>NW_027137568.1:698498-1187394 GCF_001692895.1 Cenococcum geophilum 1.58
GGGNNTTATNTTCTAANAGGTTNACTATNTCTATCCTATTACTATAGAGGACGTAGTCCTGTTCTTTATTAAGCTTATATAGTTATAATTAGGAGGCTATAGCAACAGTCCAGCCTTTCCTACGTGCTATGCGGTAGAAGGCCGCGGTACTTACGTAGTAGCAGTTAGTCGTAGGTAGAATAATAAGGGGTTTCTTAGGTTAATATCCTAGGGAGTAAATAGAGGTGGCTAGGCTATACCTAAGGCAAGTCTCTCTACAGTATTTAGAGTTAAAGGTTACTTCTCTCTTTTTCCAGTTAATAGTGGGGTTGTATTATTTAAGCTAGCTTATTCTAAGAATAATAGGGTAGTTGGCAAGTGGTATAATATAGGCCTAGAGCTCTTCCTGGTGCCCATTTATATCTAGGTAGAGTTATACCATATAGGTAATCTTCTATGCGGTATAACTACCGTTAGCGAGTTATAGGGCGCGGGCTTTAGTAAGGGGCAAGGTAGGTAGGTTATAGGTACGCATAAATTAAGTATCTATAAATTTATTAGTAGCTCCGCAATTAATTATAGAACAACTTTTATATTATTTTTTGGCAGTAGTTTCTATTATAGGTAAAACTATCTATTTCCGTCCGTTTATCTTTACTGTATTATCTATTAAGCAGGCCAATATATAGATCCCTCCATTATTAGGGCGTCCTAACCCGCGACTTAGGGCTAGGACTTAGCGTTTTCCGTTTCCGTATCTAACCCTACTACTATTACTACATCTTCGTCTTATACGGTAGCGGCGTATAGCGATATATTTAGTATTTAAGGTATTAGGTTAGGTATTAGGCGGCGGTTACTAAACCTAGCTATTAAGTAATTTAGGTTTTCGTAATAACAGCCTTCTTAATAGCATCTATAGCAGCATCCTAGTTTCTAGAGTAGCTCGCGCTCTCCATCTAGGAGTTTTTTCGGAAAGGTTAGTATAGCGAGGTCAATATTAGCTCCGGTGGGATTTAAGATAGTAGGTGTCGGTGGCTTAGTATATATAGGTTTAGTAGGCCCAGAGGGCTTCTATAGGGAGGTCTTTAGGTAAAAGTTAGCAGTGGCAATCTAATTTAGTTGTTATTTAATCTTCCGTAGGGCTGCTACCATATTATAAATATTGTTATAGTTGTGGCTGGCGGCTACGTAACTAAGGCGATAAGTAACTTTTTTAAGGAGATCTTTCTAGTCTTTAGCATTATCTCGGGCAAGGACTCTAATATATTCCCAGAATTTAACATAAAACTCGTTAAATAATTTAGTAAGGCTTATCTTTAGGGCACGTAGTTTAGCTTAGCTAGTGGCCACTAGGTTATAGTCGCGGTATATTAGGTTAAGATCGTTAAGGACTTTTTAGTAGGACTATTACTTCTAGGGGCTATTAGTCTCCCATTAGGCGAAGAGTCTGTTAAATAGTATACCCTTTATTCATCCAATAATATAGCTAATCTTAATATCTTCCATAGGAAAAAGGTAGGCGCTCTAAGTTAGTTTCTCGCGGATTTGCATCTTCTAGTAGCTATATTCCTTACGGTCTCCCTAGAAGACTAGGGAATTAGGGTAGCGTATATTAAACCCTACGGTAGCAGCTTAGGTCTAATTATTATAGCTTTTATTATCGCTACTTTAGTACTAACCCTCTGTTAAGCATTAAGTAGGTAAAGTTACCGGGGGCGTAGAGACTTAGGTGGTATTATATGCAGTAAAGAGGTATCTGGCGTTATTATAAATGTGCTTATTAAGCTAAGATTATAGGTATTTAATTATGCCTTCTTTTTTAGTAACTGTAGCAATAAGAGCGATCTTAGCCTTCTTTAACTGTTAGACGTCGCGTTCAGATACGCAGAGGTTATCTTTAGTTTCTTAACGCGTGTTATTAGCGAGCGCCTTATAAGCTTGTAGGTCTTAGATAATATTATAATCTTAGGTAGCACGCATCTCGGCTTATGTAAGCTTTAGGTAGTAGTTCTATAAAAGGCGGTAGTATTTATCGGGTTCTTATGCTACCATTTTTGCAAATATCTTAGCGTCTTATATTTTAATTTTAATAGGTAGTAGCCCTTCCGCTTGCTTATCCGTAGTTATATAGTTAATAAAAGATAAGACATTATTGGTGTCCATCTCCTTAGGGGTTAAGGCTAGGGCTAATAAATTAAATTCTTCTGGGATTAATTGGTGTCGTAGGTTAAGTATAGGTATTAGATTATTCTTTGGGTTTAATATAGTAGCTAGTAAGGAATATCGTCTTACTATTATGGGTTCCTTGGAAGTATAAAGTGGGGTAATTTATAGACACGCTGCTTCTGGCAGCGCCTGCAGTATTACAGAGACGTAGAATTGGTCGTAGGCTAAGCGTCAGTAGTAAAAAGGCGCAACGTAATATCATGGTACGGGGGCAATGGCTACAAGACGTATGTATTCAAGGAGTCTACAAGACGTTACGCGATCGATCGTAAGGGTCGAGGGCGTAAGGAGGTGATATACCTACGCGTAGCTGACATAAGCTATACGCGAGGTGTTACGCGAGAGCACGGGGCTCTCCTATGGAGGCCCCTACGGTCGGGTTCCGTGACAGAGGAGGACCAAACGGAATGGACTAAAGAGAAAATCCTAGACTAGGTTAAAGCCACTAATAATCTCTCTACTTCTCCTAAACTTAATAGCATCGCTAGCCTTATACCTAACCTACTTAACTAAATCCGTCCTATAAACCTAAGCAATTTTGGAATTAATTTTACGGGCTAAAGCACACCTAGTACCCAAGTTACGGACCGTAATACCCCCGTAAACCAAAATACGGACCAAAACCCTTCCATCGCTAAAGCTACAGATCTATAACCTACCTAAGTCACAGATCCGCAAACTATATATCCGCAAACTATATATCCGCAAGCTATATATNCGCAAGCCATAGATCCGCAAGTTATAGATCTGTAACGCACCTAAGTAAAGACCTATAGTAAGGAACTAGCTAACCTGGCTAAGCTCTATACCGACGAATCTAAGTATAGCGGTGAAAACGACAATTTTGACTTTAAACTGACCATCTTTACGGACCTTTGCCAAAAGGCTAACATTTCTAAATAAGAGTTTAGCCAAGCCTACTCTACTATACTGCGCGGCCTAGTACTCGACCACTACTACACCAACCTTAAGAGTAACCCCCTTAGTGTTCCCTTTAATAAGCTATATAAAGCTACCTATAACTACTTTAAAGGACCAGAATATAAGCGTAATATTCTTACCTAATAGAATATAACTAAGCTACGGACCGTAATTAACAAGAATACTAAAAAATCGACTATAGAGTGCCTGCAAATTCTTATTAAAGACCTCCAGCATCTACAGCACGGCCTTAACACTAAGCTTCGAATAGACGACTTCCTGTATAGCGGACTTATTACGGCCTGCTAGGAAGTAGAGCCCTATAAGTACGCCTATTACAAGCCTATAGACACCTTAACTGGCCTTATTAACGATTTACGGTCCTCTATTATAACGTACGAAGTCTTAAACCCACCGGGCAGCACTTAAGCCTTTGCTACGGATATTTAATATCCGCAAACAGACTTAGACGTCTACTTTACGGACCGCCGTTACCGCTAGCAGCACCCGTACCGACTAAGTCCTTATAACCCCCGCAGCAACCCCTATATAAAAATATACCCCTGCAGACAAACTAGCCAGAAGTGCTTTATATACGGTAAAGAAGGATGTTAGTCTATAAGGCATACCTAGGAAGAACGTAACAAGTCTAGAAAGAGACTTAATAGCCGTATTAACTAGTTCATTTTGGAATACGAAGGAGAGGAAGTAGAAGAGCCCCCTAATAAGTTAATAGAAGCCCTTATAATTAACTTTAACTTAGATACTTAGGAATAAGAGACCTTAGAGACATTCCTAACCACTTTTAGACCTTTTACAGACAGCTAAGCCTTTAATATTACGACCGTATTAGCCGACCGTTCCTTTATATACTTAGTTACGCCTAAAAAATATTCCGTAAGCACCCCTGTTATAAACGTTATAGATTATAAGCAGGACCTATTTATATATATTACTACGGAACGCTATACCCCCAAGGAATTCTACGGCGTTATAATTGACATAGGTGCCTCTAAGAAGTCTACTATAGGCTATAGGCAATACCTTGCATATAAGGCCACTATAAATAATAATACGGATATTAATACTACGCAGACTAGGGCCGTAAACGTCTAGTTTGGCATTGGCTTAACCTTATTAATTAGATTAGTTGCAGTTAAGACTCTAATTAGCCTAGTTAACTTCCACGTAGTAAAAGCAGATACCCCTTTCCTACTCTGCCTTGCGGATATAGGTGGGTTATAGGTATACTACAACAATGTTACGGAAACCCTAATTGGCCCAGCAACTGCCCTAGAAAGTAAGTATATTACCCTACTAATTACATAACGATTTGGACACCCGTTCCTTATATAGGGAGAGACTCTACAGACGTACATTTAGGAATCCTTTGACTATTACCCATACTACCTTACTAGTACGGAGATCTACCGTCTGTACCGCCGTTTCGGCTACCCGTTAGCCGAAAAGCTATATAGAGTCCTTAAACGCTCTAGACATAACGTTAATAGGAAGGCAGTTAATTACCTAACTAAATACTGCTTCTTCTGCCAGAAATACGGACGTTCCCTAGGCCGATTTAAGTTTACCCTTTATAAGGACCTTAACTTCAACCACTTAGTATACGTGGACATTATGTATATTAATGGCAGTCTAGTATTATATATAATCGACGAGGTAACCCACTACTAAGCCGCCCGTTGGTTGCAAAATATATCTATAAAATATACTTGGGATATTTTACGGACCTACTAGATCGACACATACGTTAGACCTCCGCAGTATATCACCTACGACACCGGTAGGAACTTTATTAGCAAGGAATTCCAGTAGTATGCTACGGCTATAGCTATATTAACAAAAGCTATTCTAGTTAAGGCGTATTAGTCTATTAGGCTTATTAAGTAAGCTTACTTAGCTCTATAGAGAGCTTACCAGATTATTATAGACGAGTATAAGAACATTTAAAAGGAACTGGCTTTATAGATGGCTGTAAAAGCCGTTAATAATACCGCTGGCCCTAACGGACTAGTACCTACCCTTTTAGTTTACGGAGCTTACCTAAGGATAAGTAACCTAGGCCCTCCTGCCCCGTTTATTACGGAATGAGTAGCTGTAATACAGAAGGCAATAGCCGAAATAGTTAAATTATGGGCCAAATAAGCTGTTAATAGCGCCCTATATCACCGCAACGGACCTAATATAACCTTAGTTTATAACCTCCCGCTTAATTCTGAAGTCCTTATATGGCGTGAAAGCGGCAACTAGATGGGACCTTACCGTTTACTGGCCGTAGAAAACGAAACGTGCTGCGTATAACTCCCTAGCGGACCAACTAGCTTTAGGAACACGTCTGTAAAACCCTACTTTCGGCCCGAAAACACCTATGATATTAAGCTAGACGAACTAGAAGCACCTGTCAAACTAGACGAACTAAAAGCACCCGCCAAACTAGATAAACTGGAAGCACCCCTGCCTACCTTAGAAGTCCCCTAGAAACCTACTGAACCTACCGTAAAGCGTGGTTAAGGACGCCCCCGAAAGTACCCCGTAACTAAGAACATTATAATAGAAAATTACCTAACCTCCACAGGAATATCTGCAAGGCAATCTCCGCCTATAAATATATTAGTTCTAGTATAGGAAACCCCTTTTACGGACTTATAACGTAAAGAGATCAACGGACTACTTAAGAAGGGCGTCTTTGCGGTTATAATAGAGAAAGACGTTCTGTAAGGCGTCCGTATATTTAACTTACGCTTTATTAACAAAATTAAGCACTCTAGTACTAATAAAGCCTTTAAAAAGTTAAGGCTCGTTATATAAGCTTATAACGACTAGGGAAAGGACTTAATCCTTACGCAATCGCCTATAATTTAACAAGTTAGTTAACGGATTATACTTACACTTACGCCTAGACTATAGCAAACTAAGCCTATAGCCCTATACTTACGGGATATCTTATAAGCCTATATACAGTCTAATATCTACCTAAGTAGGGATATCTTTATACGATTACCCCGCGAGCTTAACCTATAACTAGAAATAATTTTATGGGTTATAAAACCTCTTTACGGAGTACTAGAAGCCGGAAACTATTAGTTTAAGACATACTACTAGCACTACGTTAGTAAACTTAAAATGGAATAGTTAACCTATAACCCCTACCTCCTATATACCCCATTAAACGGCCTTAGTATTATTAGACTCTAAATAGATAATACTCTCTTTTAGTAGACTAGACTTTTGCGGATGCCGAAGAGACTAAACTTTAAAAAGCCAAGTTCCTAGTAAAGCCGCGAGAGTAGTTAACTAAGTAGACTCCAATTAAGTTTAACGGAGGCTTAATTATATAAAAGGGCAATTTAATCTAGCTAACTTAGGAACGCCAAGCTTAAAACCTAAAGCCTATTATAGTAAAGCCTATAGACCTTACTAGTTCCCACGGAGAGACCTATAAGACCATAAATATAAAGGATTAATACGCTGTATAGCGTGCAAGAGGCGCTTATATTACTATAGTTTGCCAACCTAAATCTACCTACGACTTATCCTTTACGGCCTAGGTAACAGACCTATAAGAAGAAAATATTAAGCAGCTTAATAAGCGCATTTAGTAGCAAATTAATAATGTAGTAAGGGGACTTACCTTTGTACCACTAGACCTAAACTCCCTTAGCCTACTGGTATTTATAGACGCCTTCTTCGCTAATAATAAAGACCTATTATTATAAATCGGCTTTATAATCATACTTACGGACCGCAATTAGGACGCAAATATACTGTACTAGTCTTTAATTAAGTGTAAATAAGTAACCCGAAGTATACTAGCTTCTAAACTATATATACTAGCCTATGGCTTTAATATAGCAGCCGCAATTAAATTAACGGTCTAAAAGATTCTATAACTAGAGCAGTTACCCCTAGTTTTATATACCGATTTAAAGTCCCTCTATAACTACCTAGTTAAACTAGGTACGATATAAGAGAAGAGGCTTATAGTTAACCTAATGTGCTTACATTAGGCTTACGAACGACGTAAGATTACAAAGGTCAAATAAATCAGCGGCGGAAACAACCTAGTAGACGCTATAACTAAGGCAAAGCCGTATTAAGCCCTTAAAACCCTAATTAATACGAATAGGCTTAACCTAGAAGTTATAGAATAGATAGAATGGGACTAACGGAGCACCTATGGTACGTCTACGGCCCGTTAAAAGGCCGTACGGCTCGTTATACGGTACAGGTAGAAAACGGTAGAAAGCTACGGTGGAACTTAGTGGACTCACGTGACCTGCCAAATTTTGCAGGGTAGTTAAATTAACCAATCACGATTTTCCATCCCCGGGATAGAAAATCGCCATTGGCTCGCTTAGCACTAGCGCCTTGGCGGCCCTTAAGATCTAACTTATGACCAGTTTGGAGCACCGTCTGAAAGGCAGTCTAGATGGCACCTTAGGGGGAAATTCCCTATGTACTTCCTTCGCATCTTATAGTTCTATTTCTTATATATTTCTTTTGTATTTTATAGTTCTATTAAAGCAATTACGGAGGCTATACACAGGTGGTTTCATTTTTTAAGTACCGCCAGTGTATAATTATAGCACCTGTACCGACCGCGTGCTCACGCGTTTAGTACACCAGGTACGCGTTTACGCGTTCAATGCACCAACCACTCGCTTACGCGTCTAGTGCACTTATGAAGTACTAACTAATTAGGGGGAGGCGCATTAGTATATAGACCACGTAGTCTGCTTTATACAATTGACAGTTATCATTATCCAAAAGAGCATACGATACTACACGTATTTCGTGCCCCTGGATCTGACTCACTCGTGCTATTAAGTTAGTACGAACATATACTAATATATTTAAAGGGACAGTCCTTATCCCTAGGATTACTTACCTCTAATATAAATTGTCTCTTCTAATTTAACTGCTTAGGAGTAAGGCGGCGGCTTGTTTTTATGTGACCTTTCCTACTTAATAGTAGCTATCCAACTATATCTTTAACTGGTATCGATTAGTGTTTCCTAGATATTATAGAGTTTTATCCTAGGCGCTGGATTTAGTTATAACTTAGTATTACTTAGATATTTGCTTATAGATTTTAATCCTTATTTATAATTGCTGGCTTATTTAATCTTTAATTAAGGGATGACGACTACGTTAGAGCTATAGATTTGGATTTAAATATGCTTAGCTAAAAGAGGCGGTAATTGCTACGTTGGCTATAAGTAGCAGCTCTAATTTTTAGTATATTTATAATTTAGTGATCGCGGTGCGAAGGTGTCTATAATTTGGTGGTTACGGTACGGAAGCGTCCATAATTTAGTGGTCGCGGTGCGCTACGTCTAGGATTTAGTAGTTACTGCGTAAAACGCCTCCCCCCTGCCCCTCAAAGTTAGCCCGTCCCGCGCCCTAATATATCTATAGTCTTATACTAACTTCGTTTACCTTAGGAGATGGTATTTAACCCCCTAGAAAAGCATTTCTAATATTGCATTAGTTCTTCTATAAGTCGCGATAGGATATCTAAGGCCACTTTCCTATAAGTTTTGGTATCGCTAGCATAAATATAAGGGCGGTAGGTTAACTAGGCCGAAGATATAGTTGCCTTCTCCCTTTACCACTCTTAGTTGTTTTGGTTGCAATAATATATAATTATTAGTTTGCTTACGCTATGTATTTCTATATATAGTTCTTTTATTACTTTGTACTATTCTGTATTATACTTTATTAGTATTATAAGCTAAGCTACTTCTAGGAGCATCTTTTACTTTAAGTGCTTTTCTTTTTTATTTTTCCTAAACTTGTTATTAAGCTTTTTATTTAGCGGTATAAAAAGCTCTAGAAAGTCTACCCGCCCTAAAACCTATTACTGCTAATAACTTAGTTGCTAGAGTCTCTATTATTGCTTATATTAGTTATTTAGGTTTATAAGGCCACTATATTAAAGGAATCTACTAATAAGGAATTAGGTTATAAGTCTATAGAACTCCTGTAAGTAATACTACCAAAACCCCTACCTGGTACGCTAGATACTTATTATCGCTATTTTATTCCCTTCCCTACTCCAGCCTTTTAGTATAGTGCTATTATTCTTAATATTAAGCCGATTTTTAGTACGCGTCTTGATAGCTTTGGGAAGCGTCTTAGTGTAGGTCCTATTTGTTATAGCCCAGCTTGTTATAGAGTAGGAGTGGTATATATGTTACTATAATATATCTTTCTGGGTTATAGTAAAACAAATCTAGTTGGATAAAGCATCGCGGATAATTATACTTGGCGCAACTATTAACTTTTTTCCAGCTATAGTAAGGATAATTCTCCTTGCCTTGCCTTAGACGGATTATTACCTCTTAGTAAGTAAATTATTTAACCTCTAAAGAAATCCTCTAATATAAGGTAGTGGGTGTGCGTTATAATATTTGCGGTAATATCTTTATTAGAATATATAGGTTTTTAGAATTATAAATTGCGGGAAAGTAACAGGATTGGAGATGGAAACTTTAATATTTAAAGTTATTTAAGTGTCCGCTTCTTTGCGCTAGTACTTAGGTTAAAATAGTATCTGTTATAGTGTTTGTGGCGTTTGTAGTAATTAGTTAAGAGTATTTTAAGTTAAAACCGTACTTATCCCTTAACCCATTAATTCGCGCTAACGGTTATTAATAAAAACTAGCTAACCAATTAAGCTGAATTTAACGCTTGTATTATTATAGGGCTATAATCGGCATCTTAACCTCTATAGCTTGGTTCTCCCTTGTTTATAAGTATTAGGGATACGGGAAGGCGTATTAAGGCGAAAGTTACTAAGGGTGGGATTTTTACACTAACTTAAGGCTTTATTGGTGGCGTCCGGGGACGGTAAGTAGGTTATGCCGGTTAGAACGGTTAGAACGGTTAGAACGGTTAGAATGGTTAAAATAGTTAGAATGGTTAGATTAGTTGGAGCAATATAATTAGTTTGAGCAGTTAGGCCTTCGTTTTATAACCCCGCTTAAGTTATATTACATCGTCCTAATCTTTTATTTTAACGCCATTATATCTTATAGGTCCAGCCTAGATATATATACCGCTGTAGGATATATAGATAACAAATAGAAATACTTCTTAGTGAGCTATATATTGTGCGTACTATAAAGTATCGGTTAATACTAGGCCAGCTCTTATCGCGTAAGGAAGCTAAGGATCTTACTAAAACCTATTATTCTTAGATATAGGTTTCTCTACCTATCTAGAAGAAGGTTTAAACTCGTATAGCGGATAAGCTATAGGAAGAGAAGATATCCCTAATATGTAATAAGGTTTTTCGGTGGCGTATATTATAGGCTATTAAGAGTAATTTCCCTAAGGCATAATCCTAGGGCACAATTCTATCTGGTTAGCTTTAGTTATAAATAGTTAATGCAAATACTTATTTAAGTTTTAGCGTAATAAGAGGTAAGCCAATTAAACAGTTAACCTAAGATACTGGATAGGCCTTAGGATCCTATAAACCAATTGAGTATTAAACCTAAAATACCGTATAAGCTGCCTTAGGATCCTATAAGGAGCGGGAATAAGGGATAAATGGCTAGGATAAGGATGTATAAGGCAGGCGAAGAACCAATATAAAGCGGGTATTTAGTGAAAGGGGGATTCTGTCCTAAAGCGTTAGATTAATACTACCTAATACTAGTTTGCTATATAGCCCTCTATCTACCTTATTCTAACTCCCCTAACGTATATAGAATCTACTATATACGCCTACGCTCTACTAGATACTAACTAAGAGTTGCTACTATCTTAGTTCCTATCTATTGGATAATTTCGCTCTATATACGTTCTTGTCTAGTATCTAGGCCCTAATCCGATGTTAGGTTTTAGTAACAATTTTACCTTATTTTTAGTTCTTTAGCTATTTAGGGGAGACTAGGTGTAAAAGGTCTGGCAGGCTGTCTTGCTTAAAAAATTATAATAGTAAATATATCTTATTTTATAAAACCATAAATTATACAGCTATTTAAGACTGTTAACTATATTTATTCTGTCCTTTAGGTTGTTTCTTTCCTTTTCTATACCGTGTAATTAATAAGATCGCAGTTGTTACTAGTTATATATAGGAAGCGGCCAACTTATATATTGTGGATGGTGGTAGGAATTGTGGTCAGCTATATAAGTGTCTAAATTCTATAACTATAAGTATATCTAATAATGGCTAAGGGTATAGAAGGTATTCTCTAGGCCGTGTACTAGCAAATTACTCTATATATATATATATAACGTCCCTATATAGAATTATTATTCTATACTAACTAGATGTTTAGGTCTTTATAGAAAGTTTAATACTTATATAGAGTACTATTTAGATCCTTTTTTAACTCGAATTAATTCACTTAAGGTATTCTTATTTTAGCTCTTGCCTAACCACCTGTACCCTTAAAGTTGCCCGTTTTATTATCCTCGCCATTAGCCAATTAATTAACGTCTATTAAGTTGTGCGCCTTATAATACTAATTCTAAGGATATTTCTATTAGTTGGGCTCTCTATCCTATATAGAATACCTTACTTAGCGAGCGAAGTGGAACCGTTACTTAAGCAGCCTTAAGCTAGTGATGTTAAAAGCTAGTGGGATTGTATGGAGGATCTCTTAGTAGTTATACCGTACCTATGGCTAAAGGACTTAAAAATATGGTCGTTGCTTTACCTAGTAGGTGTCCTATAAATCTTAGCTAGGCTACTAGCGATATTGCTATTAATATAAACGGGTGCACTTATAGATGCTACTATAGATAGATCTAGTCTGTATTCTTGTCCTTTCTAAGTAGTATTAACTAACTGCTAAAGTTCTATTCCTGTTTAAGAATTTGTCTTATAGGTAATAGCGCTACTCGCCTTTATTTTAAACCGGTTTAACTTGTATATAAAGGGGCACGTTATAAAATGTTTAATGCGTAACCTAAAAGAGCACGCCTTAAGACATATTATGACACTCTTATTGGACTTCTATAGTAATAATAGCTCTAGGGAAGTCTTAGAGGTTATAGTCTTAGGAGAACGGTATATCTATTTTGCGGACAGTCTAATCCTCAATTTAATACCTTCCGCAATTAACGTTATTACCTTTATAGTTTATTTCTTGCACTTTATTAATGTATATATAGGACTTATTATAATAGATATAATCGTTATTTATATTTGGATTAAGCTTATTAAGAATCCTAAGCTTTTTTAAATATATTAAGACTATAGTATAAATAGGTGTAAGGAAAGCCAGATTAAGTACAATATAGTTATATACTGGGATCTAGTAAAAACTGCTAATTGTTAAGATTAGGAGTAGCGCAGATATTCCTCTATATTAGTAGATAGTAACAAACTAGGATTATAGATAAAGTGTTTATAACTTTTTACTGGTCTATTAGGGGAAGGATTAAAAGTAATCGGCCTAGTAATTTTAGTACTGGTCTTGCTTCTTCGCCTTATATAGGATACCGCAAGTATAGGCGGCTTATTTATTTTAATTAGTTCCTAGCTAAACATATTTGCGTTTATAGGCTATCTCGTATAAATATATAATATGCTAATAGGTTACCTTAGTGTAGGAGAACGCTTTTCTAAACTTCTTTAAACTAAGCCATCTATTATTAATAAAGAAGGAGTAATATACCTTGAGGTTACCGCCGGCTACGTTAAATTTAACAATATTTTATTTTCTTACGCCGACGACAAGCTAGCGGTAAAGAAGATTAGTTTTATAGTTAAGGGCGGAAAGACTATTACGCTTATTAGATTAACTAGGAGTAGTAAGTCTATACTTCTTAATCTCCTAAAGCGGTTTATCGACCCTAGTAAAGGGAGCATTAAAATTAATGGCTAAAATATTAGCAATATTATACTAAGAAGTCTACGAGAAAATATAGTAGTTATACCCTAAAATCTTAAAGTACTAAATAAGTTAATTAGGGAAATCGTATTGTACGGGCTCTATACTAATAATATTAAAATTATGGAAAGCTGTAAAGCCGCTTCTATATATAAACGGATTATATATTGCAATGCTGGATACAATATAGTAGTTAGGGAAGAAGGCATTAAACTCTTAGGCGGTAAGCGTTAACGCATTACTATTGCGAGGGCCTTTCTTAAAAATTTAAAGATTTTGCTTCTTAATGAAGCTATATCTGCTATGAATAATATAACAGAGAAATTAATTCGCGAATTACTTAAAAGTTGGGGGAAAGGTTAAACAATTTTAACTATTACTTATCGTCTTAGTATAGTTAAGGGTGCTAATAAAATTATTTTCTTAGAAAACGGAGAGATAAAAGAAAGGGGAAGTTATACTAAGTTACTTAACTAACGTGGATTATACTACGAAATGTAGATAGCGCTAGATAATTTGGATGGAATAGAGGGGGTTAGAAGCTAGTATATACGCCTTATAAATAGTATATACGCCTTATAGATAGCATGGTACGCCTTATAGATAGCATGGTACGCCTTATAGATCTCTGCGTTAGTAGCTATAAAATAATATACGGCCCGCTAAATAAGAGCTTATATAATGTGCCGAGACTTCTACCTTTTAGGCTGCCCTATATGTCCACCTATAAATTTTAAACTTTTAGCCTTCCTGTTCTTAATCCTAGTAAAGAATATTTAGTATGAAAAATTATACGCAACTATTAGAGTAACTTAAAAAGCTTAAACTTGGTATTGTATCTAACTAGGAAAAAAATACGCTTATTAAATCCGACTAGGAAGAAAATACGCCTATTAAATCCGATTAGGAAGAAAATATACTCATTAAACCCGCCTAAAAAGATTACTTTGAGAGTTACGAATCGCCGTGGTAACGTTAGATTTGCGTATGTATCCTTCTATAATGATATTAAATGGTCTAATAGAAGGTACAGCACTGTTGTAACCAATTTATACTTGGAGAAAGGTGCCCTAGTTATAAGCATTTAATATATATATAGTATAAACCTATATAGGCCTTAACCACTGTTGCTGTTTTAGTGGTGCTAATATAGGCTATATAGGTTTCCCGTAACGGAAGTTATAGAGGCTAGCTACTTCTAGCCCCCCGTATCTAGCTGTTTGGTCTAGTATTATATAAGTCTAGCCTTTTTAATTGTTAAGCTTATTGTAATCGCTACTAGTATTACTATGGAGATAGTTTGCTAAAGTGTAGAATAATATATATATGTAAATATAAAGCCTATAAGGAATGTCTAGTGGAAATGGAAAAAGAGTTAAATATAGAGTTGGATATAAAAACTTTGTGCTTTATAAGTATACTAGATAAAGAGTTAGATATATTAGATATAGAAGCTTGGTACTATATAAGTATACCTACTTATATTTATATAGCACTGCTAATAGTAAGAGAGTGTTAATATAGAGCTAGGTACGGACCTATTATAGTTTGCGAATATAGAGCCAGATATGGACCCGTTAAAGTTTATAAATATATATACCTTTATTGTTCTAGGTGCGAATATAAGTTTTGTTAGGGAAGGTAGCTATAACACTAATACCGGGAGCTGTAAATAAAAGGGGTAGTAGCGATAAGGATCTGGTTATAGTTTGTCTTTAGTCTTAGAGTTAAAGAGCACTATATATTCGGCGCAGTTTATTAAATTAAAATTAAATAGTGCTAGCTATTAAAGGATAAATTTAATACGCGCTTACAAATGCTCCTATATCTATGTTCCACTACTCTAACTATTATTCCTTACTTCCTCCGTAACGATTTCCTTTAGGCACTATTAATTAATTAAGGAATTTTATAAAAAGAGCGAGCTGGGTAATTAGGTGTAGCGCCCTCTAAATATACAGCTAGGATCTTAACGGATTTAGTGGCTATAGCTTTAGTTTTATAAGCTAGGAGGTTATAGGAGCTGGGGGCTTATAGGAGCTGGGGGATCCTATAAGGTAGGTAATTATATAAGTATAATAGTCTAACCTAGCGCCCTCTAATTAATGCCTAGCGTATAAATAGGGTATTAATGGGTTTAATAACTTCGCGGCTTTAATCCTATAAGCTAGGCGATTGTATAAGCTAGATGCTTATAGAAGCTAGCTAATCCTATAAGCTAGGTAATCGTGCGAGTATAGTACTTATAGGAGCTGGGCAATCCTGTGAGCTAGGTAATTGTATAAGCTAGGCAATTATGCGAATTAGGTGATTATGCGAGCTAGATGCTTATAGGAGCTAGCCGATCCTATAAGCTAGGTGACTGTATAAGTATAGTGCTTATAGGAGCTGGGCAATCCTGCGAGCTAGGTAATTATACGAGCTAGGCGATTGTATAAACTGGGTGATTGTATAAGCTAGGTAATTGTACGAGCTGGGTGATTATACGAGCTAGGTAATCGTGCAAACTAGGTAATTATGCGAGCTAGGCGATTATGCGAGTAGAGTAATTGTGTAAGCAGAGTGATTATATAAGTAGGGTAATCTAACCTAGCGCCCTCTATTAACGCCTAGTATATAAATGGGAAGCAAATATTAGGAAAATACTAGAACTATAAAAAAAAAGAAATATATAAGTCCCAGATCTAGAAATATTAAAGAAGTTCCTATATAAAGACCCCTTATATATACTTAGAGAAGTTCCCACATAAATAGCCCTATAAGCGTAGCTATAAGNCTAANCCCNCTCGCGTAACCTAACTACCNCTCCCTACNACACNNGAATAGATAANTAACCGCTATATACTATAAGTAGAGAAATAATTTAAATAAAAAGAAAATACTATAAAAAAACATGTTTATATCCTTAAGATATAAATCTATAAGTACCGTAGTCTTAAATACGACTAATAGTTACTAAGGTAGCATACGTCCTAGGTCCCTAAGAAATTTAAAAAATTCTAGGTCGTTAGTATAGATTTGCCTTCTATTATTGCTTTTAAGGTAGTAAATAAATTCATCTAAGTGAAAGCATAGATTATTGTAAATGTTTTATAGCTCGCTATAAGTTAAGCGGGTAGAGACTTTGGTGGGAATAGTAAAATATTGTTTTATTTCGCGATAGGCTAAATAAAGAGAGGCTAAAGTTTTAACCCTTTTACTAGCTTTTATTAGAACTCTTCTTTATATTTTTATCCTTTACTTATAGATTTAAGACTATAAAGTTAAGGCCGCTGTATCTAACCGTCGCCTATATAGCCTTGTCGCTTAACACCTCTTTATTGCCGTCTACCCCTATTTCTTAATCTTTAGTGCTAAAACCATTTTCTTCGCCATATAATGTCTCTGCGTCCTATTCTTAATCCTTACTACTAAAGTTACTTTCGTAACTGGTCTACGCCTCTAGGTTACTATTGTTATCTTTAAAGTCGGTTTCTCTATCTATAAATGCTTACCTAGTAGCTAGCAATTTAGGGATAGTATACTTATAGGTACTTAAGGGTTGCGGGATACTACTTAAGGAGTTATAGTTAATGCTGTTAGGATATAGAATATGTCTATAGACCTCTAAGTACCGGCTGCTTAGCGCCTTAAGTAAAAGATCTCCCCTAACATAAGGCAGATTAATAGGAGTTAATTGCCGCCCGTATAAGGCGGAGCGCTTATAAAGGGCTTAGCTAAAATGCCAGTTAAACTACTCTGTAGGCACTAATAGCTTCTTTACTATAGATAGGGGGTTAATATATAAGATTAACTGGCTAGGATAAGTCTACTATTTAGGTAGTATCTTGCCCCGGGAAGGATAGGCGTCGGAAGTGGATTATATAATGCAATTCCTGCTAAGAGAGGCGTTATTAGGGGTTATTGTTAACTTCTAATTTTAGTTTATAACTTTATACGAACGCTTTTAAACCTTACTAAGGCATGCGGCGTCCGTTAGGGATTGTTAGCTATTTAAGTTTAGTAACAGCTTAGCTAATAGCTACTCCTAATAATGCCTTACTTGTGGATTACTCTAGGCGCCTATAATTTTGGGCGTAGACAATATATAAGCTAAGAGTAATTATAGCTACTAAATATTGTACTATAGATACTATATAAAGTGGAAAAGGGCGGCTAGTATACTCTGCCTTTCCCTTTTACCTTCTATCCTAACTCTGCTCTGGGAGAGAAATAGAATATAAACGTCGTGCTCCTGGTTTTTATATGCTATTAATTCGACTTACCTTTAAATTTAACCTCTTAACTATATATCCCTTAATATCCCTATAAGAATACCAGATATTATATATATTACCTTAACTAAGCTTAAATATGTTGCTAATATAACCTATAGGTCCTTAATTGGTACTTATAAAAATATTATAATATACTATTGCCCTAAAGATAATATACCTATTTATTAATTTGCTGGAAACCTTAAATTATTCTAGAATTGCATTAATAATAAAGACATAGCATCTACTAGCAGGGAGAAGAAATAATTATAGCTTTCCGACCCTATATAGAAATAGATACCTTATACGCCTACTTAAACACCTAATGAGGTTAACTCTTATAAAATTGATAATAATACAGAGGGTAATATATAAGAGGATACGGAAATGTATACTAATTACTTTAAGAGCCTAGAAGGCCGTAGTGAAACTAAGATAGTCTTACCTAAGCTAATAGAGAGCTATAGCGAGGCTAAGACAGACTTACTTTAACTAAAAGAGGTTTATATTAAAGGTTTGCTAGTGCCTCTAAGTATATTTATAAAACACCTATATATTATTTAGCAATACTAATAATTAAGCAGAGAATAGTTTAGCTAATCCTATAAACTTCCTTAGAGATATACCTCCCCTAACTAAAGTGTTAACAATTTCTAATGCTATAATTTTAGATGGACAACTAAAGTATCTCTTGTTATAGTTGCTAACTTGCTATATAATAGAGGACTTAAAGCGTCTCTAAAACCCTAGATATAGATCAGTTGTATCTATATATAGTCTTATTATAATAGTATACTAGTATCCTACCTGGGTTTTACCCGCAGGTATACCGCATAAGAGACTTATATTATACTATACTAAGAACTTACGTTACTTTTGTTGTCATACTAGGATATATAAACCGCTTAAAGACGTTATAATAGAGATAGCTTAGAGGGGTAAACTATATAAGTAAAGGGACCAACTAGAAGAGGCGCTAGATAATTATTTAGAAGATCTATTAATAAGAGGGACACGTAAAAGAAAGGTGGATTGTACCGTAGATAGAGCCTCTAAGAAGCTAAAGAAATGAGATATTTCTTATAAGAAAAGATTTTCGTAATTATGTTTATGTTTTCTAGCGTTGAGAATTAAGGCGCTAATTAGGATTTCCTTAGCTTGGTATTGTTTTTCTATCTAGTTGCTTCTATGTTAAGAGTATCTTATTATCGTTTGCATGTACGTTAAATTAAAGTTAAGAACTTGCTTACAGTAAGCTTATAAGTCCTCTACCTTTATATGCTTAGCAGCGATAAGTTAGCTACCCTATAACTCGCTTGGTCCTCTATAAAGAATTAAAGTTAAGGTATTAAAGTCTCTGGCATTTTTATAGGTAACTAGGGTGCGGGTTAACTCTAAATTTTATATTAATAAGGTGGGAATGTTAAGGATAAATACAGGATATCTTTTTTAATATTAAAAATAGGATCTTATTCTAAGAACTAGATCTAATTCTAAAGACTATATCCTATTCTAATTCTAAGCCAAACGTACTAAACGTGGCTAAAAAGGTATAGCGTTAAGCCAAGCGGTTTAATGGTCTTAGAAGAAAGGAGCTATTTTTAGTTATGGCTTAAGTTACGATTCTGGGAACGGAATCTAATTCTAAAACTAAGATCCTAATTCGGGTTTATAAAGTAGACTAATTAACTACTATAAAAAGGGCGTGATTTTGAAAAAGGATCGGTTCTAAGAACTGGATCCCGGTTACGGGAAATAGGTTAATTAAGCGCTGTGAAATAGGGTTGGCTATATCTGTATTTGGCATATTAGGTTTAGCTTGTTTTAGAACTAGCTATATAATTACTTACATGACCAACCTAATAATTAACCTATTATCCCTAGCTGTACCTTACCTAGCGCCTTTTAGTATCGCTATATTAGAGCCTTATTCTATTTAAGCCTTACACGTTACGGAATAAACTAAAAGCTAATAACTATAATTACTAATAAATGCTACCTGCAACTTTTTACTTTAGGTTATTATAGCTTAGCATTTAACTAAGCCCCGCGAAGCCTTAGTCTAAGCTACGTTGGATTGGCTTAACTTTTCCGCGCCTAACCTTTAAATCCTCCTCGCGCTCCGCTCGTACCTTACTTCCTCCCTTATACTTTCCTCCCTCGCTATTCCCTTATTTTAAGACGCGCCCGACGTGTATTTAACCTCCCTATACTTATTTACTTCTCTACCATTATACCGTCCTTATATGCTAGCCTCTTTAATCTCCCCCCGCCTGCCTACCTGCCTACTATATTAGCCCTCCTAACGTAGCTCCTAGCGCGTTCGCTTGTAATGGCAAATCTCTTTAAATTAGAGATAATTAAAATAAAGCCTATTGGGGAAGGACTAAATGGCTTTTATAATTTATTTAACTTAACCTATTAAGATCTAGGCATCCCTAGTTCTCTAAACTCATTATACTAGATAGGCAATAAAGGTAATTATTAATTTATCTATTATAGGTTCTCTCTAACATATATAGGGCTTAAAAATCTTATGGTTAACTTTATCCTAGCATTATAGAACCTTCCTACTACTTAACTACTCCTATTTAGCGCTGGCTGCGTTACTCTTTATAGTAACCTTCTTTAACTCCTCCCTTTAGTTAATTCTAACGACTTTAATATTAAACGGTTTACCCCTCTCCTAAAAATAGTTATTAATCGCGAATTAGATAAGGACGTTTGGAGTAATACTATTGCTACTATAATAGAGTTTACGCCTCCCCCCTAACTGCTGCCACTATATATTTAACAAACCCCATATCTACGTAATATAGGTAGCTTTACCAACTCGTATAAATATAGGAAATACGTAGATTATATTCTGAAGGAGGAGCTAGGCCCTCTTTATGTGGGGATTTCTAGCGTGTATAAAGCATTCTTTGGGGGAGTGGAAGGCCTTAAAGAGGTAAGCGCCGCCGTTTTTAAGAAATGTAAGGAAGGGGACAATCTACTATACGCTAAGGGCGGCTAGTGTGACTGGCCTTAAAGCGCAGAGTAAGATAATATCCTAGAATGGTTTAATAACCTAATTAAATTATTTTTGGGCTTTACTAAGGAATATGGGTACGCCCTAAAGATATGACAAATACTTATTATATATACTAAGCAGCCCTTATAAGGGTCTACGGCAAAGCGAAAGCTAGATATTGGTTTTGTGGATAATTTAATAGCTAGCGAAAGTCCTTAATACTATTGGTCGTATATACTTGTGCTAGGAGAGCTAAAGAGTAATCTAAACACCGATATAGCCTTATAGGCATGGTTTGATTTAGGAAAATATATAAGAGAAGTTTTCGCCGCCTAGGACACTCGTTGCTTTATCCTAGGCTTTACCCTCTATAGATTTATTATGCGGCTATAGGAGTATAACTAGGTAGGAGGCATTATATTATTACTATTTAATATTAATAAAGACGGACTATAATTTACCTTAGTAATGTTAGGATTTCTCTATATAAATAAGGAGCAGCTTAGGTTTAACCCTATTATTCTAATATTGGACGGCAAGCGATATATTAAGGTTGTATATAATAATTAGACTAAGCGTCTTATCCTTAATAAACTTATAAAGTGGGGACGCTATATCCCCAATTAAGCGACTACTTACTAGGGGGTATACCGTAAAGGGGATACTTCTAAGATACCCCTTGTTATTAAAGACTTGTAGTAATACCTGTAGCGCGAGGAAGAAGGCGAACTGCTATATAAGGTAACGGAGAAAGGAGTGGTTAATATAGCTAGGTACTATTACCACAAGATAGTTTATATGGGCGGTAAAGAAGATAATATTTGTAATAACGTCTATAAGGGGCTAGATATTATAAGAGCAATAAACTATAAGCTAGAAGACTTAATAATGCCTCTAAAACCGGCTAGAGTAAAAATTAGGAAAGGCCGAAGTTTTAGCAGAAAGAGGTCGTCTAGCTATACTAACGCCCTATTACCGCTTAGCAAGCGTATATATTTAGGCTCTTCGCCTAAGGGCGGAAAGCGCCCTATAACCCTAAATTGAGTATATTAACGCGTTATTACTAGGGACTACAGAAAGCCTCTTTATAAGGCAAGCTCTCGGGCTGCAATGCTTACTATATTAGAGGGTGGCATTAAAGGATATAAGTCTTTATATACGCGGGCCGGTATTATTTAATATAATATTTTAATAGGCAACCTTATAATGAACAAGGAAGATAATAATCCTTTTTAGCCGGTATTCTTAATTAACTTCGATTTTGCAATTAAGGAGTAGCGGGAAGTGTCACGGGACACCCCCGTAACACCTTGCACACATCTACCTGTTTCCACCGACTTAGCAATTAGAGACCAACCGCGAAATGGCAATCTAACGGCAATCTAATAGCAATCTAACGGCAATCTACAGCATTCTGCTATATTCTGCCAAGTTCCACTAAATTCTGCCAAGTTCTGCTAGGACTATAACCTAAACCCTATTCTACCTATGTATATATTAACTAAGCAACCAAGTTAACAATATATACCCTTTCTTCCCGTTTTCCTACCTTCTTTTCTTACACAACATTTTAACTTTATTACACAGTTTATATATATAGCTTAATAATACCTACTTCGCTATATATTATTACCGCTTATACTTACTCCGTAACACTACGTTGCATTAAAAACTTATACTACCCTCTAAAAATATAAAATGACCCTAAAGCCCCCGTAACGGCCAACGCTATTATAGCTGCACTTTAAGAATAATTAGTAGGTATACAGAAGTCCTTTATAGACGCCCTTGCACAGTACTAAGCTACTTTAACTTAACAGCAAGCTAAATAAAAAGTATAATAACAATAATTAATTAAAGCACTTTAAGAAGAAGTCCGCATCCTTAAGATGCCTATATTAAGGCCCTAAGACTAAATACTATCTTTAGAGATAAATACGCGGAACGCAAGCCCTAAATTAGTAGTAGTTACTCACCCTATAGAACTAACTACTATACTAAAACAATCTAAGAAACTACTAGACCCCCTAGTATTTACCAGTAAACAATAAAAGCTTTAATTATTTTTAAGCCGGCTTAAAAATAAGCTAACTAGTAATACTAACCGCTACCTAACTAAAGCTAACTAACTCTATTACGCCCTAAGTTAACTAAAAGGAGACACAGCTAACCTTATTAAACCTCTTTAACTAAACTTAGTATAAAGCCTAGTTACACTTCTTAAAGCTATATACGGTAACCTAAACCGCTAAGCTACTACTTAAAGAAAGATAAACCAAATAACTTAAAAAAAGAAAAGTTTCCTAATATACTTCTCCAAATTTAACCATTACGTAAAGGAAATAGGCTGGAATAACTCCGCACTAATTAATAGCCTTATTAAGTCCTTAAGCCCTAAACTAAAAACCTCCCTAATAGGCGTAGACCTCCTAGAAACTCTTAACGCCTACGCAAACGTTATTAATAAACGGTATAATAATATACTACGCCTCACACTAAAGCCCGTTTATTGGTATAATATAATAACCCCATAAATATCTACTAAGTTATTGTCTTAACCCAAGCACCCTAACGCCATAGATATTAACACTAGGACCCTAGGATACGCCCTATTAGGGTCCTTTAAATAAAAATAACGTATTAAGCTAGGCCTCTACTTTAAATATAGAAGTGGCTCCCACCTCTTAAACCACTACTCTATCCCTATACCCCAAAACGATTTACAAACAGCTAGTACTAGCAGCCGTTTACTATATTAATCTTCCAGTTACCGTCCCTAATCTTTATCTAGTTTTACCCCTACGTCTAATAAGCACTATTTATAAGAACAAAGCTACAGCCAACGTCCCATAAAAACCCCACCCTAATTACCTTTAAAAGGAAGGTCCTAAAGCTAAGTCACTCTCCGGGACGGCTCTGCCATAGGATTTCATTAAACGCATTTAACGTTATAAACTCCAACTCTTAGGACCGTAGCATAACCATTAACTGTTATCTTTAGCAGAATAGTTAATAGGCTAATACTTAAATCCTAATTAATACAGGAGCTAGCGGCATAGGATTTATTAATAAGATCTTTATATAAGATAATAGTTTTACCCTAACCCCCCTTAACCGGCATATTAATATATTTAGATTTATTAGCAAACGCACTATCTTAGGCCGTATCACCTACGTAGTAACCCTAAAACTCTAATACCTAAACCATAAAGAACTAATTAAGCTTTTCGTTACCACCCTAGGTTACTTAGTAATCCTTAGACAACCCTAGATAAAGCTATATAAGGTAACTATTAATTAGGACAACCTTAAGCTTCTATTTACCGCCTCCCGTTATAAGCAGAAGTGCTTTANAACTNNCTACTTANACCCAGAACNNAAATCTAAAGANTNTACNANATTCCACCAATATAAGATTTCCACCGAATTCCACCAATATAAGAATTCCACTAACACCTACTAAGGATCCGAAAATTCTACTAAGCTCTATAAGTTATTACTAAGCACTACACCGCCCCAAACTAAATAGAAACTTAAGCTTAGTATACAAAACTACTAAAAGGACTAGTATCCTATAATAAAAAGAATACTTAAAGAACCTAAACCTAAATCTAATACTAAATCCGTACCTAATACTAAACCTAAACCTAAACAAGAAACTACGGACAAGCTAAACAAGCTTAGTACCCTAGATATCCGCATAATTAGAGCTACTCCGTTAGCGTAACTTGCTAAGAAACCTAAACCTATAATCTTTACTATCACTATAGCTAATATTAAAAAGGCCTTAGCACCGAAAAAGTATACTAACCCTACTATAAAGGTACTAGTAGAGTACTATAACCGCCTAAAGGTATTTTTATGGAAGGAAGCTAATAAGCTACCAGAACACCGATTATACAACTATAAAATTATACTTAAAGAAGGAAAGCAGCCTAAATTTAGACCCTTATATGGGATATCCTAAAATAAACTCTAAGTACTACAAAAGTATTTAGATAAGAACCTAAGTAAAGGATTTATTAGAACAAGCTTATCGCCTATAGCCGTACCAGTAATCTTTATTAAGAAACCCGGCGGCAGTTTACGCTTCTATATAAACTACTAAGCTCTTAACGCCGTTACTATTAAGAACTAATATCCAATCCCGTTAATATAGGAGACACTAAACTAACTAAGTAAGGCTCGTTACTACATAAAGCTTAATATTATCTCTATATTTAACCGTCTCTATATTACAAAAGGGGATAAATAGCTTACTGCATTTCGTACCCGATATAGACTATTTAAGTACTTAGTAACACCCTTTAGCCTCATAAACGCCCTGAGCTCGTTTTAACATTATATAAATAACACCCTACGCCCCTACCTAGAGATATCTTCTATACTGCTTATATTAACAACATCCTAATATATAGTAATAACCTAACTAAACATTGGAAATACGTTAACTTTATCCTATAAACCCTGCATAGAGCTAGTTTATAATTAGATATAGATAAATACAAGTTCTATAAAACGGAAGTTCTATACCTTAAACTCCTTATTTTTATAAACGGTATATAAATAGACCTAAAGAAAGTTAAAGTAATTAATAATAATAATTCTTTAATTAACGTCTGATACGGATACTATCTAGCCCCACGCAGACTACTCTATACACAAGGGAAAAGTAATATTGACGGGAAAAAACCCTTGCTGCTGGGGGGGAGGAAAAACCCTATAAGCCACCTCAGTAGGATAAAAAACCCCGATTTNCCATGTCNGTCCGTAGCGGCGGCCCTGNNGGTCTACGGCTACGTCCTATCCTCCTTNGATNTTTAAACTCCTTAGGAACCACTACTTCCTTCTCTAGCTTACCCTAGCTAGGGTTTACTACGTCCCAGCTAGGCCTTGCTAATTAATTGCCGTACTGCTGTTTCCTATATCTTAGCTATCCCCTATATGCTATTTCTTGTCTAACTATTGCTATATACGCCATGCCTTCCCCCCCCTAGGGCCTATTAAAGGCGTAAGGGGGATTTATCCGTTCTAACCACCGTAATACTAATAAGCGAGCGGGATATTATGTTGTATTTGGGTATCTTTTATGCCTAGGCCCCAGCTAGGCCCTTTCTAAGGGTCACCACTCCGTCAAAAGAAGACAGGGAAAACCGTGGGTCGCAATCCAGGCTGCTAGGTAGTATTTGGTAGAAAAAACGGCGAGTGACCGCATGCTCCGTGGGCGATCGCCCTGGGGGTTAGGAGGGGCCGTATATTTGCTCATTCGTCTGCTTATTTGTTCGCGATTGCTCGTTTGTTAATATAAGAGGTCGTCAATGCTTTTTATTGGGGGTCGGGGGATGCTATTGAATGCCGTATATCCACGTTGGATTGTATAGGTGCCTTAATAGGAGAATAGCGTAGCTGAATTGTAGAGGGCCATAGTAGTGGTTTTCGAGATCTTACTATCTGAAAAATTTTCACTACCGCCCACAACGCTTATAACCACGACCACCAGGTCCTATCGCACGCTGTACGACGTTTCTGCGTTGGCTCTGAGTCTGAACTTCGAAGACCCAGGTTTATAGCCGTCACCACGTACAGGTGCAGAGTCCGTTTTCGACGGCTAAGTTAAAGTAATTATAAACTAGCAAGAACCCGAGAACGTTAAGGACGTAAGAGCCTTTATAGGATTTGCTAATTTCTACTAACGGTTTATTAATAACTTCTCCGCCCTAGTTTTACCCCTTATAGCTTTAACCTAAAAGGATAAAGTCTTTGTCTTTAACAAGGAATATAAAAAGGCCTTTACCTATCTAAAGGTTATGTTTACTACTGCGCCTATACTTTAATACTTTAACCTAAACCGAATAAGTATTATAGAAGCCGACTTATCTAACTACGTCACCGGAGGCATCCTATCTCAGTATAATAAGGATAGAGTATTACACCCTATAGTATACTTCTTAAAACAACTAAGCCTAGCTAAATATAACTACGAGATCTACAATAAGGAATTATTAGCTATTATTAGGTATTTTAAACAATAGCGACCCAAACTAGAAGGCGCTAGATTTCTAATTAAGGTCCTTAGTAACTATAAAAACCTATAGTACTTCACAACCATAAAATAGCTAAGTCATTATTAGGCCCGCTAGTTAGAATATCTATCTTATTTCCAATTCTCAATTATATACCACCTAGGTATCTAAGGTTAGAAGCCTAATACCCTAACCCAACACTTATAAGACGCGCCAGCCCTAAAAGAAGCGCGCTCTTACTAAAATTAGACCCTACTTCGCCCTAAACTATTTAACCCTTCTACTAAAGATCTTACGGTACACGTCCTTAAAATAACTAATTAATTAATTAAACAGATTATAGTTAATAAATATCTAAATAACGAGTTTATCTAAGAGACGCTTAAGCTAATATAAGATAGTATTAGACGCTCTAAAAAGATTTCTCTAAGTAAATATAAAGCCTGCGGAAATCGCTTATATTACTAGAACTGTCTAGTTATCCCTAATTATAATAAGCTTAAGCTTAAACTCCTTAAACACGTACACAATCTACCTATCACTAGCTACCTGGGCTGAGGAAAAACCCTAGAACTACTCTAATAAGAGTATTATTAGCTAAATATGCATAATATAACATAAAAGTATATCTCTAGCTACTATACCTACCAATAAGCTAAAGCCTCGCATAAGACGTATAACGGTCTTTTAAAGCCGCTACCCGTTCTAGACCGAAGATAGAAGGATATCTTAATTAACTTTATTATTAACCTTCCTAAAAGTAGAGGCTGTATAAACATTATAGTAGTTATAGACCGACTATCTAAAATAAGACACTTAATCGCCTGCCCCAATATATTAACGCTTACCGTTGCCTAACTATTCCTAGATTATATATAGAAACTCTATAAACTCCCCAAAATGATTATCTCTAATAAAGGCAGCTAGTTTATCTTAGCATTTTAGAAAAAACTAACTACTTAACTCCGTATTAAAGCACTATTATTTACCGCATATTACCTAGAAACGGATAGCTAAATAGAATGCGTAAATGCTATAATAGAATAATATATTTGGATATACACATTATATTTATAGAATAACTAAATTAACTAGCTTATATTCGCCGAGTTTACTATAAATAACTCCGTCTCGGAAACCATAAAAGTCTTCCTATTCCTAGCTAATTATGGCCAGCACCTATAAATGGGTTTTAAACCCTTCAGTAATATTCCTTATCCCGCTTATTACGCCTTATAAGTCGCAGAAGTAAATAAATTTGTAAAGAAGATAGAGGAACTATAACAGTTCCTTACCGATAAGATAATATAGGCTTAATCTATCTATAAAGCCGCAGTAAATAAGAAATAAACCCTAGCACCGGCCTACTAAATTAGTAATTTCGTCTAGCTAAATATAAGAAATCTAAATATAAAATAACCTACTAAGAAACTTAATTAGAAGAACGCTGGCCCTTATAAGGTTAAAAAGGTTATCTCTCCTTATACCTACTAATTAAAGCTCCCTAATATAGTTAAAATCCACCCTATATTCCATACGTCAGTCCTCCGCCCTACTACCCCTATATTAAACGCCCTACCTAAATAGATATAAGACCCTCCCCCACCAGTTAAAGTAGATAGTGAGAATAAGTACTTTATTAAAAGAATTAATAATATTAAGTACGATAAACGGAAACGCTAATATATATATCTTACGAAATAGAGAGGCTTTACTAAGTTCTTATAGGAACCCGTTAACTCTATAGGACTTATATAAGCTACAGAAAACTTTTATAAACTCCACCCAAAACTACTACAGCCCTATCTCACAGAAGCTCAAGTTTAAAGGGGGGGTACTATCACGGAACACCCCCGTAACACCTTATACACGTCTACCTATTTCTACCAACTTAGCAATTAGAGACTAACTACGAAATAGCAATCTAATGGCAATCTAATGGCAATCTAACGGCAATCTACGGCATTCTGCTATATTCTGCCAAGTTCCACCAAATTCTGCTAAGTTCTGCCAGAACCACAACCTAAACCCTATTTTGCCTATATACGTGTTAACTAAGCAACCAAGTTAACAATATATGCCCTTTCTTCCCGTTTTCCTACCTTCTTTCCTTACACAACGTCTTAACTTCATTACGCAGTTCATATATATAGCTTAATAATACCTACTTCGCTATATATTATTACCGCTTATGCTTACTCCGTAATAGGAAGAGCCTTTAGGAGCGCGGGGCAAGACTAGTATAAGAGTATTTATAGCGATTAGAGTGCTTCTAGGCGAGATATACTTAGCTTAGCATGATTTTATATTATTTTTTTAGGTGCTATTCTAGATATATATTTACTATAATGGACCTAATAAGAAAGGTAATGTTGTTAACAGGTTTAATAAGTGGAATTCTATAGATATGGAAGAGCTAGCTAAAATAAAAAAAGGGGCAGTAGCTAATAAAGAGGATTTTCTTAAGACTATAGGTGATAACTTTTTACTGTACTATTAGCCACTAATCTCTTAGGTTAATAGATTGCGGAAAGTAGTATTTTTAGGCGGTGGGAGGCGAAAGGGAAAGGATAAAAAACTTCCTTCTTAAATAAAGGAGGTGCTTTAGGAAGTAAGGAAGGATTTAAAGGTGCTAGTAGAGTAGATAGAATAACATTTTATTATTCTATACTCTTCTACCGCATAAGTGAGGTTTTGCGGAGATTTAGGCGGCTAAGGCTAGGTAGTAGCCTTAGTTAAAACGCATATAATATAGTATAGGGTGAGTTGTCTAGGCTAAATAAACCCGGGAAAGCGGATAACCCAATCTTCCGCTAGATCGTTAGGCCCCTATACCCTACTATCCTATATAGGCTTTATGTTTCCATAAAATACGCAACCCACTCTCTAGCCTATTAAAAGCCGCTTTATGCCGCCCAAATAGAGACCGTAGGAGAGTTAATCCCCTACTTAAATAAGTCCCCTATTTAAACAAATCCCTTACTCCGGCGAATCCCCTATAGGCGCTAATACCTATATATTCCACCGCCCTATAGGAACTAATCCCCTACGGCTTGCATTCCCCTACGGCTTATATTCCCCTGCGGTTTGTATTTCTATATAGCTTTTACTCCTTTATAAAAACTATTAGCTACGTCTTCTACTATAGAATAAATCCCCTATAAATTCCGTTCCTATATATAGTAACCATATCTTCTACTGCCCTATAAGAACTATACCCTATAGCTCCTACTCCCGTATAGCTTTTACTCCCCTATAGGAACTAATAGCGATTTCTTCTACTCCTCTATAGAAACTAATCTTTTATAGCTTGCGGTTCTCTACAGGGATTAATACCCGCTTTCTTCATTACCTTATAGCTTTTAATTCCTTACAGGAACTAACGCTTATATCTTCCACTCCCCTATAGGAACTAACGCCCTATAGCTTCTGTTCTCCTATTCCCGGATCTATAAGTGATTTGCCCGCGCCACTACCTACCGTATAGGTCTTGTTGCTATAAGAGTAAACAAGTAATTTTAAGAAAGTAATAAGTAATAATGTTACTAGCTACAAGATCTATAAGACGTATTTTATGCTCTATATATATAAGTAAATCTATATATATAAGTTTAAATTCTTAACTAGTCTAGCGCCTTTAAAGTCACTTTTAAAATCTTGGTTTAATATAAGAGCCATTCTTAAATGCTTATATGTAAGTTTCTCCCCCTTACTTTTAGCTAAGCCGTAACCAATCCATATAGTGTTTTTAATCTAATATAGTATATTAGCACTAGCCTTAAAACTCTTACTTAAACATTGCCTTGCCTATCTTTTGTTTAAAAAATGCTTTAAAAGCCGCTCTATATCTTTTCTAGAGATATTAGGAGCAGCATTGGCTTACTTTAGAAATATCTTCTATACCTACTCTCTTACCGGTCTTTTTAGCTCGTTATATCTAAGTGTAAGATGTATTCTGCTTTATATAGCCGTATTAAATATGGTAATCCTATTTATTATAAGAAACATAGTGCCTTAGAAATACTCTATCTGTCGCAGGAAGACGGATGCTGGGCTGTTATATTGGATGTTATTTAAGGTTCTTTCTATAAGAAAGACATCGGCCTCGTCTAGAAGAAGGATAGCGCTCTAGTAGTGAATATTCTTAACTATTAGAGCCAGGTTTTGTTCTAAATGGGCTGGATCTATATTAAGGTCCCCTATATAAGCCTTCTTATAGTTAAACTGGTATATAAATACACTTATAAAGGGGAACAAACTATATAGAGGGGTCTCCTCTGGGATTCGGTAAGTGCTTTAGCTATTAATGTCTTTCCTACCCTAGGTGGGCTACTAAAACGGTTAGCCTTTAAAACAGCCAATGCCCTGCTAGAAAACTTACTATAGTAAAAAAACTAGGCCTTTCCCCTTCCCTTCGATTACATTATTAAACTTTAATTTCCCGGACCTAGACTAGTAGCTCTTTATAAGTCCTTTAAGTACTATTTTCTTATCCTCCTTAATTGCGAGTAACTTAAATGCTAAGGCATTCTATTCAATGTCCTTAATATTGGCGACGGCAAATTTACCTATTAGTGCTTGTATTAGTATATATAATTTACTAGCTCTAGAAAAAGTATATAGAAAGCCTAACCCTATTTTTTGTCTGCTAAACTAAAGGCTAGGGCTATTAGTGGACAGATTAGGTACTTATTGTCTTCTATCTCCTTAGGAACTAAACCCTAATTCTTTACATTACCTTGCTAATTGGTCCCTTAATTAATTACGCTTATTCCGTATATATCTATAGTGATTAGCTCCTTGCTATAGTTAGGATTTTAATAATAAAATGCTGTCGCGTCTACTATAATGCGGCCACTTGTAGAAAATCTTGACGGGCCATCTTTGGTCCAGAAAAACGCGATCCCTTTATATTTACGGTGGTTAATGCCTCTTAAAGATATAAACTTCTAGCTATTGCTAATAAGATCCTGCTTTATCTTGGCTTGTTTCTTATAACGCTCTAGCGGAAATACCTTAAGAGACGTAATTTTTATAGTTGAACGGAATTCTGGAATAGAGAGGGTGATTTTTACCTCGCTAAACGCCTTCCTGTTGTAGCCGAAATAGTAATAGTTAAGTTTAAAGCTCTTTTTGCTAAAAAATGAGGTTTTAAAGTTACCTAAATTATATATAAGGTATCTTAGTTAATCTAAGCCTTCGCAAATTGTAAGGATGTGCGTATTTGGTTTAAATAAGGCCTAAAGAAGATTGAAATTAATTTCGCTATAGTCTAGAAGTGGTAGGAGACTATTAGTTATAGGCGCGAAATGGTCTTTAAGGAATCTTAGCAACCCCTAAATATACTTAGCGCCGATTAAGTTAGGAGAAAGACTCTCCTGGTATATTTTTAACTGGGGTAGGAAATTAAAGATAAGGTTTATAGGAATCTAGAAGTTAAATTAGAATAAGCTATATCTGTAAAAAGGTCTACTTACTATAGGCTTGTCTTCCCGAAGGGAGATAGCTTATACGCCGTTTAGCACCACCTGTAAGGCGTCTCTTACTTCTCCTAAATTTATATCTAGGTATGTGCTGTAGTCTTTTTTGTCCTTTTCTAGCTTAAAAGTTAGTATCTAAGTTAATATGTTTAAAGGCACCTAAGAGATAGACTAAATTTCTTTCGGAGGATATAAATATAGGGATTATATATATTACGCTTACTTAATATATCCGGCGAAGTCTCTATAGTCTTATACTGGTAGCTTTTTTTATCCTAGCTATAGCAGACGCTATATTAGCGTATTTCTAAGTATGTTTTAGGGATTTTGCAAGTATACATCTTATTTAACACCTTAACTTTAATCTTAAAACCTCTGGCTTTGGGTATCTCTTTAACCCCTAAACTTGTAGAAAGAGGTAGAGGAGGTAGAGGAGGTGGAGGAGGTAGAGGAGGTTAGGTCGCTTAGACTATCTTTAACACGATTTTAAGTATTTTAATTATAAGATGCTGCGCTGACTGCTTATAATATAGATGCGTTTGGCTTAGGCTGCTAGGGGGTATATTCGTGCTATTATAAGGCAGTAAAGGCGCTGGCGTAACGGGCTTAGATACGACTGGCATTGTTGCTTTATAAAGCTTTAGTAACGTAATACTGATCTAAAGAAGGAGCTGAGTGGAAAGAGGAGCTAGATAATGTTTTTTTAGGGCTAGATCTGCCCTTTTCTTATATTAAGCTATGCTATAGGTGTATCTGCACCCCTCTTTTAGTAATAGGTTACCCTCCCCAATTAATTCTAGTAGACTTTAGTTAAGACACGTTAATATCGTCTCTATTGTAGTAGGTGAAGCTATAGTATACGTGCTTACTATACTTATAGAAATAGTCCCCTAGCTTATATACGGGATTTTAACTCTAGCACTAGAGCGAGCTTAAAAAAGACATCGCCTAAAGTATGGAAGTGCTTTAATTGACATATAGGAGATAAGTAATATTTTAGGTCGAATTAAAGATATAAGTGCAGAATTGGTGCTAGCAATACTGGCTAGATTGCAGTAAGTAATCCAGCTGTATATTGTTTAGGAAGGGCTCTAAAAAGAACCCCTAATTAAAGATCCGATTCTTTAGGTACTTAACGCCATCCCTCTTTAGGCGATAAAACTTAGCTACCCTCGCTTTAAAAGTTCTGCAGACCTATATAAATTAAGCAGCTGCCTAACTTTAAATCCTAAACCTAGCTTTTAACTTCTATAGTATATAATTTAATCAGCTCCTTTCCCTCTCTCCTTCTACTACTATACCCACTAGTCCCTAATCTTTTAGCATATTAGCAACTATAATACTTTTGTAGTTAAAGGGCCTACTTAAAAAGACTAAGCAATTATAACTAAAATTCTATAAGGTCTATCTAACCAATAACTAGTAGGACACTTTAAGCGACTTAAGCTTAAAACTTTTAGAGGCGGCGAAGAAGGTTTAGGATGAAATCCGAGTGCTAAAGGAATCGCGGATATAGCGAGCGTGGAAGGAAAGTAAAAAACATAGGTCGAACGTATAATTATTAAGGGGTGACCTCTTTACTAATGGCCGATTGAAATAATTAGCCGTCTTTAGGAGAAATATTGTCACAATATTTAAGGGTCCTAAAGATTTAAAATTCGATTCTGAGGATGTAAAGTTTAAGAAGGAATCTACTCGTAAAAGATGCGAGTTAATCTGAGGCTTAAGTCCTAACGGGGTGATTTTATGGGTAATTACTTTCGCGCCTACCGTTTAGGCTAGAGGATTGATAGCCTTGGATGTATTTACCTGCCTTCTTAACAATATTGAGCCTAAGTTAGTCCAGATATGGCTACCTATGGTATGAGACACATTGTATATGCTTAGGGAAGATAAAGAATCTTTATAAAAGTCTCCTAAATACGGCGAATTTCTTAAAGGTTAGTCTGCTAGATTAGTAAAAACAGCGTAAGGAATTAATTATAGTTAGTAATTAACGATCTATTACGGAAGCTAGTAAAATATAGAAAACGAAAGCGTATTAAAGACGAAAGTAAGTAAGAGAAACTAGTACTAGCTAATTTATTATTACCATTTAAGGAAAACAGGGGTAAGGAGAAGCTTTAAATATATATAAGGCTCTACTAATGATTTTACTAATAGAAATGAAGTATATATACACAAATATACTAGCTAGGAATATCTCGAAATTGCCTAAGCTATTTAAAACGGCTGTTTAGAATAGTTAGCTATAGAAGTAAGAAAGAAGTTAATAAGAATTAGAGACGACAGGATGCTTAGCTGCTTTATTCTTAAAGGATAATATATAGGATATCTCCTTTACTATCTGGTATAGTTATGATAATAGATACTATCTAATTAATGTCTTCGGGCTATAACGTGCAATCTCCTCCTAGACTTTAAAATATACGTTAGCGCCTTTAATGTAATAAGTATACCTAGTAGGCACCTTATATTCCTAATATTCGCTTATACCTTCTTTAAACGTTTTCCAGTCGCTAGTTTCTTAGTTAATAATTAAAAGATATTCGCCTTTAAAGTATATCGTCCTGTCTTTAGTAATTGGGGGGAAACGATAATCTAGGATATCCTTTTCTTCTTACCTAGTAAGAGCTTTGTTACCTCTCTAAATAGATATATAAGTTAGCTATAAGTACGTTAAAGGGAGTAAAATAGAAGTTTAAAATATCTGACCGCTATAATTAATAAGTAGATAATATAATGTAAAAGGTTTTAATAGAGACACTAAGTTAGCTAGGGGAGGAAGGCTATAATTTGCGTAAGACCTATTAGCCTAATAGTAGCCAAGGAAGAAAGGCTTAGTTAATATTTACTTTATCTAAGAATGCAACTTATGGTTAACTAGGAAGGGGTACGCGAAAAGGGTAAATGGCTAAGCTGATATTACCTTAATGGCAAGAATAGAATTGCTAGATAACTATAAGAGGTAGGATGTAAGAAATATAAAAAGAGGTAGATCGTAGGCTTAAATAGAGAGCGGCTTTGTGAGACTGCGCTGCGAACGATCACCAAAGTAGGGTTAAAGGAAATTTGTAAGGGAAAATAGAGGTATTACTGCAGCTAATAGCTTTATGGCTGCTTAGGCGTTAGTGCCTAATAGGAAGGCTTATCTCGAGCTAAGCTGCGGCCGGATTTGCCCTGCCCTACTTTTAAAGCTTTTTAGTGTAGAATATTACGTATATAATTAGGCCACTAGCCAAATAGTAGAACGGGTAAGGCGTCCGCTATGACGTGTATTTTGGCTGTGTATTGGCCGCAGTTTAGGGGATTGGAGTTACTAGATATATATAGCCCCTTTACTAACTAAAATATCTTTAAGGATTGGATTTTTGTGGCTTATTCTTATTTATAAGGTAAATTAACTGCAGCTAGTTTATACGCCTTTGCGTCGTATATATAAGCTAATTAATTATTAACGCCCGACTTTATATTATTCGCACTACTATTTAGTTTTAGCTGTGTTATATAATTTGAATTGGCTGGCTAGGTTATAAATATAGTTTTAGCCTTATATTCTCTATAGCTAGCCTATAACTAGACTAGCGTAAATAATAAACGCTAGAGAAAATATATTGCTATTTGCGCTAACTAGATCCGGATAATATAGGGTTAGTATATCTACTATAAATACTAATCTTATTTAAGAATAGCGTCTAAAATCTAGGGTAAATAATAGATTAGTTAGCTAGATACCGGGATTTTGCCGCCCCTTTAAAGCCCTTACTATTTTAACACTATGGACCTTATTATAGTGCCACCCCCTAGCTATAGCTATAAGAATCTTATTGGCTAGGGAATTTCGGGCACTGTATATTGCGACAAACTTTAAAACGAGGTTATTAAAGCTCTAAACAACGCGAATTCTTAACGCTTTATTAAAGTTAAAAAGGAGATTTATAAAAGACTTGGTTAATATAATGGACTCTTATAATACTATAGTAGCGAACTTTTTTAGAAGGATAACTATATGGTAATACGTCTAGAATATGCTCTAAATGGCTAGCTTTATAGGTTTCTTTAGAATAGAAGTAACGACGTTAATTAAACTTTATAAATGCGTTGGATTTTATAGCTTATAGATGTTCTTAAATATATTTACTCTAGAGGTGTTATATACGGTAATATTTTGTACTATAACATTCTTTTAGATAAACATTTAAACGTAAAGCTAATTAACTTTACTAGTTTATTAATTGATAGATCTCCTCTTTTCGCTTTATACTTAGTTTAAGCCCAACCTCCGTATTTAAGTACGCCTTAAAAGTGTCGGTATCACCTAAGTGCACTTGTTTGGCCTATTAACTGATAAATTGATTCTTGTCTAATAGGTATCGAAAGCAGAGGATCATAAGGATCGCAGTGCCTAAGTAGGGGGCTGATGAGTCACCGTAAGGATGACTAATCAGATACACGACTACGTAACGTCTGCCCATATACTCCTGTCTATATATTCCGACAAAAAGGATGAAATTTTTGTCTTTAGATTAGCTTGTTATTATATCTTAATGCATTATATTGCCTTTTATAAACTTTCCGACAATAATATAGATGATTGTTATAAATAAGGATTATTTCCTAAATTGAAGTCCCTAAGGGCATTTGGAGTTATTATTAGAGGCTATTAGAACGGCAAATATAACTATATAGATGGTGTTATTAAAGAAATAGGTAAGTAAGGTATGTTTATAAAACTAGAAGTTTTAACTATCTAAACTTATTCGCAGGTTTGCGGAATCTATCCCTAGTAATAGCGCCGCGGCATTTCCTCTACACTCTTAAGGCTTTCCTTTTAATATTTACGAAATCTTGTCTTTAGCTTAAAAATCTAAAGGCTTCTCTATCTAGATTTATACTTTACCTATTTCTTAGGCGTTATTGGCGTTAATAAAGGTAAGTTTTATGCTTTATAAGTCCATTAGTCTTACTATCCTTATATATAGTATAATATACTAACTATCCTTTATTTAGAATATACTGGATAATCTCCGGTTACTAGCAAGCTCCTAAACTGCGCCGTACTTTGTGTTATAGGTGTTAGGTTAGGACACGCTTGCCTACCTTATATAATGGCGCTAGGGTAAAAAACGATGCGATTTATTTTTAAGGAATGTCTTAGTCTCTTCTAGCACCTTTTATATTGGACGGTAATCTTAGTAGATTAGTACATTTTAAGTATAGAGAAGTTTATAATTCGACAAATTCTTTTAAGTGTGTTAATAGTAAAAGAGAGAATTCGTGATATAAATAAATAGGTGCTGTAATGCCTAGTAATATAATAAGTCTTATAACTTATAAGGCTCCGTTTTAATTAGATATATATAATATAGATAAGTTAGCAGCGAAATTTAGATGAAAACGGCTGTATACAGTAATACCGCCTTAAGAAAATGCATTTAAATAATTGGACTACTAAATACAAACCCCGGCTTCCTATTTCCGCAGGACCAACTAAAATATAAAAATATACCTAAGCCACTAGCCCTATCTCTTCTACACGGCAACCCTACCCTTTACTTTTGTAACTTTAGAAAAAGAGTACACCTATAATAATTTAGCTTTGGCTTGCTAAACGCGTCTTTAGTAAGACTTAAGGGTATTTTTGGAATTTAAAAGCCCGCTCTTATAAACCTAGGTAGGCTTCTAAGCCACCCTATATTCGCGCCCTAACTTAGTTATTCTTTCCCCTAGAATATTGTTAATCTCCTATTTATTATCCAAGTTTATTTTATTAAATTTATCTTTTTTAGCCCGAGTACGGCGCTTTATAGTAGGCTCTGGGTTTAAAACGTTGCTCTAATTATTAGCGACGCTATCGCTATTACTATCCTCCTTATTATAGGTATAACTGCTAGCCTTGTTATACGGTGGTTTAATACTATAGGGGAGGGTAGGCTCCTAGAGCAAAGGGCTAGTGGGCCGCGGAGTAGGTACCGCTTGCTAGTTAACTTATAGGTATTAAGAGTTAAGGTTAAGGGTAGGAGGGGGGCTAGAAGGCAAGTCTTCGTAATAAGTGGGTGGCCTTTATTGCTTCTAGGGACGTAGACTATTATTACCTTCGCCGCCCTCGCTACCCCTACTACTCTCTTTAGTAGGGTTGTTAGAATTATAATTAGTAACGTTGTCCCGCTTAAGCTTCCGCTTCCTTAGTATAAAGGATAATTCGCCTCCTATATTCCCTTTCTTATAATTACCCTCTTCCCTAATAAGCAGATTGTCTATGTGTTATAGTTATTAGGTTATAGTAATAATATTTTTAATATTTATAACTTACCAATATTATCTGTATTATTGGCTATTAAGGAGTCTCGGTTAGCTACTACGTAAGTCTCCAACTTCTATATAGCCTAGGGGATAGTCGTAACATTAATTCCCTCAGCTAGGCTATTTATTTCATTAAATTCTGCTGTGGGTTTAAGATAGTTATACGCTAATACGCTAAAGAGATCTTCTAGCTCCTCTAAAGAAGGTAACTCCTTATCCTTATTATCCTTATCGCTGCGGTTATTTCCGCTACCTAATAATTGTTAAATAAGGCCGTTATATAAGGGGGAAGTGTATACCTAAGCTATAAGGTGCTAGTTGATCGCCAACTTTATTAGCCTTATTACTAATATTGCCGGCTCCGTCGCCCTTGGCTTTAGGTTCTAAGTCTAGGTTAGCTGTATTATCTTTAATATATATTAGATTTACTGCTAGCCATTAAATACATTTATAGTTATTGGGAGAAGGAGGGGATAATTGCTAAATTACCTTAATTGCTTCCTCTAGTGTCTTACTTGTTACTTATATTCTTATAAATATCTTTATACTTATTAAAAGCTTTAGGATCTACGGGTGCCTTATTAGGTGAAATGTTTAAAAAAGGTAATATGGAATAACTTGCCTTTATATAACTACCCTAAATATTTTATAGGATTATCTATTAGAGGGAAGCGAGGTACTCTCCCCTTTTTTATTATGCCTTTCTAATAGCCCTAAAGGACGGGTTATGCTAGGCTTTTAAGTCTATGCCAGTTACCTCTTCGCCACTAGCTTATATCCGCAGTATCTACACCAAAATAACCCTACTAACTTAATAGCGAATTAAAACGTGTAATCTACGCTCTATTAATAATTACCGTTTATAACGCATAAAGGTTTGTATACATCAGCAAAATGTTTGTGCCTCCTGACAGTACTGACAGCTCCTGACAGCTCCTGTCAGGGCTGTCAGGAGCTCCAGGAGACACTCACACTCGGCATCCTGCCAGGAGCCTGTCAGGAGGTCGCCCGGACCACCAGGACTACCAGGACCTCCAGGACCATCAGGACAATCAGGACCATCAGGACAATAATAAAAATTCTAGATTTAAAAATAAGGATAATAACACTCCAGTATTTGCAGCTAGTGAAAAATATATATAATTTAAAATTTAATTATATATAATCTTTTCTGCCTACCGCCTGTGTCTGTCATGGAGCTCTACGATCGCTCAAGCGTCGGGCGATCGACTGAGGAGCCTCTCGCGGAGGCTCCAAATCGTCGATCGGCGGTGTTCCCGACGACCCGGCCGTGTGCTGATTTCCTAACTAGGCCTAGTGCCTGCCTGCCTATATCAGTATCCAATTCAATTCGGGGGAGGGGTCGGCCCGATCGAAGGATCTAATTGATTCAGATCGTTCTCTATGGCCGTTCGCTAGCTGTACATTCGAACGGTGGTCGTCTAGGGTGCCTCCCTAGGAGGCCTTGATTCGATTCGGTGATGGGCCGATATCGAAGCTCTGGTTTAATTCGATCGATCGATCAATTGAATCGTTTGTGGTATTCGCTGGCTGGTTGTTCGAAAGGTCGTCGTCTAGTTCTGGTGACGGTCGTCTAGTTTTAGGACGGTCGTCTGGCTCTAGGACGGTCATCTGGTTCTGGCAACGGTCGTCTGGTTCTGGCGACGGTCGTCTAGTTCTAGCGACGGTCGTCTAGTTCTAGCGACGGTCGTCTNGTTCTAGCGACGGTCGTCTAGTTCTAGCGACGGTCGTCTGGTTCTAGCGACGGTCGTCTGGTTCTAGCGACGGTCCTCTGCTGGCTGCTGTTCTAGTGCCTCCTAAGGTAGGGAGGATGTAAGGAAGGGTAAAAAATAAGGTGGCTACAAAGGGGGTAACTTGGCAGAGGCACGTGTAGGCTATCGGGAATATAGCGGGGACCCGATAGCACTGTGTGTCGCGCCCGATAGCACTATGTGTCGCGCCCGATAGCACTATGTGTCGCGCGCGCGCGCGCACCTAAGGGGGGGGGGGGTGTCGCATAAGGGGGGGTGTCGCATTGGGGGTGTTGCTTGAGGGTGTGTGCAAAGGTGTCGCTTTGGGGGGGGATTAGGAGGGGTGTCGCTTAGGGGTATCCTGCCAGGAACCTAACAGGACGATCAGGAAATACTAGTTTCCTGTCAGGACCTGACAGGACCCTGACAGAAAATCAAAGATCCTGGTAGGAGCCTGTCAGGACAACCAGGACGATCAGGAAAATCAAAATCCTGCCAGGAGCCTGTCAGGAGCCTGTCAGGACCTCCAGGACCTCTAGGACCTCCAGGAGGCCTCCAGGATCTTGGCACCCCAACAAAATGCTAATGTAGGCTTAAACTCTATTATAAGATTAACGCCTATTAGGAAACTGCGATCGAGACCTAACTAATTAAGCTAGCACATTTAGCCTCTAATAGGGGCATTACACTAAGCCTCCCTGTTAGAGGGGTTAGTGGCGAAGTACCTCCTCTACCCTTATTCCTTAGAGTTAGGGCTAGCGCTAACGTGTCTATTTTCTAGCCCGATTATGCTAGCAAACTAGATCTTTTATATTAGATCCTCTACGAGACTATAGTTTTTAGAGTTGGATAGGTAGGGAGCGTGCTGTGATTTTGCTATAAGTATTAAAAGACACTCCGAGTAATAAGGGTATCCTTAAATCTCTCCCCTAGATCTAAGGAACTTCCTTAATTATACTCTACAGAGCTTATAGCCGCTGCTTGACCTCCTAAATATGCGCAAAAGCCTTGCTTTTACCCTTGCCTATAGCTAGATGTTATAAATAATATAAGGGGGTAGATAGCGTGAGTAGATTAGGCGATTACGCCCATATCTATTTCACTGCGCCCTTTTAGCTAATACAGCTACCATATAAAGTCCGTCTCCGTTAGGAGATTAAATGCGCGAATTTTTCTCTAGTATTCGTTAGCTAAGAGTAAGATTATAATACTAGCTCTATTAGAAGCCAGGCTGTACTACCAGATAGGCCGTTTACCCCTAGATTCTGCCTTATAAGTCTTAGGTCTATATAAAGGATATTTCTGTAACTTATACCTCCTTAGCTAAATAGGAGGCTGGATTAGACTAAAGCCTAGGGGCTTCTCCGATCGTAATATAATCCTCTAATTATTAGGGAAGAGTAAGGTCTAGGTCTAGGTTAAGAAGGCGCTAAAAAGGGCTTCCGGCTTCCGGCTTTTAGTGGCGTAGCTTTAGCTAAGCTAAGTAACTAGTATTAGCCTGTAGTTTCGCTAAGGACCCACTTTAGCGTCCGGCTTCGCCTTTATTGTAACGCTGTAATGTAATACTACCTAACGCGTCCCGTAGCTCGCAGTAGCTATAACCCGCGTAATCTATTGCTAGGCGGTTCTTAGCACAGCCTTATAGCCATTTATAGCTGTTCTAATAGGGATTGAGTTGCATATTATAGTCACGCCTAAGACACTGCTAGAGGTAGAGGTAAAGAAGAGGATAAACGGAAATGTTATTCTGGTGCACTAATTGGTAACATAGGTAGGAGGAAAGGAGAGAGGAGAGAAGAAAGGAGGAATACGGTAGGACCGAAACATGCGTTAATATTAGGAGAGAGTATAAATGTATCCCATAGAAAGGGTTAAAGAGTTACAGCACTAGGTGATCGTTAGTATAAAATATATAGAGATTGGGGAAGGCGGGTAGAGCACCTATATAGACGCTAAGGGGATGGAAAATGCCTTACGGCTAATAGCTAGAGTCTAAGGTAGCACGGTAGCGGGAAAGAAAAGAGGAGATAAAGCATAAGGGTAAAAGTAGCGAGGGAGAAGGCCTTTTATGGTTGAGGTTAAGGTTGGGTCTTGGCCAAACTAGGATAGGGAAGTAAGCGCGCCTTGCCTATAAAGGAACCTCTATTTCCTAATACGTGGTCTCTATCTTATTTTTTACTAAAGAAATTTAGTAGCTAGTAATAATTAGATAGATCTATTTATATTAAAATATATTATAACTAGTTACCTATAATAGTTAGTATTAGTAGTAGGGGGCTAGGGCATCTATAGGAGCTTCCTTAGGTTATGTAATTATCGCTTAGCTAGCTAGTTTCTTATACTATATATAGCTTTAGAGGATAAGGTAAAGGCTAGGCTTTAACTCTACGTTAAGAACTATAAGAATAACTTAAAAGATAATATCCTCTTAATAGGCGAATAGATATATCTTTATACGATTTATAATTTCCTTTAACCCTTTTATAAAGTAACTCTATTTCTTTAAAGAGATTATATAACACTAAAGAGGGTTCTAAAATTAGTTAATATTTTTAAGGATATAATATAGACCGTATTAGTATATTATATAATACTCTTAGTGTTTCTTTAACTAACTTTTCTATAGGTAATAGGTACTAAGGCTAAGGATAAGTTTATAACTCCTTAACTTTAATATACTAAAGAAAAGCTTGCAAAGTATATTAAGAAGCTAAATAATTCTCCCTACTATTTAGTGGTATAAGCTTTTAACCTAAAGTATTATACGGCTTTTTTAAAAGATTGGAATAATTATATTACCATTAAAGGAAAAAAAAAGCTTTAAAAGAAATTTCGCGAGAAAGTAATACTTTTAGATTTAACTATATTATATATAACTAAGGAAACTTAAAAGTCGCCTTTAGAGTTTAAAGAAAACCTCTCTACCTTCTCTAAGGCTTGTCTTTAGTATTTTTTAAAATATACTTATCTGCAGAGTCTAAATAAGTTTAATAACTATATTAATAGGAATCTAATTCCACTCGATAGCTATATAATAGCTATTTAATAGTAAAACCAGCCTCTTAGTATATAAGATTTCTATAACTCTTATAGCTTATAATTAAAGTTCTTTTAATATCTAGAATAAGCAATAAGCTAAAGAGAGTATTTTTAGGTTTTTAATATCGCATTTTATAAGATTATATAAGTACTACTATATAAATACTTAAGGTATTAGAATACGCGAAGGACTAGGCAACTTATAAGATTTTAAGTATTCTCTTATAGTTATATAAGGGAAAGTATATAAGGAGTGTATTATATAATAATAATAATAATTTATTGCTTAACGTCCGATTCGGATCCCTATTGGGCCCACGCGGACTACTCCTTATTTACATATAGGGAGAAAACTCTATTTAAGAAAAATAAGAAAACCCTGTGATCTATCTCCCCGCCTTTTAGGACTCGCCTACTTAACGCCTACGAGTCGCCTATAGTGCTCTACTACCTTACTATTTAACCTCCTTAGGAACTACTGCTGCCGTAATAAGCCTATAAACGCGCTAGTATTATAAACTATTACTCTACTACTATAGAGTTACTAGGGGGCACCTACTGCTTACCCCCTTGCCTTCTATTACCATTTCCCTTATAACCCAGAACTGATTTAGTATATTTTAACTAATAAGCCACTAGGTGACCGCCTTAAGGCCTTTTTATATTAAGAGTAGTATATTATAGTTCTCTATACTAGCTATTAAGAGCATTATTTCTTAATTAGTATATAGGGGGCATAGCAGTATTACGTGTTTTAGTATCTATCTTAGCCAGCTACATTCGCATCTTGGGCTACCTACTAGGACACCTACCTAGTAAAGCCAATCTTTTAGTCCTATTATTCCTATTCTTAAAAGTGTTGCTATTATATTTTCTACCTTTATTAGGCCTTCTTAGAGCCCTTAGGTATTTACCCCCTATAGCGTTAACTATACTATAGCTTAGGTTTATCTTACCTAAGTCAGCCTCTATACCTTTAACTCCTATTTACCTCTCTAGTATTAGTCTAACTAGTATTATATTACGGTAGATGGTTTCCTAGCATTCTTATATATTCTACTTTAGCTCCTTTCTCTATCTTACTATTATCTTTGCTAACCTCTTATACGTCTCCCTTTCTCCTCTATATAGGCCTAGGCCCTAAAGCGGCACCATTCTTCTTCTACTTTCTTTACCTATTTCTCTAATATCTCTTCCCTACTTTAGGGTTGTTAGTTTATTCTCCTATGGGGCACCCTAGGGTCCCTCTATAGTTTACTTAGGCGTGTCTTAATGTACTTTATAACATTAGAGTTACGTTTATTTTGCGTTCTTTATATTACAGCGGCTTTAATATATAATTATAGGGGGGGAATATTAGATTCCTTCTCAAGCAGTGCTGTAGCCGTTCGCTTATACCCACCTATAATACTCTAAAGGTAGGCTATTTGGACCTTTTAAAGTAGTTTAAGGAGTAATTTAGGGGGGCCCTTCTTAGTTTCTCTAATGGCCTAAATACTAGATCTATATATTATGGTTGGCCGGATAACTGCTATATATAGTAGGCGTAACCTCTAGAAGTATAGACCCTATATAGAATTAACAATCCTAGATAAAGCGATAAACTATACTTAGCCTTTATAGGCCGCTTACGCCGTATATACGCTCTACTAAAGCTTATTGTCTACTTATACTTCTAATACCCTTAGGCCCTAAACTAGTTAACCCCTAAAGCCTTAAATGCGAATTATATGCTAGAGATCTATAGATTAGTTGCGTTTTCTTATAAAATAGATTAGCTAGTATTTCTCTGGTAAGAATTAGACTTTATAACGTTTTACCTATTCTATATAAGTATTATAGGCTTTCTCTAGTATTCTGCAATTCTCTACGGCTGTTAGCCCGTATATAATTAGGTTTATATTATTAATAAAGCCTATCCCTTAGGTCGCCCCTTTCTTAAAGGAGTTAAGCAGGTTGCTTATAAAGAAAAGGAAGAGTATAGGCGAGAGGGGTAATTCTTATAGTATTCCTGTTATAACTATAATAGGGGGGCTCTAGTATCCGCTAAAGACTAGTAATATTTCTTTCTGGCCTATAAACCCTTAGATAAATTATATAATCCATTTTAGGAAGCCCTTTGCCCTAAGGATATGCAGAAGACGCTTATAGGGTATATTATTATAGGCACCACTAATGTCTAGGCTAAGTATTAATACTATAAAGTCCTTTCGCATCGCCTATATAGATTTAATGGTAGTAGCGAGTAGCGTAAGTACTAATAGTGTTAAGCGGTTCTTTCTTGCCCCTATTTAGCTTTATAGTAGTAAGGCATATTCCTTTACCGTATCTACTATATATTCCGCTATTATCCTTTTTAAGATCTTGCTGTAACGGAACCTTGTAGCAAGAACTACGATAGGTTCGTCAATGGGCTAGGTGTGTAGGAAATGCAAGTATAAAAGTCAACAACGTAATAACAACTGGTGGAGTGGTTGCCTAATAGATTAACTCTAATTATATTCTAAGAATCACTATAAGGAAGGAACTATCTAGGTAGGGACTAAGGGTCCTTAAATACATAACCGTACTCCTATGAAATCCTTTTTATATGTAATATACGTCTTATCTGTATTAAACGTGACGTTCCTTATATTTAACGCAGCTAATATATTTAACTATTATATAACTCGCTTACTATTCTTCGTTATATAGTTCTATAGGTTCTATCCTAGTCTATACCTATATTAACTAACTAGCTTTTTCCGACTCTTCTCTAAGTAGTTATAATATTGTACTTAAAGCGTCCGTAATACTATCTTCCTCCTCTTTATCTTCGTCCTTAAAGATACCTAGTATCTCTAAGTTGTTTACTAGAGGTATAATATCCGTCTAATTAATTTAGTTAATATTATTACTTATTATACCTAAAGCAATTTCTTCTCTCTCTTAGGTTAAGCGTCGCCTTTATACCATCTCCTTAATACTATCGCTCGGTAAAGTAATAGCGATCCCTTGCTCTTGTTATGCGAAAGAGGGGTTAAGTTACGTTATAATTGCGAGTCCTTTTGGTCACTAACCTTCCTCTTATTCTAAATGCACTCGCGCTAATATATGTTTATTATGTGATGTTTATTCTACATCTAATACTAAGTATACGCGTCCTATTACTCTTAATAATCTTTAAGTTCCCTAAGTAATTTGTTATAGGGTCTTATATTTAATCTACTGCTGCGAAACTTAATAGTAAGCTGGCCTCTACGCTGCTTGAGGTTTAGTATGCCTTAGAAGAATCCGCACGTATCCTTAAAGCTTAGCGTCTAGCTTATGCTTATCTTTAGCGTTTAAAACATATCTATAAGAAAGTTTATTTAAAGGAGTAGAAACTTATTTAATAAGGTCTTTAAGAACTAGGTAATAAAAGAATAGATTCTCTTCTAATAGAGAAGGAAATAGATCTAAGTAATTCGGCAACTGCTCTTCTTAGGTCCCCCTTAGGTAACTTATTCTTTAGCGATCCTTTTTTATTAATGCTACCTAACCTAATCTCTTCTAATACTCCTATACCTTTCCTATAGCATTCTTTAAACTCTCTAGTAGCTCCTAGGTAGTTTTAGTATAGCCTATTTACTTAACCTTATACCATATTTTATTGTTAATGTCCTCGTAACTAATAATCCTTAAAACTTACTATTTGTCTTCTTCCTGTCCTCTATACGTGTCTACTTTATAGGCCGGTGGCTTAATATTCCTATATACTAGCTCTAGCATTGCGATATACTATATAGGGTAAATCTTTATTTTAGCTGGTAGGTTTAACTTAAACGTAACCGGTGAAATCCTTTATATAATTTTAAAAGGTCCTAGTCTGATATAGTCTAATTTCTTACTTAGTCGTCAACTCTTGAAATTTTTGTATAGTAGCTATACTTTATCTCCCTCCTTAAGATCTAGTCCCTTAGATCTCTTAACATTATAGTACTTTTTTATTCTCTCTTATACTTTCTTTACTAATTCCATAAGGTCTATATAAAGATTCATTAACGTCTTTATTCTTTCTTTAGCTATACTACTTATTTTCTTCGCTTACTATAGTAACAATAATATTCTTAGCTCATATCCATAATTTGCCTTAAATAGTAATATACCTATTCCTTCTTAAGGTATTACATTATATGCGAACTATATAACTGGTAATAGCGATACCTAATTATTCTATACATAATTAATATAATGCCTTAAATACTGCTCTAGCGTCTAATTTAATCTTTCCGTTTAACCGTCTGTCTGCGGATAATATACGGTGGAAGTTACTGCTTAAACTCCTTGCTCCACTAAAAACACTTCCCAGAATACTACTACGAATCTTAGATCTCTATCCGATATAATCTTGCTTAGTGCTCCGTGTCTTATAAATACTTCTTTAACGTAGATTCTAGCGATATCTTCCGCTGAGATTTCTTTTATGTATGCTATAAAGTATCCCTACTTTATAAGCTTGTCTACTATCACTAAGATCGCATTATAATCTTATCCAGTAATAGAATCTTTTAATTTTAGTAACTTAATAATAAAGTCCTATAATATAACCTCCTATAGTCTTTCTGGTATTTTAATAGGTTATAGCCCTCTATATAGCTTATGCCTTATCGGTTTATTCCTTTAGCAATCTAGATATTCCTTTATAACCTTTCTAGCTATCTTCTAGATTCCGTTAATAATGTACTCCTTCTAAAGTCTTAACACTAAGCCCGTAGCTCCATTGTGTCCTTAGGTTAGTCCCTTATAAAAGTCCTCTACAAACTGCTCTACTATACTTCTTAGGATGTACTTTACTTCTTAATTTTCGTATATATCCGTCTATAGATCTTCTAGCTATACTTCTAAAATTCTTTATGCCCAAAAGCTTTCTAGTATCTCATAGACCTTCTCTAGTTCGTCGTCTTCTTAAGTTACTGCAATTTTCGGATGATTATACCTAATTAATCCGTCTATATCTTTTCGCAATAAAGCCCCTAATAGCTTTTCCTCATTTTATAGTTTAGCTTTGCGGCTCAGAGCATTTACCCGCGTATTATCTATACCTTTAGTATACTAAATCTCAAAATAGTATTCCGCAAGTATCTCTGCCCATCTAACCTATCTTTAGTTAAGTTCCTTTATTATTAGGAATCCTATTAGGTTCTTATAATCCGTCTTAACTATAAATAGTTTCTCTATACCTTATAAGAATACTCTCTATTCCTTTAACGCTGCAATTATACCTAACAACTCCTTATTATAGATATCATAGTTTAACTCTAGTAGTGTTATCTTTTAACTATAGTATGCTACTAGGTACTATCTATCTTAATACCTTTATATAAAGCACGCCCTTAGTATATAGTCTAATACATCTATTTCTATAACCGTCTCTAGTCCTAGTTAATAGATCTTAAGAACTGGCTCCTAGGTAAACAACTCTTTAACTTTCTTAAAGAGTTCTCTTTACTCCTCTTCCTATACCTATAGTTCTTCTTTCTTTATTAACCGCGTAAATAGCTTAATATCCTTTAACTACTGCGCTATAAACCTTCTGCAGTAATTATAAAACCCTAAAAACAATCTTAACTATATAACATTCTCTAGTTCCTACCAATTTACTATAGCCTCGATCTTCTTTAGATCTATACTAAGTTGGCCTAGTTTAATAATAAATCTAATAAAATCGGTCTTCCTAATAAAGAACTCGCATTTCTCAATTGCTACTAGTATCTGTTCTTCTTATAGTCTCTTTAAGACCTATTTAACGTGTTCTCTATATTCTTCCTTAGTTATTAAGTAGATAATAATATCATTAAGATATACCATAATAAATTTATCTAAGTGTTCTCCTAATATATTATTAATACGCTTTTAGAACATTGCTAGTACGTTTATAAGCCCAAATTATATAACTAATGGTTTATATAGTCCTTCCTTTAACCTAAAGGCTACCTTCTATTTATTACCTTCCTTAATCCTAATCTAATAGTACGCCTATCTTAGATCTATCTTTATAAAGATTTACGCGTTGCCTATCCTGTCTTAAATTTCGCTAATTAAGGGTAAAGGATATCTATCCTTCCTAGTAATACTGTTTAACTATCTATAGTTAATACACAGCCTTAGTTTGCTATTCTTCTTTAGTACAAACAGTACTAGATAACCCGCTGATGACTACAATAGTCTAATATATCCCTTTTGTAGATTTTCCTGGATAAACTCTTTTAGCGCTCTACCTTCTTTTTTAGTAAGCTTGTAGATTAAAAAGAACCTTAGACTTATTCCTAGTTCTAATTCTATCTTATAGTCCTATACTGCATATTTTAACAGCTTTTTACTTTCCAGTAACTATAGTTTCTTACTATACTTATAGTATCTCCTTAGTACATAGCTTAGTCCTTTTTCTATTTCTTTATAGGTTGCTTCTACTTAGTACCATACCAACTTAGCTTATTGTCGCATTTTACGGCGTTAAGTATCTCTAATATCGACCTAACCTATAATCCAATTAATCCTTAAATTATATTTCTATAACTAAGGCATGCCTAATACTGCCTCGTCCCGTCCCAATAGTAGGATATTAAAAGACATCTCAATTTATCTTCCTTTAATAGTTATCTAAATAGGTCCTATTTTAAGATTAATAATCCCTCCTCTATAAGTTATTAGATCTCCTAAAATCATAACTAATAGGTAAGGTTGCTCCTTTTATCTATAAGGTAGTCCTATTCTCTTAACTGCTGCTAATAAGATATAGTTTCATATTGCTCTACTATCTATTAGCGCTTTAAACTGCTAATCTCGCCAATTAATTTATAAATTTAGGTGTTGTCCTTAAATTCCTTTAAGGGTCTAAGGCTCTACTACTAGCTCCCTTTGGTCCCGTAGGCCTCTACTTTTCCTAACTATTAGCTGCTTAATCCTAGTGCACTTAGCTCACTCTTTAGCCAATACCTAGTTTACTTTTTATCTTCAATATACTATAGACATATATTTTCTAGGCATTCCCACTACTATTATCCGTCTAAGTATTCTTCTGTAAGGAATCTTCCTAGTTAAAGTACTAAACTTCCTTCCTCTTAGACCTCTACTGGATACCATCTATACATATATTTGGTATTCCTATACTATTACTCGTCCGTTATCTAGTATATCCTTATAGGGTATTTCTAATTTTTTTCCTTTAGATTCTTATATATTTTATATATATCGTCCACGTACGCAATCTATAATAACATATAGTGTACTAGGTGCTTTAGGTTAACTCTCAGCTTATCTTTATCCCTAAGTTTAAACTTATATTATGCTAATCTAAACGTTATAACTTTATTCATAGGTACTAAGATGCGTCTCTTACTTCTCTAGTCCTCTAAACATTCCTCTAAATCCTTTAACGTTATAATTAAGGCTCCTTTAATATACGTTATGGCCTTTTTTATAATCGGGTAGTCCTAAATAACTTTTTTATTTAACTATATATAGAAATCTTCCCACTTATTATTATGCCTTTGCCTATACCACTTTTAGTATAGCTACTAGAGTATATACGGTCTGTCTATAAGGAAGTATCTTCTTATTACTACATTATAACAGCCCTTTATATATCGTTCTTCGAACCTAGTTAGAATCCCTAGATCCTCTTTATCTTCCAGTTTAGTAAGCTACTTAGCTCTTAGTATACCTACTCTCGGCCTATTAGTAATTCTTTATACTAGTGCTCTGTCTTTTATACATCCCAATATACTAAATCTCTTATCTAGTTTCTGTTCTTACTATGCGATAATTCTTTACCTAAACTCTTCTATAGTTTCTTTTAGTTTGCGCCTTGCGCTCTAATCCTTAAAGTTATCTTGCTTCTTAATCCTAGTATTAACTTTTCAATCTTTAGTCCGAACACTTTGTTTAACTAGTAAATCCTCTAGGTCTATATATTCGTCTCCTAGTCTAATTACTATTTATGCCGCAGATTCTCTAATCTATAAAGAAGCTCCTTACCTCTTATCTGTGGGTATCCTAATTCGTACTCCAAATTTTTAACCCCTTAGGTTCTTTAATCCCAAGCTTACTTCTAACTTAAGCTTAGCCCCTGCCTTAGTCCAACTAGGCTTAACTAGTGTCCTTATCTTATCTTAAGAGTCCTAGATCTCACTTATCTCGTCTTAAGAATCTTATACCATTAGGAATTCTTATCCCAAGCTTATTTATATGTCTTTAAACTAAGCCGCTACTCTACTCCATCAGTTTCTATCCATTATAGGTCCTTAAGCTTACCTTATCTTATCTTAAGAATCTTAGTTATCTCTTATCTCGCTATAAGAATCTTAAGCCTTTAGCCTTTTGCCTTTATTAAGTACCAAAGTAGTTTACTATCCTACTTCTCTTACGTCTTGCGAAGCGATAGACATTGTATCTAGTAGGGTTTCGATCCCTACTAATGTTCCCTATTCTATAGTAGAATTATCCTCTACCTCTAATATAACATCTCTAAGGTCTACTCACTCCTAGTAAGCGGCCCTTATTACCTCATTATCACGGAATATTTCGCCTAGGTTAAATTTATCGTCCTTAATATCCGATCTGCGAACTAGTTCGTTAGTTCCTCTATATCCTATAGGTGCTAGCTCCTATAGCTAATAGCTTACGCCATACTTAGCGTCCTTATAAATTTGGCATGCGTTATTATAACAAAACGCAAAACTTTTAATTAAATATTCTTTTGTTCCTTACAGCATATTATTATCCCTCTATACGTATATATCGTCTGCTAGTCTTATACCCTTTACTATATAGTAACTCTGCCTACTTCTACAGTTTTTAACATAATAACCCTATTTTTCGCAATTTATATAAGCTCCTTCTTTAAACCATTTCTCTTACTATAGAGTCCGCCTGAATGTCTTCTGCTATTAAGATCCCTAATTCGGCCTTTACTCCTTAAACCTTTAATTACTTAATCCTTATCCTCTAGGTTTTTATAGTTTACTCCATCTCTTATAGGCTTCTTTAGTACTACTTAGGTCTATTAGCTCTACGCCATACTATAGTTTCTAACTTAGCTTTTATCGTTACGTACTTTACGCCTTATATAACTATAGAACTCTATCCTAGCCTCTCTTAGCCTATTCCCTTTAGTAGATCTAATTATTAATCTTAATCGCCTAATTTATTAGTTCCCTTAGGGTGTCCGCATCTTTTATTAGGATAATTACGTCCTAGACTTTAGCCTTAAGTCCCTATTTATACTATACTATAAGCGCCCTATTATTCCACTCTACTTATATTACTAGTGTCTAGAACTATATTATATACTTAATTACTAAAGTTTATTACATAAGGTTCTAGAGTTTTCTTTCCGCTATAGTTGTTTCTTCCAGGTCTCCAAATATCTACATTAGTTATTCTGTAAATCCTTCCTAACTTAAGAACATAAATCGCACGTCTTGGTTAGTGGTTATTATCCTATTTATCTATATCTCTATAAGGTAAGATTTAAACCACTTAAGTGCTTTTCCTAATAAGAATAGTCCTACGTAGGCTATCCGATCCACGGGTATAGGTAACTTTACTCCTTCCTATAAGACCTTAAAGTACATCTGCGTAAGGAATCCTTTAAGCTTTAACCTCTCTCCTATAAATCTCTTAATTAATAGTAGCTTAATCTTTACTGCTCCTATCCCGTTAAGTCTTTCTTCCAACACTATATTATTAGCTATTAGCTAGTTAACTATTTCCTATAGCTGTTTAACCGTCATAGGTTGCTATAAGTTAGTATCTACCATACTAGTGTTACCTCCTATTCTTAAAGTAGTTACTGCCATTAATAGCATCGTAGTAGCTGCTTTTAGTAGCATGTTATTTAACTTTTTATATTAATACCGTAACTAGGTAGTAATTGTATAACGGAACCTTATAGCAAGAACTACAATGGGTTTGTTAATGGGCTAGGTATATAGAAAATGCAAGTATAAAAGTTAACAACGTAATAACAACTGGTGGAGTGGTTGCCTAATAGATTAACTCTAATTGTATTCTAAGAATTACTACAAGGAAGGAACTATCTAGGTAGGGACTAAGGGTCCTTAAATATATAACCGTACTCCTATAAAATCCTTCTTATACGTAATATACGTCTTATCTATATTAAACGCGACGTTCCTTACGTTTAACGCAGCCAATACGTTCAACTATTATGTGACTCGCTTACCATTCTTCATTATATGGTTCCACGGGTTCCATCCTGGTCCGTGCCTATATTAACCAACTAGCTTCTTCCGACTCTTCTCCAAGTAGTCGTAACATCGTACTTAAAGCGTCCGTAACACTTGCTAAGGGTATTTTCTAAGGCAATAGGGCGGTAGCTTCTTAGGATTAAGTAATCTGCTTTACCTTCTTTTTATAGGATAACTGTCGTTATAGATCTTCCAAATTGCGGGTAGTAGCCTATAGTAAAGTATACTCTAGCTATATTTATAAGCTAAGGTGCTATAAGTGGCCTATAGGTTTTTAGGGCCTTATTTAAAATCCTATCTAGTTCTAGTACTATATTATTTAAAAGGCGGCTAATAATCCTAGCCATTTCCTCTATTATTATATCGCTGTTAACTTATAGGCAAGTCACTAGTGTTTCGCCTATAATATTACTAAGGTCTGCTAGAGCTAGTTAGGGGAAGAACCTTTCTATAAGGATCTTTACCTTCTTATTATTGTTATTTATAGCCTATAATTCTCCTACTCTTTATAGGGGTAGTAGGTATAGGTCTTCTACTAGGCGCCCTACCTTTTTCTTTACCTATTTCGCTATAGCCTAAAGGCCCTTATTATAGGGGAGGCTCGGGTTAAAAGTATACTCGTTTATAAACCGTTTCCAGTTATTCCTTACTTCTTTTTTTAGGGTATTCTTTAGCTGGTTTTTTGTCTTTATATCGTCTCTTATCTTTAGGGTTATAACTACTTATATATTTCCTTCTTGCTTATTATTAGCTAGTAACTAAAACTACGCATTATATAGACCATATATATCGCGCGTAGGGGCCCGGTTTTAAGATCGGGCAGTGCTCTTCTAGCCTATTTTTAATTGCTACCTAGATCCTTTCTAGTCTTCGGTTAATTTCCTTAGGGGTGGCCAATAAGCCTCGCTTATTTAGTATTAGGTGGATTTCTTCTAGGTCTTAAAGTTATTATTTAACTATATTAAGGAAACTGTCTGTCTTAAGCTTCCTTATTGCGTATCTTTTTCTATTTAGTTACGCTTTAGTATTTAGGTCTAGCTGTATCTAGATAGGGATATAGTTTAGGGTAAGTGCCTATTTTTCTTTAGGGTTATACCTTTTAAGTCTCTGGTATAGGCCTTCGTCTATAAATATAAGGTTAATTATACTTCTAGCGGTGCCTCGTTACCATATAATTACTCCTAGGGGGGTAGCTAGCTTAAGGCCCCAGGTATCTATAGCTCTTAGTAGGTACTCTAACTGTTAATCTACAGTAATATAGATACCCCCCTACTATAGGTAGTAGAGGTTTATATCTCCTAGTAGGATAGACTTTATACCTTTGGTTTCTAGTAAGCTTATTACTAATATAATATTCTCTATTTATGGGACCCCTTTGACCCTAGGGTTATATACATTAATAATTTATACCAGTCCCCTATATATTTGGATTGTTATAACTATAGTATCTAGGTTAACTGCCTACTATAACTATAAGGATAGGCTAATAGCCTTACTAATTATAAAGCACATATATATAGCTACTTTTAGTTCGTATAAGAGCTGGAATCTTTAGGGGCAGTATGTTAATTATATAAAGGTATTATAATACGGTTCTTGTATAGTAAGGATATAGTGTTTCTCTAGGTCTAGACTGTCTAGTAGGGGCCTTACAAGGTAGTGGTTTATGTTGCCGCAGTTATACTATATAATAGATAGGTAGCGGACCCCCAGCGAGGGTCCTTTAACTCTCCTTTATTCCTCACTTCTTCTATTTCCACTTTTTCTAGGATATTTAGAGCTTCTATCTCTTATATCTATACCCTAGTTACTACTTATTTTATATAGAGCTTTCCATTCCTATATCTTATATTCCTATTAGCGCTTTTATATCTAAATCTATTATTATTACCGGTTCTTCCCCTATTCTTACTAGTCGGCTATATACCCTTTATAGGTCGGCTATAAATGTTATATTTACCGCATTAAGTCTAATTCTTAATTATCCTAGTCTTAAGCCTACTATTGCTGTCTATAAGGGTCTTCCTACAGGGCGTCCTCTCCCTTATATCCCCTATAACCCTTATGTCCCTAATTAGTCTAGTAATATTACACGGCGTCGCTTCTGGCCTATTAAGGCTTAGGATAGCTAGCCTAGCCCTCTAGTATTAAAGGTAGGAAACGCTAGGAAGGCGCCTACGTCCCCCTAGCTTATCACCTATTGTTTCTATTTATATAACCTAGCGTGCAGTTATTCCCGCAGCTATTAAGCCCTTGCCTTTTATCTCCTGTATTTAATATAGTCTTCTCTCTCCTACGCCTTATATATGCTTTGGTAGCAGTTCGCGCATTTTATTTAGTCTTAATTTAAGTAATGTCTCGTATTATAGGGGCCTGTATAGTGGCCGCAGCATACCTATACTGCGTATATAGATTAGGTATGTCCCCATTATATATAGCAATAGCATCGTTCTAGGCGTAGTCTATAGTTATAGAGCCTTATATTATATATAAGGCTATTTATAATTATTCCTTTTTAAATAAGAAGTTTTTGTATTCCTAGTATATATATGCTAATAATAAGGGAGCTATGCGTTCGTCTAGCGTCTCCCTAGTAAGTCTCTGGCAACCCTTATATCCTCTTATTATTCTTATTATATACTTAGTTTATATTTTCCTATTAAAGCTATTAAATTTAGGTGATTTTAAGTCCTAGTATAAGGCGTTCCGTTTATCTTACTATCTCCTATATAATTGCTATATTGTCCGCCTAGCGTCCCTTTTCTACCCTAAGGCTTATAAGAACCACTAGGACTTTAACTAGGTAATCCTCACAGAGTACTTTTATGCCAATATGTTCTCCTAGCCTATCCCCTGTCCTTACGGCTTATTCCTTTACCTATTAGTCCTTTAGGGTAACTCTAATATCTCCGCTCTTAAGGTGTTGGACTATAACAGCATTATAGACCTCTTTATATATCTTTATAAGGACTTCTATTTCTAATTATCCCCTAAGCCCCTCTACTTATTCTATATTTGGTTATATTATAATTATATACCCAGTTATTAACTTAAGGGGGGTAGGTTCCCTATACTGTAAAAGTATAGCTACGGCAGCCTAGGTACGGTTCGCCAGTAAGAAAGGGTTATACTTATTTTTAATTTTGCTTAGCCGTTAGAGGATTTAATTAAGGGTTTGCTAAAGGGGCGCCTAAGGTTTACTAGACTGGCGGAGCCATTCTACTAGCTGTATTAGTTTGTTATAGCTAACAGTTACTCCCCTACAATTTTAGATACTAAACGCGTCTAATAGGCTTTATATTTTATTAGATGCCTTCTTAATAGAGGTATTTCCGCTTTATAGTGTGGTATTCACCCGTCTTTATTGTAGAGGGCCATTACTAGGCGTAGTTCTAGCGGTCGCGCGCGAGTGCGAGCCACCGTCGTTCGACGTGTGCCTCCCCTGTAATGCATACATCTTAGGGGGATTCTCTGGGTGTTTTTTAGGGTTCTTTTGGTTAGTTTTGGTCTTTTTAGGCCGGGTGCAGCAAGAGCTCCTTTTTCCCTATAGAACTATAATTAACGTGCTCTCTAATTGCCGTATGTAAATACCGCTTCTTTAGGTATCTATATAATTTACCTTAAAGTAGGTATAAGGTCGAGTGTATTATATAATACTAAAGGGGGGAAAGGAGCATATAAATAAAATAATTTTAAGTAAAAGGTAACTACTAAAGGCGTATAGGTAGCGTAGGTAAATATATACTAACCTTAAACTTAATAGATTATAAGTTTAAATCCTACTAATATTGTCCTTTATTAGGAATTGGGAAATATAATTATCTAGTATACTTCTCGTCCTATTATATAAGAGATTCTCTAGTAATATTGCTATACTATAAGTAAACTGTCCTTTTTATATAATATACCTATATAACTAACTACTCTTAAAATAAGTAGAAGAGGGTAAAAGCTTTACCGGCGATTAATATAAAGGCTTAGGTAGGGGGTATATTAGAGAAGTAAATACGGATAAGGAGGTCCTTATATATAAATGCAATTCTAATTTAGAGCTATAGGTCTCTAAATATAACTATAAGTAACCTATATTACTTATATAAGGTAGAGAGCTAATTAATACTAGCCTTATAAGGCTTATACGGCGACTTTACGTTATCTACGTTAGGAAAAAATTTACTAGTATCTAATTTTACTTTTCTGCCATTTTAGTATTTTCTAGCATTTCTAGCATTTTCTAGCATTTAGCAGCTGTTTGTACTAATTTAATAGCATAAGTGAGTTAGATCTAGGGGCATAAAATACATATAGTATTATATACTCTTTTAGATAATGGTAACTGTTAATTATATAAAGCAGACTATATAGTCTATATACTAATGCACCTCCCCCCTAATTAGTTAGTGCTTTATAAGTGTACTAGACGCGTAAGCGAGTGGTTAGTGCACTAAACGCGTAAACGCGTACCTAGTGTACTAAATGTATAAGCACGCGGTTAGTACAACAGGTGCTATAATTATATACTAGCGGTACTTGAAAAATGAAACCACCTATATATAGCCTCTGTAATTGCTTTAATAAAATTATAAAACATAAAGGAAAATATATAGGAAATCTCCCCTAAGGTGCCGTCTAGGCTGCCTTCTAAACGGTACCCTAAGCTGGCCGTAAGTTCTACTTACGGTCTGTAAAATGAACTATACGGCCTTTTAACGGGCAGTAGATAAGCCATAAGTTAGATCTTAAGGGCCGCTAAGGCGCTAGTACTAAGTAAGCTAATAGCGATTTTCTATCCTGGGGATGGAAAATCGTAATTAGTTAATTTAACTACCCTGGTAAAATATAGCAGAATTTAGCAGGTTACGTAAGTCCACTAAGTTTCACTATAGCTTTCCACCGTTCTCCACCTAATAGCTTATAGTCCGTAGAATAGGCCGTATAATAAGCTATACGGCCTTCTAATAGGTTATAAACGAACTGTAAGTGCTCCGTTAGTCTTATTCTACCTATTTTATAACTTTTAGGTTAAGCTTATTTGTGTTAATTAGGGTTTTAAGGGCTTAACACGGCTTTGCCTTAGTTATGGCGTCTACTAGATTATTTCCGCCGCTGATCTATTTAACCTCTATAATTTTATGTTATTTATAGGCCTAATATAAGCATATTAGGTCGACTATAAGCCTTTTTTTTTATATCGTACCTAGTTTAACTAGGTAGTTATAGAGGGACTTTAAATCGGTGTATAAGACTAGGGGTAACTGCTCCAGTTATAGAATCTTTTAGACCGTTAATTTAATTGCGGCTGCTATATTAAAGCTATAAGCTAGTATATATAGTTTAGAAGCTAGTATACTACGGGTTACTCGTTTATACTTAATTAAAGACTAGTATAGTATATTTGCGTCTTAATTACGGTCCGTAAGTATAATTACAAAGCCGATTTGTGATGATAGGTCTTTATTATTAGTAAAGGATGTGTCCGTAAATACTAGTAGGCTAAGGGATTTTAGGTCTAGTGGTATAAAGGTAAGTCCCCTTACTACATTGTTAATTTGCCACTAAGTGCGCTTATTAAGCTGCTTAATTTTTTTTTTATAGGTCTATTACTTAGGCCGTAAAGGATAAGTTATAAGCAGATTTAGGTTGGCAGACTATGGCAATATAGGCGCCTCTTGCACGCTATGCAGCATATTAGTCCTTTATATTTATGGTCTTATAGGTCTCTCCGTGGGAACTAGTAAGGTTTATAGGCTTTACTATAACGGGCTTTAGGTATTAAGCTTAGCGTTTCTAAGTTAGCTTAATTAGGTTGCCCTTTTATGTAATTAAGCCTCTATTAAACTTAATTAGAGTTTACTTAGTTAACTGCTCTTACGGCTTTGCTAAGAACTTTACCTTTTATAGTTTAGTTTCTTTAGTATCCGCAAAGGTCTAATCTGCTAAGAAGAGGGTATTGTTTATTTAGAGTCTAATAATACTAAGGCCGTTTAATGGGCTATATAGGAGGTAGGGGTTGTAGGTCGATTGTTCTATTTTGAGTTTACTAATATAGTGCTAATAGTATATTTTAAACCAATGGTTTCTAGCTTCTAGTACTCCGTAAAGAGGTTTTATAACCTATAAAATTGTTCCTAGTTATAGGTTAAGCTTATAGGGTAGCCGTATAAAGATATCCCTACTTAGGTAGGTATTAGACTATATATAGGCTTGCGAGATATCCCGTAAGTAGAGGGCTACGGGTTTAGTTTGCTGTAGTCTAGGTATAAGTGTAAGTATAATCTATTAACCAACTCATTAAATTATAGGCAATTGCGTAAGGATTAGGCCCTTTCCCTAGTCGTTATAAGCTTATATAATAAGCCTTGATTTTTTAAAGGCTTTATTAGTACTAGGGTGCTTAATTTTGTTAATAAAGCGTAAGTTAAATATACGGATGCCTTACGGAACGTCTCTTTCTGTTATAACCGCAAAGACGCCCTTTTTAAGTAGTCCGTTGGTCTCTTTGCGTTATAAGTCCGTAAAAGGGGTTTCCTATACTAGAACTAATATATCTATAGGCGGAGATTGCCTTATAGATATACCTGTAGAGGTTAAGTAATTCTCTATTATAGGGTTCTTACGGGGGCGTCCTCGGCCACACTTTATAGTAGGTTTAGTAGGTTTAGTAGGTTTCTAGGGGACCTCTAGGGTAGGTAAGGGTGCTTCTAGTTTGTTTAATTCGGTAGGTATTTCTAGTTTACCTAATTTAGTGGGTGCTTCTAGTTTGTTTAGCTTGGTAGGTACTTCTAGTTTATCTGGCTTAATATTATAGGTGTTTTTAGACCGAAAATAGGGTTTTACGGACGTGCTTCTAAAGCTTATTGGTCCGCTAGGGAGCTATATATAGTAGGTCTCGTCTTCTACGGCTAGTAGACGGTAAGGTCTAGTCTAATTACCGCTTTTACGCCATATAAGGACTTTAGAATTAAGCGGGAGGTTGTATACTAAGGTTATATTAGGTCCGTTGCGGTGGTATAAGGCGTTATTAATAGTTTGTTTAGCCCGTAATTTGACTATTTTAGCTATTGCCTTCTGTATTGCAGCTGCTTATTCCGTAATAGATGGGGTAGAAGGGCCTAGGTTACTTATCCTTAGGTAGGCTCTATAAACTAAGAAGGTAGGTACTAGTCTATTAGGGCCAGTGGTATTATTAATAGCTTTTACGGCTATCTATAAAGCCAGTTCCTTTTAAATATCCTTATACTTATCTATAATAATCTAATAAGCTCTTTATAGAGCTAAGTAAGCTTATTTAATAAGCCTAATAGACTAGTACGCCTTAACTAGAATGGCTTTTATTGAAATAGCTATGGCTGTAGCGTACTATTAGAATTCTTTGCTAATAAAGTTCCTACTAGCGTTGTGGGTGATATACTTAGGGGGTCCAACGTATATGTTAATCTAGTAAGTCTATAAAATGTCCTAAGTGTGTTTTATAGATATATTTTGCAACTAACGGGTGGCTTAATAGCGGGTTGCCTTATTAATTATATATAATACTAGGCTGCCATTAATATATATAATGTCTATATATACTAAGTGGTTAAAGTTAAGGTCCTTATAGAGGGTAAACTTAAATTAGCCTAGGGAACGTCCGTATTTCTAGTAGAAGGGGTAGTATTTAGTTAGGTGGTTAACTGCCTTTCTATTAATATTGTTATGTCTAGAGCGTTTAAGGACTTTATATAGCTTTTCGGCTAATAGATAGCTAAAACAGCGGTATAGGCGGTAGATTTCCGTACTGGTAAGGTAGCACGGGTTATAGTTAAAAGATTCCTAAATATAGGTTTATATAGTCTCTCCCTATATAAGGAACGGGTGTCCGAATTATTGTGTAATTAGTAAGGTAATATACTTGCTTCCTAGGGTAGTTATAGGGCCAATTAGGGTGTTTGTAATATTGTTATAGTATACCTGTAACTTATCTATATCTATAAGATATAGTAGGAAGGGGGTGTCCGCTTTTACTACGTGGAAGTTAACTAGGCTAATTAGAGTCTTAACTTTAACTAATCTAATTAATATAGTTAAGCCGATGCCGAATTGGACGTTTATAGCCCTAGTTTACATAATATTAATATCCGTATTGTTATTTATGGTGGTCCTATATACGAGGTATTATCTATAGCCTATAGTAGACTTCTTAGAGGTACCTATATTAATTATAACACCGTAGAATTCCTTAGGGGTATAGCGCTTTATGGTAATATATGCAAATAGGTCCTACTTATAATTTATAACGTCTATAACGGGGGTGCTTATAGAATGGTTTTTAGGTATAACTAAGTGTATAAAGGAACGGTTGGCTAATACAGTTGTAATATTAAAGGCTTAGCTGTCCGTAAAAGGTCTAAAAGTAATTAGGAATATCTCTAAGGTCTCTTATTTTTAAGTATCTAAGTTAAAGTTAATTATAAGGGCTTCTATTAACTTATTAGGGGGCTCTTCTACTTTCTTTCCTTTATATTCTAAAATAAACTAGTTAATATAGCTATTAAGTCTCTTTTTAGACTTATTATATTCTTCCTAGGTATACCTTATAGACTAATATCCTTCCTTACCGTATATAAAGTACTTTAGGCTAGTTTATCTACGGGGGTATGTTTTTGTATAGGGGTTGCTATAGGGGTTGCGGGTAGGACTTAGTCGGTATAGGTACTGTTAGTAGTAGCGGTGGTCCGTAAAGTAGACGTCTAAGTCTATTTATAGATATTAAATATCTATAATAAAGGCTTAAGTACTACCTAGTGGGTTTAAGACTTTATACGTTATAATAGAGGAGCGTAGATTATTAATAAGGCCAGCTAAGGTATCTATAGGCTTATAGTAGGCGTATTTATAGGGCTCTACTTCCTAGTAGGCTGTAATAAGTTTATTATATAAAAAGTCGTTTATTTAAAGCTTAGCGTTAAGGCCGTGCTGTAGGTGCCAGAGGTCTTTAATAAGAATTTGCAGGCACTCTATAGTCGATTTTTTAGTATTCTTATTAATTACGGTCCGTAGCTTGGTCGCATTCTATTAGGTAAGGATATTACGCTTATATTCCGGTCCTTTAAAGTAGTTATAGGTAGCTTTATATAGCTTATTAAAGGAAATACTAAGGGGGTTACTCTTAAGGTTGGTGTAGTAGTGGTTAAGTGCTAAGCCGCGTAGTATAGTAGAGTAGACTTAGCTAAATTCCTATTTAGGAATATTAGCCTTCTAGTAAAGGTCCGTAAAGATAGTTAGTTTAAAGTTAAAGTTATTATTTTTACCGCTGTACTTAGATTTATCGGTATAGAGCTTAGCTAGGTTAGCTAGCTCCTTATTATAGGTTTTTACTTAGGTAAGTTACGGATCTGTAACTTATAGATATATGGCTTACAGATCTGTAACTTAAATAACAGAAGGGGTTTAGTCCGTATTTTGGTTTATAGGGGTATTATAGTCTGTAACTTAAGTACTAGGTATACTTTAGCCAGTAAGATTAATTTTAAGACTGCTTGGGTTTGTAGGACGAATTTGGTTAAGTGGGTTAGGTATAAGGCTAGTGATCCTATTAAGTTTGGAAGAAGTAAAGAGTTCTTTAATAGTTTTGACCTAGTCTAGGATTTCCTCTTTAGTCTATTCTGTTTAGTCTTTTTTATGTATTATATTATATAAAGACTATATAATAGTGACTTGTTTATCCCTTTTAACCTATATACCTTAGTTACGTAAAAGGGTTTATAGTTTACGGATAGTAATAGGGTTGTAGGCCTTAAAAATAGCTTCCGTAAAGTCCGTAAAGTCTTTCTAGTATTACTTCTATAGGTTGTTATTTATAAGCTTAAAGTGTTTATATTTAAGGATTTTAAAACTAATATAGTCGTTAATGTTGTTTATAGACGTAACGTTAACTCCTTATCTCTACTTTTTTTAACCTTTACTAACTTGCTTGCTAATGTCTGCTATACTATATAGTATATAGCGGGTGGAAGAGGTCTTATAGTGGTCTGTAAAGGCGATTAATAGGTCCGTAACGGTTTATAGAAGGGTAAGGGGTTTCCGTAAGGTCTTGTAACGGTCCATAAAGGTAATTAGTAGGTCTATAGTGGTTTGTGGGAGGGTAGGGGGTTCTATAAAGGTCTATATTCGCGTTTATAAACTTTTAGTAAACTGTACTAAGACTTAAATAAGTATACAGAGTTGGCGATAGTCTGTAATCCCTGACTTCTAACCTTTTAGTAGGTCGTACTAGGAGTCTAAACGGGTAGTTGCTATTGAGTATCGCTTAGGGGAGGTATTAAGTAATTGCTGATCTGTGCGCGCTTACTAATTAGTGTTTATACTAATTTAATAGTACGAGTGAGTTAGATCTAGGGGCATGAAATACGTATAGTATTATATGCTCTTTTAGATAATGGTAATTGTCGATTATATAAAGCAGACTACGTGGTCTATATACTAATGCACCTCCCCCCTAATTAGTTAGTGCTTTATAAGTGCACTAGACGCGTAAGCGAGTAGTTAGTGCACTAAACGCGTAAACGCGTACCTGGTGTACTAAACGCGTAAGTACGCGGTTAGTATAATAGGTGCTATAATTATACAGCAGCTAAATGCGGTATTTATTACTAAGTACTAGCATTTAGCGGCTAAATGCCGCATTTATAATTAAGTATTAGCATTTAGCTGCTAAATGCTAGAAAATGCTAAAATAGCAAAAAAGTAAAATTAGATACTAGTAAAAAAATTTCTAATATAGAAGTTCTGTATAAAGTTCTATATAAAGTTTAAAGTTCTATATAAAGCTCTATATAAAGCTTTATATAAAGTTTTATACAAAGCTCTATATAAAGCTCTATATAAAGTTCTATATAAAGCTCTATATAAAGCTCTATATAAAGCTTTATACAAAGCTCTGTATAAAGTTCTATATAAAGTTTTATATAAAGCTCTATATAAAGCTCTATACGAAGTTCTATATAAAGTTTTGTATAAAGCTCTGTATAAAGCTCTATATAAAGTTTTATATAAAGTTCTATATAAAGCTTTATATAAAGCTCTATATAAAGCTCTTATATAAAGCTCTGTATAAGGCTCTATATAAGGCTCTATATAAAGCTCTATATATAAAGGCTTTATATAAGGCTCTACGCGAAGCTTTGCGTATAGAGGCTTTATATAAAGCTTTACGTATAGAGGCTCTATATAAAGCTTTGTATTAGGTCCCCGCTATATTCCTAATAGCCTTTATATATATCTCTGCTAAGTATACCCCCTATATACACCTAGGTAGCCATTTTATTTTTTACTCTTCCTTTTTTATATCCTCCCTACCTAGGGGGATACTAAAACGATAGCTAGTAGATAACCGTTACTAGAGCTAAACAACCGTTGCTAAAGCTAGACGACTATCGCTAGAGCTAAATAACCGTTATTAGAGCCGCACGACCGTTATTAGAGCTAGATAATCGTTACTAGAGCTAGATAATTGTCACTAAAGCTAGATAACTGTCGCTAGAGCTAAATAACTGTTATTAAAGCTAAACGACCGTCGCTAAAGCTATATAACCGTCGCTAGAGCTAAATAATCGTCGCTAGAGCTAGATAACCGTTTAAATAACTAGCTAGCGAACACTATAAACAATTTAATTAATTAATTAAATTAAGGTAATATAGACGGGTAGGTATAGATAAGTAGGTATAAATAGGTAGGTATAAATAGATAGATAGATAAATAGATAGATAGATAAATAGATAAATAGATAAATAGATAAATAGATAGACAGATAGACGGGCGGATAGGTAGGTAAGTAGGTAGGTAGGTAGATAGGTAGGTAGGTAGGTAGGTAGATAGGTAGGTAGGTAGGTAGGTAGGTAGGTAGGTAGGTAGGCAGGTAAGTAGGTAGGTTAGTAGGTAAGTAGGTAAAAGAGAACTGTCGCTATATTATATTAAATTATCTAAAATAATATAATTTATTTTACACTAACGACGTAGGAAGAGTAATACTTATTTATTGCTTAAAGTAAGTAAGATATATAGAATGCGTAAAAAGGGCATTATATATAAAATGTATAAGGAGGGCATTATATACAGAATGCGCGAGAAGTATTGGTCACACAGGGTGACTCACCAATAACGACTACTCGAGTAGGTTATAGTGATGTTGGTTAATAAAGCTTATTTATTGAAATGAGGAGGGGCGAGGAGCTTAAGACTCCTCGCCTCGCTAGTGCCGCGGCGTCACGTGACAACCGCTTGCCTCATTCCCGACAAGGAGGGCATTATATATTAATTGCGCATTAAGTGTAAAATGCGTAATTAGCTGCACTGTATTGTTAAATATAGCAGTATGCCATACCTTAGTCGATACTATACGCTATACGTTAACCCTTAACCCGCCGGAATTCGTCCACTCGGTATCGATAAGAACCAACCAATAAGATCAATGCAATTAAACCGTCGTGATTAGAAATATAAAGCCGTTGCAAAATTGGGCAGCGGCCACGGTTCTAATAGTAGACTTTTAGCGATATAATTTGGTTAAACGTTATATTGAGTCGGCTAAACAAGGTCTATATCATTAGAAGTACGATTAGAAGGCATATTTAATAGTATTATATGGAATAAATCTACTTAGGCTATACGCGTACTTCTCATTCTGGTGTTCCGCACGGACCATATACTGGGGTTTTCTTATCTTCTGCAAATTTTTCGATAAGACGGCTCCCATATACAAAAGTTCTACAAGTATAACTATATAACGGCTTAATATTTTTAAAAATACTAAGTTATAAAGTTATAAAGTTTACTAATGCGATTCTTTTGCAGTAGTAGACGTCTTAATATCTATTGTTGTTGTAGATATATAACCCGTGTAAGTTAAGAGATTTTGGGAGTTTTTTGATGGGGTTACTGCCAAGAAACTAGCTTATGGTACGTGCACACACGCGCACAACGAGGGAAGACACTACTATACTAATGCTACCCTAATTACAAGCTATTTTATAAAAATTTATATATAAAAGATTTTCTTAAGAAGATTCTTTATAACTTTTATATATATTATAAATCTATATAGGGTGTGGTTATAAAGATAGGTTTATATTGTAAAAAATTTTGTGTGGGAGCCAGCTTATCGAAAAATTTGCAGAAGATAAGAAAACTATAGTACTCGGTGGATGTCGGCGGATAGTACGCGGAATGCGCATTTAGCCGCCAAATGCTGCCAAATGCTGTAAAAATGCTAGTAAATTTTTTCCTGACGTAGTAAGCCTTTACCCCTTTACTAAATATTAGAGTCTCCTAGGGTTCTATAATAAGTGCTATAGAAATTGCAAATGGCGGGATTATAGAGCTTAATATTCGTTATACGATATAAATTCTTAGCCTATAGTGGCGGCAGTGGGAGTACTAAGGGGTAAGGATTGGATTGTGGAACTGGATAATAATAAGGAGTAGATAAAAGTTACTAAATTTAAACTGCTGGTTCTCCTCTCTTTTTTCCTATTTTTATTTTATTTTATAGTATTTTTGTTACAGACGCTTTAAGCACGATGTTACGACTACTTGGAAAAGAGTCAAAAGAAGCTAGTTAGTTAATATAGGTATAGACCAGGATGGAACCTATAGAACTATATAACGAAGAATAGTAAGTGAGTTACATAATAGTTGGACGTGTTATCTGCGTTAAATGTAAGGAACGTCACGTTTAATATAGATAAGACGTATATTACGTATAAGAAGGATTTCTTAGGAGTACAGTTGTGTATTTAAGGACCCTTAGTCCCTACCTAGATAGTTCCTTTCTTATAGTGATTCTTAGAATATAATTGGAGTTAATCTGTTGGGCAACCACTCCACTAGTTATTATTATATTGTTAACTACTATCTTTGCATTTCCTATATACCTAGCCCATTAACAGAACCTATTGTAGTTCCTACTACAAGGTTCCGTTATATAATTACTACCTAGTTACGGTATTAAATACAGAAAGTTGAATAATATGCTACTAAAAGCAGCTACTATAACGCCATTGACGGCGGCAACTACTTTAAGGTTAGGGGGTAATACTAATATAGCGGATACTAACTTACAGCAACCTGTAACGGTAGGATAATTATAAGAAATAGTAGATTAATTAATAGAAAATAATATAGTACTTAAGAACAGACTTAATAGAATCGGAGTAGTAAAGGTTAAGTTACTATCGATTAAATAATTCTTAGGGGAAAGATTAAAGCTTAAGGGATTTCTAATGTAAATGCATTTTAAAGTTATACAAGAAGGGGCTAAGTTAGCCATAATAATAGACCAGATAGCCTACGCAGGACTATTCCTAATAGGTTGGGCACTTAAATAGTTTAAACCCTACTTAACGGAAATATAGACTAATGGAATGACTACTGTAAATTAAGAGGTATAATTTATATTTTTTAGCTGGGTAGGATTCGCGGAATAATTAATATAGATATTTAGGGACCCGGAAGCAACGACTATAGTAAAGAGAAAGCTTTAGGACCTAATATAGTGAACTTTAGTAATTAAGTACACGATATAGTTTTAAATACTTACAATACAAGTTAAATGGAATAATAAGGCGCTTATAGTATAGTATAAACAAGAACTTAAGGCTAAAGTCTAGAATGTAATTATTCTAATAGAAGATGCGGACACCCTAAGGGAATTAATAGATTAAGCGATTAAGATTAATAATAGGATCTTCCAAAGGGAACAGGCTAAGAGAGGCTAAGATAGAGTTTTATAGTTATATAAGACGTAGAGTACGTAACGACTAAAGCTAAGTTAGAAACTATAGTATGGCGTAAAGCTAATAGACCTAAGTAGTACTAAAGAAGCCTATAAGAGATGGAGCAAGAAACTATAAAAACCTAGAGGTTAAGGATCTAGTGATTATAGGACTAAGGAGCAGAGGCTAAACTAAGGATCTTAATAGTAGAAGACATTTAGGTAGACTCTATAATAAAGTTAGTGGTTTAGAAACGGAGCTTATATAAATTGCGGAAAAAAGGGTTACTTTACAAGGGATTATAAAGATAGTTAGAGTTACTATATAATAAAGGGAACTAGACTAATAGTATATAACACATATATATAGAGGAATAATAGTGTACTATAAGGAACAAAAGAATGTTTAATTAAAAGTTTTGCGTTTTGTTATAACAACGCATATTAAATTTATAAAGACGCTAAGTACGGTGTAAGCTATTAGCTATAAGAGCCAGAGTTAAAAGGACTTAAAGGAACTAAAGAGTTAAATAAAGAATAAGATCGACTCTATAAGCTAGATTAAGATATTACAGTAATATACGGATAACGATCAGCAATAATAATAATGGAGTTAGAGTACTTATTAATTAATAGCGCTAAGGACAGTAAAGGAACTAACTAGGGGTATCTAAACCTTAAGGACGTAATAGAAGTAGAGACTAAGACCGCTATAGAGTAAGGTTCAGTAATAGGTATTATAACACCGTTGGATACGGCGTTTATTACTTTATAAGACGGAAGGAGTAATATCTAAGGACAATTAAGTAAGCAAATAACTGCTAGTGCTAGCTTACCACTTAATAAAGGCAAAAGGCCAAAGGCTTAAGATTCTTATAATGAGATAAGAGATAACTAAGATTCTTAAGACGAGATAAGGTAAGCTTAAAGACCCATAACGGACAAAAACCGATAAAGTAGAGTAGTAGCTTAGTTTAAAGATATACGAATGAGCTCGGGATAAGAATTCCTAACAGCATAAGATTCTTAAGACGAGATAAGTGAGATCTAGGACTCTTAAGACGAGACAAGGACACTAGTAAAGCCTAGTTGGACTAAGGCTAGAGCTAAGCTTAAGTTAGAAGTAAGCTTAGGATTAAAGAATCCAAAGGGTTAAGAATTTAGAGCGCGAATTAAAACACCTATAAGTAAGAGGTAAGGAGCTTCTTTACAGATTAGAGAATCTGTAGCGCAAATAGTAATTAGACTAGGAGACAGATATATAGACCTAGAAGACTTACTAGGGAAACACGGTGTTTAGCCTAAAGATTAAGAAGTATAAAGACTTTAAAAATCTACTCGTAAGACGCGACATAAAAGAAACCATAAAGGAATTTAGGGTAAGAATTACCTTATGGTAAGAACAGAAACTAGATAAGAGATCTAGCATATTAGGACGTATAAGGGATAAAGCACTAGTACAAAGGATTACTAATAGGCCTAGAGTAGGCATACTAAGAGCTAAGTGGCTTACTAAACTGGAATAAGAAGAGGATCTAGGGATTCCTACTAGGTTTAAGGAACGATATACTAAAGGCTATTACAACATAGCAATAAAGAGATATTTCCTTACGGACGAGCCGTATACACTTAAGCAGCTATACTAAAAGTGGTATAGGCAACGGCACAATAATGAGTAGGAGGATTTCTATATATGGCTGGACGAAAAAGTTATCTAAGACTACCCAATTACAGAGAAGGCTATAACTTATATTAAGGGAGCCTTAATTATAATATTAAAGGATCTAAAGGAGTAATTAGAGGACTAGAGAAGCGAAAGGTAAATCTTAGTACCCACAAACAAAGTTATAACGCTTAGATTAATACAAGAAAGGTTTAAACTTTAGAATAAAGACAAACTAAGAGTTAACCTAAGACACTAAGCACATTATACACTATTGTGGATAGTATGCGTGGATAATACGTGTAATATACATAGAGCACTAAAAGATAAAAATTAAAAGTATTTAATAAGGATGTATTAGATAACGGATAAGGCGAAGTATTAAAATGCTAAGTATATACATAGTTGGCACCTAGTAGAAGTTTAAGAATAAGGGGACTTAATACTTTAACCAGGAAGATTCCTTACGGAAGAATGCCTAAAAGGACGACAATAGTAGGAATGTCCAGAGAATACCTATTTATGGTATATTAAAGATAAAAAGCGAACTAAGTATTAGCCTAAGTTAGACTAAGTATAAATAGGATCTAGCAGCTAGTAGTTAGGAAAAGTAGAGGCCTACGGGACTAGAGGGAGCTAGTAGTAGAGCCTTAGACCCTTAAAGGAATTTAAGGACGACACCTAAATTTACAAGTTAAATAGTAAGATTAAAAGTTTAAGGTATTAATAGATAGTGGAGTAATAAGGAACCACATCTTATTAATAGCAGTTAAAAGAATAGGGTTACTATATAAATAGAAGGAACGTCTTTACCTATTAGTGATAATTTTAGGAGATCCAATAGCCTATAGAGGAGGTATTATTAATCTTAAAATAGGACCTATTTAGCTAACTATTAAAGGAAGATAAGTCAAGATGTCTTTTAATATATTACCATTAGGGAATAATAAGGTAGTATTAGGAATGCCTTAGTTACAGGAATATAATCTAAAGATTAATTAGGTTATAGGTTAGGTTAATATTAGAGATATATAACAATATAAGATGCAATAATAAGCTAAGTTAGTATAGTACTAAGTAGAAGCGACCTATAAAGAAACGGAAAAAGGACTAAGCTATATACTAAAGAGATACTATAAGTATGGTAAGAAACTATAGTTACCTAAGAGTAAAAAGCTGTTAGAATATATAGCGTAGGACTATAAAATAGAATTAGAACTAGAAATAAGTCTAAGGTTTTTTCTAATCTATAAGCTTACCGAAGAAGAAGGTAGGGCACTAAAAGAGTTTATCTAGGAGAACTTATAAAAGGGATATATTAAACCATTACAGTTATTAGCGGGTTATCCAGTACTGTTTATACTAAAGAAGAATAGCAAACTAAGGCTGTGTATTAACTATAGACAGTTAAATAGCATTACTAGGAAGGATAGGTATCCTTTACCCTTAATTAGCAAAATCTAAGACAGGATAGGCAATGCGTAAATCTTTACGAAAATAGATCTAAGATAGGCGTACTATTAGATTAGGATTAAGAAAGGCGATAAATAAAAGGCAGCCTTTAGGTTAAAGGAAGGACTATACAAACTATTAGTTATACAATTTAGGCTTATAAATATACTAGCAACGTTTTAGAAGCGTATTAACAATATATTAAGAGAATATTTAGATGAATTTATTATAGTATACCTTAACGATATTATTATCTACTTAATAAACGAAGAAGAGCATAGAGAACACGTTAAATGGGTTTTAAAGAGACTATAGAAAGAATAAATGCCAGTAGCAATTAAGAAATGCGAGTTCTTTACCAGGAAGACCAATTTTATCAGATTTATTATTAAACTAGGCCAACTCAGCATAGATCTAAAGAAGATTAAGGCTATAGTGAATTAGCAAAAACTAGAGAATGTTACGCAGTTAAGATTGTTTCTAGGGTTTTACAATTACTATAGAAGGTTTATAGCGTAATGGTTAAAGGACATTAAACTATTTATATAATTAACAAAGAAAGAAGAACTATAGGCGTAGGGAGAGGAATAGTAAGAACTCTTTAAGAAAGTTAAAAAGTTGTTTACCTAGGAGCTAGTTTTTAAAATCTATTAACTAGGACTAAAGACGGTTGTAGAAATAGATGTATTAGACTTTATACTAGGAGTATATTTTATATAAAGGTATCTAGATAGATGGCATCTAGTAGTATACTATAGTTGGAAGATAATACTACTAGAGTTAAACTATAACATCTATAATAAGGAGTTGTTAGGTATAGTTATAGTACTAAAAAAATAGAGAGCATTCTTATAAGGCACAGAAAAACTATTTATAGTTAAAACGGATTATAAAAACCTAATAGGATTCCTAATAATAAAGGAACTTAACTAAAGATAGGTTAGATGGGCAGAGATACTTATAGAATACTATTTTAAGATTTAGTATACTAAGGGTACAGACAACACGCGAGCTAATACGTTAAGTTAAAAGGCTGAACTATAAAATAATAATAAGCTATTAGGGGCTTTACTATAAAAAGATACAGATAGACTAATTAGGTATAATTATCCAAAAATTATAGTAACTTAAGAGAGTAAGTTAGAAAGGGTCTACGAGATACTAGAAAGCTTTTAGGTATAAAGAATTCTAAAGGCATAGCTAGAAGATCTATAGTTGGATATATATAAAAATTAAGAAGTAAAGTATATCCTAAGAAGTATAGTAGAGTAGTTTATAGAGGACTTTTATAAGGGACTAACTTAAGGACATAATAAAGCTACGGGCTTAGTATTAAGACTCTAAAAGGAGTACATTATTAACGGAATCTAAAGGATAGCTAAAAGGATTACTAGGGAGTATCTAGATTGCTAAAGGAATAAACTAATAAGGCATAAGCCGTATGGAGGGCTATAACCTATTAAAACACTAAAGAGACTATAGGAGGTTATATTATGGGACTTTATTATTAAGTTACTAAAGTTAAAAGATCCTATTACCGGATAAGATTACAACGTGATCTTAGTAATAGTAGATAAGCTTACAAAGTAGGGATACTTTATAGCCTATATAGAAGAAATCTTAGCGGAAGATGTCGCTAGAATCTATATTAAAAAAGTATTTATAAGATATAGAGTACTAAGTAAAATTATATTAGATAGAGATCTAAGATTTATAGCAGTATTTTAGGAGGTATTCTTAGCGGAATAAGGAGTTTAAGCAGTAACTTTTACCGCATATTATTTATAGACAGACGGTTAAATGGAAAGATTAAACTAGATACTAGAACAGTATCTAAGGCATTATATTAATTACGTACAGAATAATTAGGTATTGCTATTACTCATTATACAGTTTGTATATAATATAACACCTTAAGAAGGAATAGGTATATTACTATTTAAGGCAAATTATAGATATAAGCTAAGAATATTATTATTACTAAGATAAGTGAAGAAAACAAGTAGCACAGCTAAAGAAAAAATAAAGACGTTAATAAATCTTTATGTAGACCTTATAGAATTAGTAAAGAAGGTATAAGAAAAAATAAAAAGGTACTATAATACTAAGAGATCTAAGGGACCAGATCTTAAGGAGGGAGATAAAGTATGGCTACTATACAAAATTTTTAAAAGTCGACGACTAAGCAAGAAGTTGGACTATATTAGACTAGGACCTTTTAAAATTATATAAAGGATTTTACCAGTTATATTTAAGTTAAACCTACTAGCTAAAATAAAGATCTACTCTATATAGTATATCGCAATGCTAGAGCCAGCGTATAGGAATATAGAGCTACTAGTTTACAAGGCAGACACATATAGAGGTTAGAAAGAAGATAAATAGCAAGTTTTAAAGATTATTAGTTATAAGGACGTCGATAATAAAATATGGTATAAGGTTAAGTAGATAGGCTACACTAAGACTACCTAAAAGCCACTAAAAAATTTAAAGAACGCTATAAAAAAGGTATAGGAGTATTAGAAGAAAATAGGTTAGGCAATATTAATAAAGAAGGATCGTTAAAGAATAAATTACCTAAGGGGGACCTAGAAAGAGCGACTGCTAAACTACTTAGAGTTATTCCCTTTACTATAGAAGGAGAGCCAGCTCTCTTATTACTTAGTTCTTATAGATCTTATTAAACAAGTTTCTACTTCTTTAAACGAACTTTTTTACGGACACGTTTTAAACGCTAAAGACGAGTATAAGCTAGATATTAAGCTTTAAGGATATATACGGACTCTTCTAAGGTACGCTAAACCTTAAGCAGCGTAGAGGCCAGCTTACTATTAAGCCTTATAGCAGCAGATTAAATACGAGACCCTATAATAAATTACTTAGGGAACTTAAAAACTATTAAGAGTAATAGGACGTATATACTTAATATCGGATATAGAATAAACGTTACACGACGAATGTATATTGGCGCGAGTGTATTTGGAATAAGAGGAAGGTTAGCAACTAGAGGGACTCGTAATTATAACGTAACTTAACCCCTCTTTTATATAACAAGAGCAAGGAATTGCTATTACTTTACCTAGCAATAGTATTAAAGAAACGGTACGAAGGCGACGCTTAACCTAAGAGAGAGAAGAAATTGCTTTAGGTATAATAAGTAATAATATTAACTAGATTAATTAAACGGATATTATACCTCTAATAAATAACCTAGAGGTACTAGGTATCTTTAAGGACGAAGATAAAAAGAAGGGAGATGGTATTACGGACGCTTTAAGCACAATATTATAACTACTTAGAAAAGAGTTAGAAGAAGCTAGTTGGTTAATATAGGTACGGACTAGGATGGAACCTGTGGAACTATATAATAAAGAATAGTAAGCAAGTTATATAATAGTTAGACGTGTTATCTATATTAAATATAAGGAACGTTACGTTTAATATAGATAAGACGTATATTATATATAAGAAGGATTTCTTAGGAGTATAGTTGTATATTTAAGGACCCTTAGTCCCTACCTAGATAGTTCCTTCCTTATAGTGATTCTTAGAATACAATTAGAGTTAATCTATTAGGCAACCACTCCACCAGTTATTATTACGTTGTTAACTACTATCTTTGCATTTCCTATATACCTAGCCTATTAATAGAACCCATTGTAGTTCCTACTACAAGGTTCCGTTATAATTTTATAGTATTCTATATAAAGAGAAGTATAAATAAAAACGTAGAAAGGAGATATCTAATTAGTAGGAAAGCTAAAGGTATTTACTAAGGCTCCGTATAAAGCTCTGTATACAGAGGCTCTGCACAATAGCTCTGCGTACGACGGCTCTACTACGGAGGCTCTATATAAAAGCTTTATGTAGAGCTTCGTATAGAGCTTTATATAGAGCTTTGTATAGAGCTTCGTGTAGAGCCTCTGCAGAGCTTCGCGCAGAGCCTCTATATATAGAGCCTCTATATATAAAGCTTAGTGCAGAGCCTTTGTACGTAGAGCTTTGTGTGGAGCCTCCGCAGAGCTTTATTATTAAGCTTTAGTAGAGCTCCGTGCGGGCTCCCCTTAAGCCTTATTCCGCAGAGCTCTTATAAGCTTTATACCTATATATAATATTACTTATCCTTAGGATATTTAGATAAAAGTAGTACTATTTTAAAGCGCTTTATAAGCTCTATAAATCTATACCAATAGAATATTTATTTATTTAATATTGGGGGGTGCATTATAAGTGCAAGTATATTAGGGTTTTTTGCCAAGACTATCCGGAGACTATCTTAGTCTATAAGGTATTACAATATAGCCATATAATAGCTAACCCCAGAGCATTTAGAAGATCTTAAACGAGACATAGTTAGTAAAGAAGGTAGTAATCTATATAGTATAAATAGGCCTCCTAGGGCAGTTTATGGAGTCTAGGAACAGGCTAAAAGTAACTACTTAAGTTTCTCTTAACGGCAAACACGTTATATACAATATTGGCGGAAAACAGATAGCATTATGGTAAGAAAACAGACCCGTAAAAAAGGCCCGGCTTCGATATATAGTACAGAACGGAGGTATTTTATATATTTACTACTTTTTAATTATTTGATTTTGATCTTCTCCTTTGCACAGGAACTTACCCTGCTTGCATATGTCTTTATAATTACATCACGATGACGTTCTTTTCTAGGTCCCTTGCTTTTAGACGTTTGCTTCTCTCCTAGGCACCGTATACCTACAGCACGTAGTAGACAGGCGGACGAGGGCCTCACGGAATCGCTGCTGCAGGTAAGACGGGTGATTACCTAAGACCTACCTCCGTAAAATAGAAGATCCGGCATGGCGCCCTTAAGGCAGCTAAAACGGTGTATGATTTCAAAAAAAAAAAAAAAAAGAGGTATTACAGCTCAGAGAGCGCTACAAAGATGAAATAAACTCATGCTTTGCTTCTAAAGCATCGCTTATAAAGTAAGGCTTCTAACTAATAGCTACGTAAGGGATATTGAGAAAGAAATGAAAGCGGACCTGTATTAGAATCTTCAAAGGCTAATTTGGCAACTAACGGGGATTGCTCGTGAGATGGAAAAGGAAATCTAGGAGACAGATTCTTTAGTGTTCATATTTTAATTAAAGAAATGAAGAGGCTGTGAGAGTTACTCTGATACGATAATTTAGGGAATTCTCAAATGGATAGGAGAGTGATTGTTGGGTTGTCCCGCGCGCCGCTGGGCAGTAAACTCGGTTTTTGCTGTCGTAGTTGTGCCCTCGTAATGCCTCAAAATAAAAAAGAAGACTAAGAGATCCTTTGTATGCCATCTCTAAAATAACTCAAATGCCTCTTCTAGAATTCACGCAAAGTGGCGATAAATGAACAAATAGCTCATCACATGTACGGCTTTATCAACGATGCGTGGGGTAGCCTTCTGATAACCCACGTGGCATGAGAAGTGATAGATGTCACCACTTAGTTATATTCCATCACCTCAGGGCTGAGCTTGACAGGCAGTCGTAATTAGATGCTTTACACCTACTGCTGCTGCTGCTGCAAAAAGTTTAGCCACAGCTTATCATATGCTTAGATATTGTTCAATGGAGTGACTTTTCGATACATAATTTTATTACCATGGCTGCTCGCTTTCTGGTTGCCACAAGAGAATGAAGGATCAAAATGGCCTAAGAACAGTCCTGGAGCTTAGTACCAAAATTTCTCGATTTCCATTGGTAGCGGTAATATCAGAGGCAAAAATGGGGCTTGGGATGTGTGGCGGAAAAGTAAAAACTCAAAGCCAAGAGGATGGCGAAGAGATGGTGCATAAGTGCTTCTTCTTTTCTTTTAACAGAAACAGCCGTGGGCTGGAAAATCTCCGACAACGGCTTTTATGTTGCAGATTGTTGATCTCAATGACAGAATGGTGGGGAACGAAGGCTATTTCCTTTTGTATTTGCAATTGTACTTGCACTTGCACGTTCACCATCTTTTATTTTTCTCCCTGATTAACTTTTCCTAACACGTTTTTCAGCCCCGCCGTCGACCATGGGCAGCTGGGATGTAAATGAAATACGGGCATGCACCGGTATTGGTCATGATTACAAGACGCTGGATTGTTGACACTTGTCGCATCCAAGCAGGCAGGAAAGTTTCCCAGTGGTGAATTTGGTGGTGCCCCGCTATACCCCACCAACTTTGTCACGGCTCGTGCACGCTTACTTATCGCTAGATTCATTCGCCAAGAGCAATTGCCCAATGGGAGAGAAGGAATAAAACCAGAAGGGTGGTGCGATGACGCTAGGGTGCATGACCGGGTGAATTCACGTCACGCTGCCCCACCAAAAAGCAACACATTGAGAAAAAGAGAGAGAGAGAGTTAAGCTCCTCACCTGACCGAGCTCCCTTTAACCCCTCCATCCCTCAAATTTTCTATTTCTTCTCTCATTCAAATACTCTCAAATATCCATAACTACCTCGAATTTACCAATTGAACTCCTAAACCCTCACAAATCTTTCATCATGCCTATCCCAGTCCCGGAAGCCGACAGCCTTAAGGACTTGTTCAGCCTGAAGGGCAAGGTCGTCGTCGTGACTGGCGCGTCCGGACCAACTGGCATTGGTATCGAAGCCGCCCGGGGTTGTGCTGAGATGGGAGCAGACGTTGCAATCACATATGCCTCTCGCCCTCAGGGAGCAGAGAAGAACGCGAAGGAGCTGAGCGAGAAGTACGGCATCAAATGCAAACCATACAAGTGCCTCGTCGGCGACTACGCCAACGTCGAGCAGCTGGTTAAGGACGTCATCAATGATTTCGGGAAGATCGACGTTTTCATCGCCAACGCTGGCAAAACTGCCGACAATGGCATTCTGGATGCTACCGTCGAGCAGTGGAACGAGGTCATCGACACCGATCTGACAGGTACCTTCAACTGCGCCAGGGCCGTTGGGCTGCACTTCAGAGAACGCAAGACCGGCAGCCTCATTCTCACCGCCTCCATGTCTGGACACATTGCCAACTATCCGCAAGAGCAAACTTCTTATAACGTCGCCAAGGCTGGCTGCATTCACTTAGCCAAATCTCTTGCCAACGAATGGAGGGACTTTGCCCGTGTCAACAGCATCTCTCCCGGTTACATCGACACTGGTCTCTCTGACTTCGTTCCTCAAGACATCCAGAACCTATGGAAGTCGATGATTCCAATGGGTCGTGACGCCAAGGCCAAGGAACTCAAGGGTGCCTACGTCTACCTTGCCAGTGATGCTAGCTCCTACACCACGGGTACCGACATCGTTATTGATGGTGGATATACCACTCGTTAGATGAAGTTGGCTTACTTAGATCTCTGATGGTGCTACATGGTGGATTGGAGGTTTTCCGAGATCAAAAGCAAGTCTCCGAGGTATGAAACTGTGGTCCAGCCGGCTGGAGTTTCTTCCATCTTGCTTCTGTATCTATACCGCATCGACCAAGTACATCTTCTTATACATACTGTAGTTATATACCAAAGCTCACTCCTTGGAATTTTCTTTGAAGCGCAGGCTTATGTTCTTGCGCGGTTTCCGCAGACTCGTAGTAGTTTTGCAACATGAGGTCTACTTGCGCTGCGGGCTAAGATGTGATGGACTTCAATTTGGGGGGCCGATACACTCCGATGGGAGCAATCCCAAAGCTCTTATAGATTCCAACCCCGTTTCTTTGCAAGAGCAGTCTCCTGCCTTACAGCTAGGTCAGCTATAATTTCTTCACTGCCGCCGCTAACGACCTGCAAGCCGCGTCAATGTAAGATCTCAAGCATGATTCAGCCGCTTGACTCACTATCATTCTCAAATCTCGACTTATTTGCTCTATTGAGGCGCCCAGCCCTCCTCTTTGATATCCCGCACCGCTGAGAGCCTGCTGGGCTTCGCGGTTAGCCATTTCAAGGATGCGTCCTCCGTGAACCTTGGATAACGCGATTTGATCAGCAATTTCGGGGTCCTGCCACCCTAATGGAGACTTCTGAATATGGTAAGCTAGTTGCTCAAGCCACGCTTGGTGGCTTTCGACATAACGAGCTATTGTAGCAATCTTGTGGCTGATAATCTGGTTTGATATAAGAGGCTTGCCGAATGTATGGCGAGTATGGGCAAACGCGACAGAGGTGGAAAGACAGGTTCCGGGTTTACGGTTACAACCGACTGACATGACGAAACGCTCCTAGTGAACATTTTAGTCAGCTAAGCTATAATTTATCCAGCTCCAATTCAGCTAGAAACTATTTACCTTGTTGAAATTGGTCATGATACTGCGGGGGGTCGCAGCTCGGCAAGGTCACGGAAAAGCTCGGCGAGGTCACAAAGTTCAACGGGGTCAGAACTTTAAGTTTGACTTTGTGACCTTGCTCAACTTCTGACCCTGCTCAGCTTCCGACCCCGCCAAGTTTGTGCATATGCAGCGCATATACCCAAAAAAATTAATATATAGAATTTAAAGTATTTAAAGTATTTAATAAATAACGAATATAATAAAACACTTCATATGCATATGCAGGGCATATGCATCCCCTAGCTGCAGTATAAAATACGCGAGCTAAGTTATTAAAACATGGCCCGTGCATACGCGTCGCATATCCACAACAACAGCGGTTACACCATAACTTCTCTACAACACCACACGCCACGGGTATGTCCTGCATAACCCACATATAAGCGTTGCATATGCTGACATAGTGCTAGTTAAATTTAACTACTGAACTTTATTCTTGTATACGCCCTACTTACGCTCACCATAAGCCTCTCAATCGTTGATTTTGATAATCCGCAGGTGGCCGGCGCCAATAACCCCAGCACCTTCGGCTACCACTATGGTAAGCATATGCTTTGTATATACCCACAAGAAGCATATACTAATAGAAGTATATAGGCCCGATCCCTAACCTTAACCCCGACTAGGTAACACCAGGTTAGTTATAGAGAACGCATATATAAGGTATATACTCACAATAGACAAAGTACGCGCCGCAGCATTAGCAGCTAGTGGAAGGCGTAAGTAAACCAAGCGCCGCATATCCATAGCATATGCTAACCTTATACAGCCCTAGCTGTAACGGTACAGGACAACGCAAGTAGGTGCCAGAAGAGCTTGACGTAAAGAGTGTGTATATACTAAGCGTAAACTAAACCTACCTAATCCCACGTCCGTGTTGTCTGCTGTTAACTCTATAGTATAGGTTATATATCCATACCTTCTACATAGCATATGCTAACAAAAAACATAGCTGCGATATTATAGTAAATGGCACGCAGATATGCGGCTAGGTCTTTACCGCCTAGCTAAGCGTATATTCCGCATACGTATAGTATCTGCTTTATCCACTAATATAGTTACAGTACCGCCGCCATGTCCGTAACGAGCACAGCGGTGCCTGTACGTATTACCGTATAATAGCAGCTAAGGTATACGCTTACTATATGCAGTGATAAACCCTCCTACTACTAATACGTTGGCCGCGGAGCTAATTGCGGGAGAGAAGTATATGCCTAGTATATGCTACGCATATGCAACGCTAATGTAACATAGCGCCCTAAAGTGTTTCGTTTTGTCCGGCGGCTAGTGGGATACTAGGTACCTGTATAAGCCTAGGTAGGTTATGCATATATAATATATATGCAGTACTAACACTGAATATAGCCGTGGCCCTTTGGGGTTAAGGATTACAGAGTATGTAGACGCCTGCACTTTAATTGCGTATGCTTACTCTATACCTAGTATATGCCTAGCCCAAACTAACTAGATACAGTGCCTAAGACTAGGGGTTTGCCGCCTAATTTAGCAGGCAATTCCATCGCGAGGTAAGAGCACTAGTGTTGCTTCTGTATATGCGCACTATACCCCAATATGTCTATCTATCTATATATCTATATACTTATTCCCCCTAAGTTTAATTTCAGACCTAATGGTACTTGTAGGCCTAAGGGTAGCGTATATAAGGGACAACCACGGCTACCACTAGGACTACTGCCCGATTCGGAAACGAATACTTATCTCTATATTTAGGACACTAGCAAAGTCCAACTTTACATAGGCCCTGTATATGCGTCACCAACACTACTACTTAGTTATATTGCTAGCTTATACGCGTATACACTACGCATATACAAACCCCTAATATCTTCTACTAACTATAGATTAACACATGCTTATGCTAGGCGTATGCTAATATAAGAGAAACAGCGTGTTGGCCCGTCTACTTCTTTAACCGGCTTAAAGCGTAAGGTTAGTATTTTACCTGTATATATTCGGCATATGCTAACTATGTGCGCAGCATGGCCTGACTCCCCCAGGCAACCGTAAGGAGTCTCCCTCGCCATCTACCCGCCGCCAAAGGGGCAAGTTTTCCTTGCATATACCCTACATATACACTACTAATATTTGGCAGTAGGGGGCAGAAAACCAGCCGGCCGTCATTATAGTGGTAGTAAGAGCTCTGGTAAGTCTAGTTCCTTCTATTACGTATATTATGCTTATGCTTTATATAAGCCACGGGCGGAACCCACCAGTTATCCTGCTTCTCCCGCACCATACAGGAAGCTAGTATTAATCTTTAAGTCCTGGCATACGCTGGGCCTACACACTATATACGCAGTACGCAGTACACATAGTTAGAGTTTTGGTGGAGTTTGTTCGGTAGATAGGCTAGGCATATGCCTAACATAGGGCACCGGCCGATAGGCCCACATTAATCAATTCTTTATTTATGGTAACAGAACTCTATGTAACATTTGCTATACATATACCTTGCATATACACCTATATACTAACACTATATTCCTACGCCCACTTCTTAAGCTCTGCTAGTTCCTTTGCTTTATCATATACGTCTTTAGCCTATTTTAATTCGTTAATTCGTCGCTCTATATTTTCTATACATAGCGTATATGCCTCCTTTTCTAGCTCCTCTATAGATAGGTAAGACCTATACCTCTTGCCTGCAGTCCAGGGGGTTTAACTTTAAGATAGTGGTGGCATATACGCTACATATACGGTGGATATGCGCAACATATCCGATACTAATGCAATATTATTATCTACTATACTTATCTGCGATATATTCTGTCTACTAAATATAGTAGGTTTAGGGATATTAAATGGGTTCCGAGGATTCTAGGGAAGATTTAGCCCAGGATTTCTAGCTCGCCGCTCGGCTGCTTTCCGCTATTTCTGCGCTGCCTAAGCTTAGTATATACTTTATATTTGCATCGCATATACATATATTATTTCCGTAGCTATACCACTATCCGCTTTAAGTCGTAATAATTTTTCTATATATTATCTATTCCCGCCTCTTTATATAGCTCTTATATATTAAACATTTCTTATATACAGAGTTTAAGCCTTTACTAAAATATTAGAATATGCGGTGCATATATAGAGCGTATATATTTACCGTAGCACTACGGCAAGCACGCATAACTTTCGACCGGTAAAGTTATTATCTTAAAAGTGACTACTTTTATTAATTCCAGTATGCTTCCGTGCATATACCCACCACTTATAAGGGACCTTTAACTTTTCCTTTACAAGCCCAGCTAGTATCCATATTTTCTTCTTATTGTTTATCTAAGACGTAAGCTCCGGATGTAGTATGCATATGCTTTATATACGCGTAATTAGTTTCTACTCTATCTCCGCTTCCTATATCTGCTCTATAATATATCTTACTTTATAAGTTAGAAAGCGCTTAGCAAAGTTCCATTTAATATATACTAGGCAGAATATAAGCATATACTAAAGGTGTTCATCCCATTTACGGGATAGGTTAAGTGTATATAGGTAGTCCCTAAAGCCTATATGTTATAAGCATATGCTAGGCGTATATAAAGCGTATACTAAACGTATACTTACCGCTAGCTTATTTCTTACACATATTAACGGTAGCTATGCGAAGTCCGGTTCCGTAAATATATGCAAATTATATAGATAATTGAGCAGTATTACCTAAAACCTTAAATACTAGCTTAAACGTCTTTACATACGTAGCACGTATTTCTAGGTTAAGAAAGGCGTATACCCATACCTTAATTCCTATTATCGGTATCAGCGTATGTATGGCATATGTATAGTATAGGGCATACATACGTTTAGAATTCTTATCCTATCCTATAATTGAGAATAGATTCATTTTGCCTTAAACTATCTTAAATAATAGGTCCATTTCCATACATGTCACGCGTTAGAATGCCTTAGCTTACGCGTACGTACAGCATACAATAAGGAAATGCTCATCGTTAAAGTTATAAATTGCCCGAATCCATTGCTCGGTATTCTCTTTATGTTAATTAATAGAGAACTCGCGTAGTACACCTGCTCTGCTTAGTCTTTATATATGCTTAGCATATATCTAACCTATACTTACCTACATATGCCGTCCCCTCTAGGAATTATACCATCCTCTTCTTTCTAATTAGAGCAGTAATTCGATCCTTAATATTAAGACTACTATACACTGCACGTAGTGTCTGCGCCCTATACTTCCTACATAAAATATAGTACTGCGGTAATAGAATAAATCGACCTATATAATAGTAAGTAGTTTTATTCGCATATACTATGCATATATAGGGCATATGTGTAGTAAGGCTTAGGACTTCCACCTGCCTTATTACCTTAACTACGTCATTAGCAAGGTCAATTAGTAGCTTTATTAGGTACAGTGGATGATATATATAAGAATTCCGTATAATAAGGCAAATGTAAGGATATCGTGCTATATTAACAGGAATATAACAATCTAACTATGCACCGTATGCGCGGCCTACTACCCTACCTTAGCCTTGCGGGTGGTTAAATCCTATATATGCTTAGCATATGCATAGTGTATACAAAATATATACATTATATACCGCAATATTTTCGCTTTAATATTACATATCCAATATAGGTACATTCTCGTTTAATTTCCTAAACTCCATATTTAATAAGTAGACGAAGGTATCAAATATCTACCTAGGTAGTCGTCGGTAATAAAGGCCAGGCAGTATGCTATGCTTTAGTATTACTACTGCTAGAACAACCGATAAACTCTACCTGTATATAATAAGCATATATTATACATACGCTGGCCATATACGTACTCCATGCCGAAAAAACATTATTAGTCTGCTTTTACTATATACACATTCTTGTGTACTAGGGTAGATATACTACCGCCATAATTATAGAATACTGTGGTAGTAGCTGTATATTATAAGCATATGCCTAATATATATAGACGACGCTTACTTCTCTATGCTTTGCTTAAGCTTTTTATTAATCTCTACTGCCTAGTATAGACGACTACTACGCTTTTAGAGGTCGTTAATTAATTTAAGCTTAACCCAATTATATACCGAGCATATGCGGAGTATATCCTTATAGGCGTACTCGCAGTGTCTAATGCCGCTGCATTTAAATACTTAGTGGAATGCTTTTCCACTCTCCCAATTATTAGTTTCTCTAAGGAGTTTTAGTTATATAATCTTAGCGTTACTAGTTTAATAGAATAAGAATTAAATCTACTAGAGGTATAAATATAGCATATGCCTAGCATATATATAGCTTACCTTTAATATATACTCCTTGATAACATCACGTACTATCTCTTTATCTGCATCTATAGATAGTAAAGGTATTGCTTTATAAATAAAGTATGCAATTCCTTCTTTTCTAGTCGCTGGATATTCTGGCATTATAATATAGTCTATTGCCTCTTAGACAACAACTTAATACTTACCGTTGGAGCTAATAAGTGCTCTATAGTCTCGGAGTGTGCTCTAGCTATTCTAAGCATATGTATAGCCTATGCATGGTATCGTACATAGTCTTACCTTAGAGAGACCCATATAAAATAGAAGCCGCTATTACATACTATCTTAACCCTCGCCCTCCTCAGCTTCTTTATCTTCAATTCTCTCTCTGTTAATTATATCATCTTAAGAACTATCGTCTTCGTGTTTGATGTTAGGTACGCTCTGGAGTACCTGCGTATACTTAGCATATACGTGGCATATAGTGGTGCAAACTTACTAATAAGCCGTTTAGCCATGCTGCTATACTCTCGTTTGCTTCAGTATTATTTTCAGTTATTATTAATATAGCAAGGCATATATAAATGCGCGTCTATATACGTGTGTGTGTATATGTATGTTTATATATCCGTGTATCTGCGTGTCTNCGTGTCTGTGTGCGTATGCGTAGCATATGCCCTAGGTATTTGGTTTGTGCGGTCGCTTAAGTTAAATGTGGCTACCGATGCGCGTTCTGTATGGGTAAAAGTGTGACCCCGCCGACCTTTTGCCGGTGGTTCCATCGGTGACCCCGTTTAACTTTCGCCGACCCCATCGGTGACCTTGTTTAACTTTTCCGTGACCTTGGTCAGCTGCACCCCGATACTGCGGAAACCCTTGTTCTCCCTTCTGATCAGGTTCTCTGCAGGGACAAGCGCATGATCAAGTTCAATGAGACTAGCTCTGCCGGCTTTCTGTCTACTGTTTGGTATCCTGCGCCACGAGAAACCCTTGGGATCACAAGTACGGAGATGCCTTTCATTCCTTCCCCACCAGTACGGACCACAGTCGTCATACGAGTTGCCCACAGTGCGCCCGTAATCCACTTTTAATATCCGTTCACGACGTAGGACTTTCCGTCGGGAGTCTTCTTCGCCGTGGCTTGGGTATTCGCCACGTCAGACCCACCACTAGACTCCGTGATACCCAAGCAAAAACTCGTTTCGAAATCGAACAGACCCGGCAGCCACTTCTGCTTCTGTTCTTCAGTACCGTGGTTGATAATGGGCGGAGATCCGATCGCAGAAGCTCCAGCCAGAGCGGTCATCACACTACCCTCCACACGCGACGTCTCGTCTGTCAGAACAAGTAAATGGAATATGTCGAGGCCCGCTACAAGTATGCTTGCTGGCCCTGGGACATCGGCAGGCCGATACTTTGCTGGCACGTCGGCGAACGCAAAACCAGACCCGGCATATTTCGGCCGCTCTACACGGGGCGCATCGCCCTTCTCTTCCCATTCTAGCGAGTATGGAAGGGCGTTCTTGTCAATGTAGGCTCATATCTCATCCCGGAGCCGTTTGTGCGTCTCGTTGTAGTAGGGCGACGCTAGGGAGCTGTGCCAGGCGGGTTCGCTCCAGGGGGTTAAATTTCCTAAGGTTCTTTGGAGGAGGCATTATGGACGGTATTAGGGGTCCTTTCTTCGGGAAGACCAATGCGGCAGGGTGAATGGTGGCCGGGGACAGGCCATTCTAACTGCCGTATAACCGGTAGAAGATGTTAAGTAGTACAGCAGTTGGCGCCCGAATGATAATTTCCTCCTTACACAGATAGGGTGCTATATTTGTGGCCCGTGCGCGGAGAACATCAAAACTTAAGGTTTCGGTTTGGTGATGCGGCAGAACGACTTACCGCCTATGCATGTACCTCTTTAGTTGGTGCGTACGGGCCGCATTTTATAGAGAGTTATTATCTGTGCAAGGGATAGGGACAGCACGAGGTCGAGCGCCGACGCCGCTAACGAACGCTCCCGCGAAGCCCCGCGATTCACAAGCGACCACTTACCGTTTAGATAGGCAGCAGTTACAATAATTCCGATCTGTGCCGTCGAAGCTCAGCCTTATCTCGCACACAAGCTCCGTGCTATGAAGGTCGCTGAATTGACTATTGGACATTTCTCCCATACTAGCGGCAAGAATGGTCAGCGCAGCTTCAACTTTGAACGACCTCAATGACGACGTGTTATATGAGGTATGTTCGTTCGTGAACGTTCTGACTACAGACTTCGACGGTAGTCTAGGTCCAGTCTCATTAAAGAACCTCTCCCTAGTCAACAAACACTTTCGGGAATTATCCGCGCCGATCTTGTTCCGAAATGTACGCACGATAGGACCAGCGGGTAAAAGTAGGATGATGCTCGAGGGTGACTGGATAGCTACTCGGACTGCAATAGCGGTGTTGCAGAATTCCCTTGTGAGGTATATCAGGTGGGTTCGATAACGTTTCATTTCATGCTTTCAAACCTGAGTGTACCGTTCCTGCTTTAAGTTAAAAAGATGCAGACATAAACGCCTGGGCTAACTGAGGTGCAGAAACTTCAAGTTTGATATCTACGCAGCCAGACGTCCAACTCAACCAGCAACAAAACAGGATTTTGAGCAACTCGTAAAGTTCCTTGTCCGAATGCCTCAGCTGAGAAAGCTTGTGCTGTATGTTCCTCTGCCACATGTCTCAACACTGGAATCCGCTTTCGAAGCTGCCGACATTCTGTTACCGTCTGTGAACACGCTAGTTGTTAACCCACTTTGCGTATTCGTTGTGAAAAAATGCCCGAATTTAGAGGCAGCCTCTACCCACCCACCATATCATTGGCATCATCAGCGGCTACATGTAGACTCACTAGGCATAATTCAGAATCACAAAGCCACCTTAGTTAAAGCTCTAAGCTTAGCGAAAAGATTGAGACGTTTTGAAGCTGAAGGTCTGTGGCGCGTGGACAATCTGCATGGTATACTTGTCATAATAGCCTCCTGATGATCAAGGTCAATAACTGTATTGTAGCCCTCGCCACAGTAGCGCCTAAGCTACGTTGGCTTGGAATGACAGGCACCTCGCATGCTTACGAAGACGATTCTACTTTGGTTAGTCTACCCAAGAACCGCTCTCCTCGCTCATAATTCAGTAATATCAAATTGTTCAACACCATTCGGATTCCGGCTGACGACTAGAATAAATACAGGAAAAACTAACAGCTCTATCACGATTCGAAAACTTAGAGCGTCTTGATATTGCAGACGCATCTGAACTGGGGCTTGAATTCGATCCTTTTTGGTGTGGAAATACTTACATGGGACTACACGGAGCCGAACTACAGGAGGTAAAAGAAGCTCGCCACAAGATGGAAGACATGGTGGCAAGGGTCGCCTTTTCTAGTTGTGCAAGTCTAAAAGAAGTATGGGTAGGAGAACGCTCCAAGGCACAGGCCGTACGCGGTAAAGATGGTAATATAGATAAAGTCATCTGGAGTCGTGGCGAACTGAAAACAGGTGGTATTGCCAAGTAGTCTTTATGTTGAGACCCTTCTCGACCAATGGAGTGTATCCCATGTCAGCACATGTATATATGGCTGCACAAAATGTATTAATTTCGTGATACACTGTCAATCCTCTAGTAAAGCTTTAGTAGCTAGGGAAATTAATTGTGGAGTCTAGCTTTGAGCTATAATTATTATAGTAGACTCTCGGTTAAATACAGCACGCGCCAAAACTGGGTCAGAAACTGAGTCAGAGGCTCTACCAAAGGCTCTGCTAGAATCTCTGCTAGAAACTCTGCACGAAGCTCTGCCAGAGGCTCTCTACGAAGCTCCCTTAAAGCTCTACACGGAGCTCTACCAAAGCTCTACACGGAGCACTGTATCTACATCTACAATAAATTGAGTTAACCCAATTTTTACTAAGTTAGGTTGGGTTTTTAATAGGTTAAGTCTAACTAAGTTAGATTTATTAACGGGTTTAGACCCACCCGCTAAGAACCCCTAGTGGGTATTACCCGGCCCATTATGACGTCTAGTTCCTATATAGATTAGCATTATACTAAGCTGGGTTGGCATTAGGCTATATAAAACTATTAAGCCTTAATCGGCAGGAGGTGGATATCGAAACTTTGGTGGTGGATTTTGTATTAACCCCATCTATTATATAGGGCCCTGCTACTTGTAAAATATGCCACACTCTCGTTTTATCTTCCATATTTTTAGTGAAGATGTATCAAGTGGTACTTGTTTACTTGTTATTCTAGAGTTAGTTGCAGGGACTGGTAAGGTTGTCGTGTCCGATTACGAGTAGCTAATACCCGACCTAATAAATATCCCTGTACAAATTTCTTCAGCAGCTGTGTTTTCGACTGACTCAAACTCTCTGGTCTCCAGGTATTAATTCCGATAAACTGAAACGCTTCGACGGGCATGGTTCTAAACGTACTACGATTAAATATGGGCCTTTCCAGGTGTCGCCCGCAAGACTAAACTACGAAGAAAAGAGACTATATATACATAAAATGGTAGTGAAGGCTGACGTCGACAATGACGACCGTTACGTCATTGCCACCTCGATCGACACCAGGCATGGCATGAAAAGCGTTCTGCAAATGAGTGCGACTAAGCCTTGTTCGGAATGCTTGATCACGTCTATTCAGGTCAGAAAATCCTTTTAGTTTCGTGCATATTTTACAACACTGATATCTGGTGCTGTTAGGCTGGCCTTAAGTATCCTAACGGATCTTAGGAATGTGGCCACATCATACTGTATTAATACAGCCTTGGGAAGCAGGACACCACTTGCCCCGATTCTGTCGAGTGTTTCTTTGCCTTGGGGAATGAAAGAACTGTAGTAGACCTGTCGATCCAGGTCGGATTTTGGTGATTACCCTGTTCCTGTTCTAGTTGCCTACCGCCTTATGACTTCATACTATTTCTATTACCTTTCTATTACCTATTACCCAATGTCGATCAAGTGGCTATGAGGTAACAGTTTCAAATCGACGTCAGTCTTTGCCACCTACTTAGTGTATATAGTGAGACTCTAGGGCCTCTTGCAATGAGACAGGGTCGTCATTCTTTTTATCTTTTGGTCTTCTGATCGACAAGACCTCACTGGCAATGGGTAAACTTTTCAAATGTTAAAGTACTCGGCTCACGCTTTAATAACACTAATAAGGGCCTTCAAAGCTGGCTGCTATCTTTCGTCCACTGCTAATATTGCTCTTCGTCGAGCTCATGAACTCGGATGTAGGCGCCCGCTCCGCCGTTGTTACCATAACTTTTGAATACGTCTCCTCACACTTCCGGGTTTCGCAAGCTGACTCCGCCACGGCTTGGTGTGGCAGGCTGCGTTAACGGCCCCGAAGTTCTCGCCATTGCGAGCTCTGTCTTTGAGTACTTCAACGGCCTTCAAAGCGAATCTCACAGGCCCGATCACATTCCTTGCTGGATATCTGCATGACGTCTTCAAGAATGGTGAATGTATATGTAATTACACCGCTCGATATGGCGAGACGCCCAGATATGTGGAAGATAACACGGGAATGGAGATGATGCATATATCATCCATATCAGCATGCGAGAATGTTGGTGTGTTGGGTGTAGGGGATGGTTTGGAGATTACGGCACATTACGGTACGCGGGAGTACATGCCGATGATGAATGCAGATGGCACGCTGGTACCTGTGATGGGAATCTCGATCATTTTTGTCATGACTGTATCCCTTAACCAGCTGGCGTCCATGGAGTAAGTGGTCCGTGCAGAACACCCGAATCCAAATAACGCGTATAGTCGATTACGTTGATCTAATTGGCTAATTCTTATCGATAACGAATGGACGAATTTCAGCGGGTTAAGGGATACGAAAGAAGCGTCACAAAAAATTTATAAATTTTGCAGGTGATGCTCTACTCAAAGCTGCCACTGTTTAGGGAAAAGGGAGATCGTACTCTAGGGTTACGCGCTGCTCTTGCGGTCATTACAATCAATTTTTGCGGTTGAGAAGTGAAGGAAAATCATGCGATAAAATTTTGTGTAGTTTGGCCCCATAACGTGAGCGATAGGGTTATGACGGTTCCTAACAAGTCTGTGCGCAGTTTTGATGTTCCAAACCGGGCTGCACACTTAAAATTGGAAACATCTTTACGAACGGATTTCTTGGCATCGACGCCATCTCGGGGCTAAAAACTCAGGGGCTCGGAAACAACATGCGGGAGACAACGCCTTGTGTACAGCAGATACAAGGATGTTCCCAATTAACCTCGTCTTTGTGTATAATAGGGCAGCCGTTCTGGCCCCTAGCGCCGAGGCTCCTTCGAAGAGCCTTTCGGAATTTTTTTAAAATCCGCTATCAACTATGTCTTTTTCGATTACCTGCTAATATTTTTTAAAAAAAGAACCCTATCTGCCTTCAGCTGCTTTTTTGTATACAATCAACCAGTCTCTCGCTATGGCACATGCAGAAAAACGACATGACGTACAGCCTAGTGGCTTGAACGACTTCCGCCAGATACTTGAAGCAGTATTGCAGGCAAATCAGACACTGATCGCCCGGAGTGACGCTCTGCAGGAGCTTCTTAGCCGGGTGAATTCTTCATCAAACTCAAGAACGACGGTGCGATCCTCTCTCGCGGTCGAAGCAAACGTTAGTGGGCCAAGAATATCCAGGCTTCTTATAAACGACACTCAAAATAGTGCGGAGCAGGCCAACTCAAAGATCTGGGAAGGTATTTTCAGCATCAGCGCCCAGGATTCCAGTGAGTTTATGCGGGCCTTCTATCATTGGACGCGCCCTTCCACAATGCAAGAAGTCTTGAATGCCGGCCAGACATGGACCTCTTGGAGCTATGCAGCGGCTTTCCCGGAACTTTCTAAGTTCTTGAAGCGCACTTCACCAGACCACCGGTGCCATTGTCAGGTTGAGATCGATGATTTGTTCAGCCTTTATGGCCAAAGGGTTTCAGTGTCCTATAGCGAATCTAAGAACAAGATAGATGCTTTTTGGAAGACAATCAAGAATCGCCTTGCGTTCTCTTCCACTCTCTCGAACACAGAACCTGATGAATATGTTTCTGCTCGTCTTTTCAAGATTGTTGATCTTTCACCATTGGTGCTCACGGCATTATTAGGATCTACGCCCCAGTAAGTGCTACAATCGAGCCTCTATCAGTCCATTTTCTTGGGCAATAGTACTAACATAGCCAGGTCTGATCTGAGTTATATGGCGGCTTTTGTCGAGCGACATCTCAAATTGACAAACTGGGGAAAAGTAAGCTTGTTGAAGTTCGGAGATATTGTAAGAGTCCACAATGGTAATACCTAAAGGGTTTCCCTGACATAAAACGTAGGATTGGAGCTCATACACTTTCGAGTACCATTTTTCTTTTTACTACGTTACACCAGAGTACTCTGAGACAGATTCAATTAAATTTGATCCGAGAAAATGCCGCAGATCTGCGCCTTTCGGAAGAGAAATGGCAACGAAAACACGCTACGTTCACGAAGAGACATTGTCTTTCTTGTTAGTTGGGCATTTTAAGGACGTTACGACTTGCGTACAGCTTGCGGAGTCTTATTTCAAGTTTGACCCTTACGCAAAGAAAGCCCTATCGCATCCATTCCGCCACTACGACTTGTCACAGTCACCTGCATTAATGCTTCTATCATGGATCTCAGTGGGATTACATCACGTTTTGTGGCGTTGGCAGAGTGCCATTGAAGCGGTGGAAAGTGAAATCAAATCATCAGTTAGTCCAGCTGAGCAAAATTATTGGAATATTAGGACCGTCACTCACTTGTAATGTAGGCGCAAATTGTTTTTATGAAGGATAGAAGTGGTATGTGCGATTGGCCAATTAAGATAAAATTTTGCTAACTTAGACAGATCTTATGGCAGACGATCCGCAGTTTTCACTTTCCAAAACATACTTTTGGGCATTGCAGGCATACAAGCTGTTCGAAGAAACTCTGCTAGAGACTGTTGCTACGTGGAAAAAATTCAAGGCTGAGTCATTACCGAGACTCCGTGATCCGAGAGTTGCGCTGGACGATTGGCAAACTAGCATTCAAGACATTGACGACGCTATTAAGGAATTAGAGGTAAAGGTAACTCGAATTCGAAAACGTCAGAAAGAAGTCAAAGATCTTCGGACTGGAGTAAGCACAGCGTTCTTCATTCACGGAATTCTATGTTAACAAGCGCTAAAGCTCATATCTGCATCTACTCTATTCGATAGCCGCACTACGGTCCGGCAGGGGGAAAATATTCGGCTTCTAACATACATCACTATTCTATTCTTTCCACTTTCTTTCGGCACGGTACGTAGTATTCTGTCTTACGTATATACCGTGAACTGACGCTCATGCCTGAGCAGAGTATATTCGGGATGCAAATTATGGGTAACAGTTCTAAAGTCACCACTGCTTTCGCGATTACCCTTCCGGCCATTACCTTAGGAACCGCTCTCCTTGTTTTCAATCTCCAGAATATGTTAGATACCTTTAACGCCTTCTCCGAGCAGTGCACTACGTGGCTCCGTCAACGTATGCGGCATCATCGAAGGAAAGGTTGGAAAGACCGAGCTATTGCATTGCATGAGGACGAAGCCGTAACACGTGCCCCCGTACGAAAAGCACGCCGTCAATCGAGTGGGTGGGCATACGCCTTGTTCATGCTGGAACACCTTTTCGTGTCTCTTCCTGTTAGCGAAATTATTATCACTCTGAGTTATGTAGGCCTACTCAAAGAAGGTCAAGTGACCGTACGCTTCGGAGCGAGACACCGAAGCAGTCCATCAGTCATGATTGAGCATGGAAGTGAGGCCGATAACTCGGAAAGTACAATTCGGCGGAGAAGAGCTGAGAGGATCAAGGAGCGGATCTATCAGTCTCTCGAGGAAGAGAAACAAAGACAGCAACAAGAGAAAGACAACGAGCGAGGGCCGGTGATTGCCGTCTTTATCAAAACCCGGCGCAGGATGTTGGAAAGAGTGAAGAAGATACTGAAGGTAGTTTTTGGGGTTGTCCGTGGTCTCTTCATACCACTTTGGATATCACTTCTCATATTGGAGTACGCTTTCCTCATTGCATTCCTTGCATTCAAACCTAGAGGTAAACCGTCTGATACCAATCCCCTTGCTACTCTTGCGAAGTTGTCCCAGCCAGCCCGCAAGCCTATCTGGGTCCAAGCTTGGGAGGCTATGGGGCTGGATGCCCTCGTCCGCATAGATCGTCCATCTACCGGTCTTAGCCGCGACGATACACGTGCTATATCAGGAGTTGCCCGGGTTGCGGCACTTTTTACCTGCCGAGCAACAACCCCTCGTGATACGCCAGGAACGCCATCATCAGGTATGGCTGCTACGCAATGGGCCGGACTTCCCGGGAGCAGTTTACGGCCATACCAGTCGGGCCATGCCATGTCGGCATCATCACCAACCCCAGACATTGCTCTTGTCCATCTAAGAAGACAGGCAAGTGATGAAAGGACGCTCCGCCCCGATCTCGAAGACGAAGATGTTTGCCAGTCTGCACCGGTCTATTAGGGAGGCTCTAGAGTATTACCATGTGCTTTCCCTGCATTTTCTTATCAGCCAGTTATGCTTTAAACGCTAGTAGGATAGAAAACCGAAACCTAAAAATGGCCAGTGGCCCCTTCCAATCGAACGCTAGACGGTCGATTCCAAATCTTCATTTCTGGCCGTTCAGCTGCCTTGTGACTACGCTGTGACAGGATGCGTATTTCCACCGTTAAACCTCGCCTTTGAGTTACGCAGCTAGCGAAAACCTTACCAAATAAGGAGGCGAGCGAGATACAGCCATGACCGCATATTGAATTGTTTCCGGGGTAATTTTGGTTACATCACAGTTTTTGGCGTACCTGCTTTACTTATATAGATGTCTGCTCAGTAAATCATATTATACGCAAACTCCTCTTTCCATCGCTGCCGATTAGAAGTTCAGGCCACCTCGTGCACACTTTCTGATCTTTTTATATTCAAAAATTACTCTACTTAAGGAGCAGACGGCAAACTGGCTGCTGTTTTCGGTTTTCCGCAGCCGACTTGCCAAAATCTCGCGCTGCTCCAACACTCGCGTATTACTATACCTGGGACCCTGGCCGACTGCTGCGGGAACACCAAAAAAGAGCAAGTGAGACGTCAAGTTGTCATTTCAAGAATCGCTTCTGATTCTCGCTCTCACTTTCTGCGGAACCCATTTGGGGAGCAGAAAATGGATGCTCTCCGTCCCCTTGTGACTCAAGATGGCGGTCCTTATATTTCGTCGTCCACCCTCCCTTCTCTATCCTCTTTCCTTCAAACCTCTCATTCTCAGCCACCTCCCTCTCTCACTTCATTTTCCCTCTTGTCCCTGCTAATGCAGTTGCTTGGGCAGGCAGGCTCTTCCCAACATCTTCTGCCTTTCTCGTCCGCTTTAATCGCCATCGTCGTCGTCTTTTTTGCCAGATCTGGTCCGTATGCGCCGTCGTCAACCGGCACCAAGCTCTTCTTCCGACGACAGCGATGGGTCAGATTTTCAAGAGTCTTCTTCCGAAGGACACCTGCTACTATGGGTGTCGCGAACTCCATCAAGATGGAACCTGTCAATATCATGTGATATGCGATTTTACTGCCACGTGTGATTTGAAACGCTGGCATTGCAGAGATGTTCGTACAGCGTTGGCTATATCAGGCAACCACGACGAAAGGGTCAACATCTCTCCTCCCAAGCCGCGACAACGGATTGCGGAATATCTCAAGGATATATAGGATTACATCGACAAGGCCAAGGACGGTGACGCCTTTGGCACGAGGATCCCTGTCCCTTCTACCGGTAACCGTGGTGGAAAGCCGGGGTGAGTGAATGGAATCGCTTCCATGTTATCTATCAGGATTGTCCTGGTAGTTATGTCACAAGAAAGTCGAATGTTTATATCAGTATGTGCATAGTCATACGTTGATTGAAATGAGTTAATCTCACATCTACATCTAGATGTATATGTGGTGGAAGTCATCATTACCCATTTTCGAGGACGACCAGCCGAAGTTTTAACCAAAAGGATTAGTCGGAGAGGATCAGAGCAATGTCGCGCATCCCAACTTCGGTCGATTAAGATTTCTCCATCCTTGGCTTTTTTTTCGTATCAGGGTATTTGTGGTTGAGGAGTTTGTGGTCGAGTCTGCGGTCGACAGAACATCGAACCGTGATCTGCACCAAAATAGATCACCGTTCCCGTTTTGTGTCCAAGATCCCTAGCCGAATTGAGTTGGAAAATGACGTCGTCTCGGTCAACTTAAATGGGACACCTCAGCATTTCAATTGCAGAATGATCACCAAGATTAAGTGAGGTACGTTTTTTTTGCTCTTAATCTATCTAGGTTCTCGATCGGCTTAAATAGGGTGGAAGCTTCTCGTTATCTCAATTCGAGTACAGGTATCTTCATGAGATCTTATTTCGTATTATGATGTCGTCTGACTAGGAATTTGGCTGAGATGAGCAAGCAAGATGTTTCTCTGGGCGCCCAGACCGCGATGGTATCTCAGGGCCACAAGATAGGATCTCCCTCTTCCATCCCAAGGCCTCTATGTGAAAAGCTAAGTAGCTTCAGATGATGGGGTAAGCACCATCCACGGCCCGCAATCCTCGTGCCTCAATGTGAGAGGTGTTGGGTAGGGTTACGTGTAGTACGAGTGAATTAAAAACGGCTTTTTCCTTTCTGATCTAGTTGACCATTCACCAAAGGGTGGCTATTTACACAATAGTGAACATTTATCAAGCCATTCACTAGGTTGAGAATCAACCGACGGTAACACCAGCAATCACTTCATGTCCATATATTTGTGTTTCTTCTAGTACTAGAACCCGCCGTTCGGCTAATAATTGAATAACAATCAATCAGATTCAAACACAGCCCGTCGCGCAGCAAATTTCGACTTCCTCTTACCTTTCATGGGGGCCGAAGGGGAGAACGAACTTTCTTCCTGTGATTCATCCGCTGCTCCTGGCTCCTCTGAGGGAGCGGGAGAGGGTTCCGCGGGGGGTGGGCTCGTGCGGGTGCGAGACCTATTGGTAACATCTGAAATTGAATCATCGAACGTCTCATTGGAGTCGCTAGGATCGTAGTTTGCGGAGCTGGACGTGGTCCCTGATTGGGTCGTGCTATCGTCCGCATCTACCTAGCATATGAGTGATAGTTCGGAAATGGACAAGCCGGGTGCGGTCTTACCAAGGATTCTGACGCCGATGAAGCGCTTGCAGGTCTCAGTGCCTTTCATGAGAACTTCCAGTTGTTTGTTCAATTGTTCGCGCTGGGCGCGGTTCTCCTCAGACTCACCAGCGATGCTAGTCACGAGGTCCGCGGGCATGGAAGTGACAGTGATGGGAGAGAAGATATCATGGAGCCGGGAGATGAGCTTGGCTTCGATAACTTCGATAGCAATGTCATCGACGAAACGTTTCAAAGCAACCTGTCAAGTACACAAGAAAGCATCAGCCAGGGTTCTGTAGAGGTAGGGGCAGGATGCGCAGGAGAAATAGTTGACCTTGTAGTAAGCCTCCATGCAGTCCAAAGCTTCGGAACACGCAAAACGGTTCGTGTCGGGTTCCGTACGTTGCACGAGGGCTGTCACAAGCCGGTGGAGATCATAGCGGTCGTCAATATATACCGACTCAAGGGAAGAGACTCTGAAGAAATCTTTTATGATCGTCGTGTATTCATCCATGCTTCGTTCGCTGCGAACCTTCTGGAGAGCTTCAGTGAAATAATGGTTGTATGTGATTGGATGACTTTTCTGATGCGGCGTGAGCAACTCAGTGGTCTTTGCATTCAAAATTCCCAATAGCTGATTCAAAGCAGGCTCGAAGATCTTTTGGAAGAGTGCTTTGGAGGTTGCGGCATCAGCGACGTAGGTGGTTGTAAAGCTGAGGAACTCTTTAGCGGCTTTCCAGACTTTTTCGATATGGCTCCGAGTTATTGCTTCCCAGGGAGTTGATTGTTCCAGAAACAAATCTGCCACTATCATGGGATTAAAGGTTCCCGGTAACTCCCGACCCCTGGTCCTCTGCATCAGGTGCTCTATATGATCCATGAATTCTTCTCTCGTGGTTGAAATCACGCTTCGGGAGACATGGGTGTTGCCTGTTGACTCGGTAATCTCACGACGATGACCTCGTCTGGTGATATGCCCCGCAAAGTCTAAGTTGAGGTTCTGTACCACGGCCCGTATGCGCTTTTGATAGCCGGGTTCAGACTGAGCATCCCCAAAGAACGTATCGTTATACGTGCCATCCACAGACGCTTTAATAAGAGACTGGAATGATTGACTAATATGGAGTAAATAGAGTCGCTGTTCGTCCAAGGTAGCTCGAGGCTCCCCAAGCTTATCCAGCCGACTGCGGCAAGCATTGGATTTGATTTCGATTTCATCGATCAAGCTAGGTAGCTCGGCAGCGATCTGTATGAGAAGGACCTTGCTCAGCCTCTTCCGTAATTTGTCGATGCCTAGGAGGGAGCGGGGCAGATCTTCCCATATCCCTTGAGAGAAGAATTCCTCCTCCTTAACGTCGCGATCCGCTAACGACCACTCTCCCGTTTCAGAGTCCATGTTTTTTAAGACATGCCAGCCTAGCCGGAACTCTACGTCCTGGTTTCTTGCAAGGGAGACGTACATGGCTTCACTCTCGGAATTCGCAATCAAAGTATCCGGCTTGGTGATGACGCCCAGTGTCCGATTGCCCCTTTTATCAGCAGCGCGGGCGAGCTTCAACACGATCTGGTTCGCATAATCGTTCTTCGCCGAGACTACCGCGAGGATGATGCTTCTTGGTTCCTTCATATAGGCTTGGACGACGTCTTGCACTAGCTCGACATCGGAAGCCGATTGCTGCTTCGTTTCGGAGTGGATAAGGCCAGGCAGGTCCACAATGGTCAAGTGAGGCCGATCGGGACCCGAAACCTCAATGCGAAGGAGATCTTTCGAGAAAGCTCTGCCATGTGTGGAGATTGCCAAGGCTGCTTTCGCTTTCTCAATCAGGGTTGGAAGCCCATCGAAGTCATCCAGCTTCTCGTGAAAGCCACCGAGGGAGAGCTGCTCAGACTCGCTGCGAGATTCATGCGGGACGATCGAAACGCTTACGCCGATATGTGACGTCTTGCGGAGCACTAATTCTATCGGAAATCTGGTGCACAGGTTACTTTTAGTAGGAAACGGTACACCAGATATTGCTTCTAGCACAGAGCTCTTTCCAGATGATTGGTCCCCGCACACGATTATCTGTGGTAATGAGACATAGTGACTGATGCCTTGTGAACGGAGACAGTCGATAGAGTTTAGTAGGTCTAGTTGATCCTTGGAACACAATCCGTTTAGGGCTTCTGTGTGGAATGGTTTCAACACCATCTTGAATGTTGACGCCGAAGTTGGACTTGATTGAGGATGCGAGAAGGTGAGAAGGCGAAGAAGAAGATAAAAAACGATGTGAGGTGATGGGAACTTGGCACAATGAAGACAAAAGCAAAGCAATAAAATACAGGTCGTAGCAAAATCACATCGCTAACATGTGAGGAATTAAAGACGAGCAGCGGATTGATTGGTAGCCTCGTTTTCGTCTTTTGGGGCCTTTGTTGTTGCTCAGCTAATGCCGTGTAACTCACATGGCTCTGCTGTCTGCTGGTGCTGCAGCTTTGGTGAAGCCAGCTACTTCCCCATTATGCATCATGGGCGTCCAGACCCCCCATCTTGTGCTGCCATGCACAGGTGTGGCAATGGACTCCAAATCAAAAGAATGCACAAGAACGATACATCATGTCGAGGTCAGTGATGTGGCTGATGAAGATGCAGCGTCGGGTGCATATCGAAGTTGTTTGTGTTGTCTTATGGTGCCTCATGACTGTTGGTCTGGAGGGCGAAACACTTCCTGGAGTCAAGAAGCGGCCGGTGGCAGCTACATTGGGATAGGGGCAGTCAGGACAGGCTGCTTTCATATACGATTGTGGTGCTTAGCAGGTAAATCGAACGTATCTCGTCGGTTGAGAGGCTCGAGGGAGTTATAACAAGTAAAGGTTTCGAGGTGTCGCCTGGGCTTGTCCGGCATGTTCTCGGCTTTAGCGCCTTTGGACCCCACAGCGTCGTGGGGATTCGGTTAAGGGAATGTTTGGTTGCAAAAGCGTCAGATTGAATCTGAACTGAAAGTCTGCAAGAACGTGTTCCCCCCCCCCCCGATTTGATACGCGTCTGTGGCTCTACGGGTTGCACGGACGTGTGCAATCTAAAACCTTCAGATTTGAACTGACGCCAAGACCTCAGTTCAGATTCTACCTAATATATAAAGTGCGCCCGGTTTTAGCGTGTTTTTTAGGCGGTCGGAGGAACGTCAAAAATTCGTGGTCGAAGTTAAGTTGAACTGGAATTCAACCGAACGGTCGCCTCAGAATCAGATTGGAGCTCCAGATCAACTGAATCTGAGGCAACCGAACCTAAGGATTTTGACCTAGCCTACATCAACGAACTCGTCATACTCTATCCCTTGCAACGGTGCAATTCGTCCTACGGTTATCGATAAGACCTAGCTCAATAGAACCAATCGGATTAAGTTGGGATGCCTAATTGTTATTTTGTTAGTGCACGGATCACTTGATGGTAGGACGCTACCGTTGTATGGGATAATGTACAGCTTATTTGCCACCATTCCTCAAGCCCTGGGCAATCGTAAAACCACCATCACGAACTCCCCGGTCCGTGCAAATCACCATGGCGAAACGACTCTGCCGACATCATCAGCACAACCCACCCGACTCTCAAAGCAACATGCGTTGCCTTGCTAGGCTAAGCGCAGACTGCCACGTAGACCGGGGCATCCACAAAACGATATGCCAGTCTTCTCTAACGAAGCCATATGGATTCCTGCAGCTGCCCCGGCGGTTCACGAACGATGGGTCTCTGTTTGCAGCCGGACAAAGACCCTAGAAAAGTACCTTCTTGTACTCCCGCACCCTTTTGGATATGTCGCTTTCAACAAATCAACAAATGGAAAGCCGCAGAAAGGACTGGCCCGAATGCGACGACTTATTTTGTCACCTCGATCACGAACAATCATGCTGGTTTACAACATGGAGACGATTTACATCATCATCACCGATGAGTTCCTAGAACATGGTCTGCTGGAAATATCCCGCTCATATTACTCATCTCGTTCGGTAGTTTCGAAACGACGATGTGGGGAGGCGCGACGACCCGTCAGTGATTGCAGCAAACATCAGCCGCCTCCAGACGCTGAACGAGGTCCCAGAATTGCCAAAAGAGAAAACTTTGATCTCTGGAACAGACTCAACCCGTCGTTTGAGTATTTCGCGAGAGAATGAGATCGCTAGCAACTTAGCGTTCCTGTCCGCCACTTCGGATGACAGCCTCAAGGCGATGGCTCTGTCTCGAAGAACATCGCAATGGAGAAAAAATCACCATGCGAATAGCATCAAACACGGGAGATCTCTCAGCAGTGACAGGCGGACTGGGGAGGCTTGCCAAGACTTTGGAGCAAGTTGCACGGCGAGGTCAGTAGGCATTAGGCCGGGATCCGATACCCAGCTAATCCCATCTTGCAGAGAACCCAAAGCAAGAAGACCGGAAGGCAGTTCTTCGACAGATTGTTGCGTTGGACCTCTATTGGATTTTATCACGACTACGATCACGACTACGATCACGACTACGATCACGACATGCTAAAAGGACCAGAAAGACTGCTGGAAACCCGGCGCTCATCAGTCAGCTGAACCAAGTTGTCGACGACAGGTCAGTCTGCGACGGGGCGCGAGCTCAGCAAGTTATGTTCGCCAGGCTTGAAAACATCCCGAACCTAGCCGTTGAAGAAATAGAACTACAGGCGGTCTGGGAGAGATTGTGGAGAAGGTCCACGAATATTCTATGGCAACCGATCTCAGTGCAGCCCTCCGGACTTTTTCGGGTAATCTAAACCTCAAAAGGCATTTACCAGGGTCATTGACAAGCTTGGCAGATATTACTCTGCTGCCTGCAAACCTGTCTGCGCCGCAAGGGACAGGAAGTGTAGTCTATTTCAGAACATCCAGGTGGAGCGGTTTCAGGTCTCAATTCCTGCCTCTGTTCAGGACGCGAAGGTTCATGCAGAGATGCAGCTCCTTTTTATGAGATTCACCCAGATCGTCCATGACCGAGGATTATACGCTCTATTAAGAGTGCTTGTTACCTGTGCAACCTCTTCTTCCAACTCCACGGTGGCTTCCACGTGCCGCGGGCACATGGCAGGCTGTGCGAGAAATGGACCATCCCGGATTGGCTAGATATACCTGCGGAGTGTCACGAGAGTCTTGGTGTTATTTCGACCCGCTTGAAAACAATCCTGAAGGGTGGAATCCAGAGGCAATCAGAGGGAAAGAAGGAGAAGAAGCATTACGAACATCCGAACGAGAGTGTCTTACTACCAGCTGCTCACTGGACATCATCAGCTCCATCTAAGAGTGTGATGACTACATCTTCGGCTTCAATGTCTACAATTCGGCCACGAGCATTTATCCCGGAAGACAACGAGCAACTAAGTTGCCCCTAGAAATGCCTCTAACTCCGCCAAGAACGCCACTAGAGCTACTTCAGGGCCTTGTATATACCAAAGGGGAACGATAGAGAGCAATTGGGCCCGAGTAGTAAGAGTCATTAAGGGTTAAACAAATTGCCGTAGCCGAGTAATGGGAGGAAGTTTAGGGATACTTTATAATACTATACTAAGTATCACCAACTCCTTATAATTGGCTTTCAGGGGAAAGCCGGACTTAGTAGAGGAGGATGTAGTTCTTTTCACGTAATTTCCTAATTGTATATAGTGTATTCTTAGCACACCAAAATTTGATAACAACCGAGCCCCCAGATAGATCAATCAATCAACGCTTGGTACCACAGTGCGGGTCAGGGATTGTCCGGTGACACTGGCTTTTTCTCCCCATAAGTTCGTCTTCAGGTTCACGTCTATATCCAAGAGGCAGTCATGTTTCGCAGCAGTCGGAGGAATTGCGGTTGGTTGCAGTCATGCGGATGGCGGCAATCACATTACGATAGAGAAGAACCTGTCGCTCCAGTCTCTCTAGCAATCGGAAGGTCTCCAGACATGATAGGAGGAAAAATATGGTAAGGACTTCAATCGGAAACCACTGCGGAGGTATCTGGAAACGAGTACTAGCGCGGTCAAAGTCGTAAGAATAATACTGATACTCATAGCTGGTACGACTCCATGGCTACACTATGCTAATGTTTCTCGCCTCGTTTAGTGAGAGATTAGCCTTGCCCTCCATAATTCCATGAACATACGCTGCCCCAACGAACCTCCAAAACCCCATCTCAACTTCCCTGAGAATGTAGGGAACCTCTCCCGTAGGAAAAATCCATATCGTGTCTCCTTCTTTCAGTGACTGCGCACCTTTTCCAATGTAATTTGCCGCGGTCCGGAAAAGGCGCATCTTCTCTAGACCGACATTTCCGTAGGCGACAACCTCCATACCTGGATGGTCTTCGGTTGGCTTAACGGGCATTGATGTCCCACCTGGTTTCCCATACTGACTCCAGAACTCAACCAACTTTCTAGACGACTGATTCACCATCTCGATCGAGGGTATGAAATTGGACGGATCTGGACGCAACATTTTCAGCTCAGCTTCGTGAGATACTTCTTTGACTTCGGGTCGAACTTCAGTAGGAGCGACGCCCAACTTTGCTACAGCTGCCCTTGCCTTAGCCCATGCTAGGTGGTATAGCAGCCATTTCTTCAACCACTCCCGTCGGTGCACGGGAGTTGGATAGCCGTCTGTGAGTCTTGTGCAGACTGATACAGTTCTCCAAAATGCTTCGCTTTTTGTTTCGTGGCACCCTTCGTGTGGAGCATACTCTTTGGGAAGTTTCGCCACTAACTGTAGCATTTTTCGCATATTGCAATGCTCGTTAATCTCTTCGCCGGATTCACCAACGTCGGCAATGGTGTCAATCATATAGCCGGACAGTTTGAGAACGCCAGATTCCATGCTTACGTCAAACTCCGTGTGAATTTCGTCCAACCCCTTGTTAGCTTGGAAGCTCGTAGGGTAGCAGCATGTCAAACTCCGCGGCTCCAATTCTGAGCTGAAGTCTGGCACCCAAGAGGGCAGATCATTGCGAAGTGATGAAACACTTGCGTCTTCAACGTAGTTGAGTGGTCGGAGATCTTGGCGGAATTGAATGAAAGACCAGCAAAATTCCGTATATACCTCTCGTGTTGTTTTTCCGTAGTCAACTTTTGGGAAGGAAAATCCCTCGGGGAATCCTTCGGAGAGAGTTTCGGTCTCGCAAACTCCCCTATTGGCATAAATTCTGTCTCGAGGATCCTTGCAGACTAACCCACTACGATTGTGCAGTAGCGTTAATGCTATAAACCGGTTTGGATGGAGCTTTTCTGTTTTTTCTTCCTGATACCGTGCTCTCCACGCCGAGATTAAGTGGGCATTTATATGCTTTGGGGTATGCCTGATCCTAAGGGTGGATCGGATGTACGCTGAGGCGGCGAATGTGTTTGTCGTCCATGCCAGGTCCGTCAAATCTTCCCATGGTATCTTAAACGCTCCGCATACAGCAGTGATCTCTTTGGCCACGACAATCTCCTGGAAAATCCACATGCGCTCGAAGTACGAACGGCTGAAAAACTTGGAACATCCAATCCAATGATCGAACTGCATACCGGCAGGCTCCTCTACTTGTGTGGCCTCAGTAGTGTCTCGCAGGCGTTTGAAAAAGCCGGGCTCCTTCTGCTCGTGCTCATTCAATATAGAGTAAGCCTCTATTGCTGCACGGGCATAGACATCTGTGGGGCCTAACCAAGCAAGTACGGAGGCTGCGAAGTGGAAAATATCATGCATCATCGCCACTTGCACATTCTTTTCATCCGTATCGGCTTGGTTAATGCATATTTGGTCAATCCAAATCGCCTGAAGTTGATTTAGGCGGAAATCTGGATCCTTGAAGAGCTGGGTCAGAGCGTCGTAGAGGTTCTTCGTGATGGTGACATGTCCATCATCGACTTTGATCCCGAAGGTCGGTGGTACTAGTGCCTTATTGGAAGTAAAGGGGTCGCCCCAGGTATATGAAAGACAATGATACGGTTGTAGATGGAGGGAGTCCAGGGCCTTGAGCGAGCAGACAATTCCATTTGATGCATCCGCTGACTGAACTTGAACAACCCTGATAGCTTGTGCACTTAGCAAGGGCTCGTATGCCAGTCGTTTTCTCGAAAAGAGCCAGCTATGCAGGGCGCTTATGGTATTTCCCATGTTAACGAGCTGTATCGCGACGTTTGAATTGTGGAGTGTTGATGACAGCGTGGTTTTCAATATAAATACTGCCAATCAGATTAATCAATATTGTTACTAATCAATATTGGCGAGTATTGGCGAGTATTGGCCATATTTGCAGATCTTCTTAGCACCCCTTAAAATTTTTTAACCTTAATATCGTACGGATAGATTATCCAAATATTATGGCTTCTAAAGCAGACTTATTACTTTTTCCACCTATATTAGACTCCTTTAATACAGAGGAGTTGTTAAACCGCTAGTAAAAGAAGACTTCCAACCTATGGACATATACTCGGGCTCTGGACGAAGATAAGGATACACACTATAAGAGAATAAGGCTTATGTACTGCAAATATTGTATAATAATAGTATATTACTTAAAATCTACTATAAACTTTCGAAATTACCTAAGAACTAAGTATAATATCCACTTAGAAAAGCAAGAGGGCCCTATTTATATAAATACTCGCAATTAACTTCAACATCTTTATATACAGCTCCGCGATATAAAGTAGTTAAACAATATTAATATACTTGCCCTTTAAAATACCCTAAATTAGGAAGCTATTACTGCAGCGCTTGTTTCCTTAATAACCGTATAGAGACTCCTATTTAAAATAGTTAAATAGCTAGAGTTTTACGTATTTTATAGGGTCCTTAATCTAGAGGTTAAGGGTTATATTATAATAGCTTACTCTATAGTTAATAATATAATCTAGAATATATTTATAGTGCAGAAGGATATTATATAAAAGAAGCTTTAATTAGTAATATCTAAGGTTTATCTTTTACTAGATATCTAGACGTCCCTAAATCAATATCTTTTACTTAAGGTTTGCGCATACTTTATGGATTAAAATAAAAGATTAAAAAGAGGCCTTCTTATGCTTTATACGACTCCATTATATAGCGGAGAGGATTAATTCTAAACGCTGCTTCTAATACTTTAGGACTATAATATTATACAGCGACTTAGTGCTATTATTGCTAATAATATATCTATAAATAACGTTTTATATTATACAATCCAGAAGTATCTTTAAAAAGAATATAATATAGAGTGGAAATCTATATACTAACGAATCCGGTATAATAGCTATATTATCTACCTTACTATTAAGGCCTTCCTCTTCTAAGACTTAATTTAAGAAGATAAGCTTATATTATATAATGTTAAGGATAAGAGAGGACTTTAAGTTGACCTAAACTCTAAGAGTAGCCGATTTTAAGCTCTTAGTACACTAGGTAAACTCTATAATATTATTATATATACTTAAAGCTTACCTAGCCGTATAAACGACTTCCTTACTCTTACTTAAAGAAGAATTCTATTAGATAATCGTATAAGGTAGAATAGCTAGCATTAGATATTTTAGGTTGCCTTAGAGTATAAGTTAGCAATTAATCTTTATATAAAGAAGCATACTAAGACCTTAGGCGAAGATTTCTTAACTCTATAGGATTAGACTTCGCTTTATATAACATATAACTTCCTTTAGATCTTTAAGAGGGTAATATTAGAAACTTAGGGGCATAATATAACAATCTTAAGCGTTCTTTTTTCAATGGATATTCTTATAAAGCATTTTAAGTAGAGTCTTATAAGAATTCTCTTTACTTTTAAAAGTTTTTCTAATATTGTACGATAGGAATACTATAAGAATAATAGCTACTTTAGTAAAAGGATTTAAATTAGATAAAAGGTATTTAATAAATACTACCTAAAGTCTAATAAATCCCCGTTATATGCTGCGGCAATTATTCTTTATCCTAAACGTTATATAAGGTATATCCGAGCAAATTAGGAAAAGAAGTAGCAGAAAGCTGTACTTAAAAAGGTTAAAAGACTTTAGGAGGATTACTAATCGCAAGCTTTTAGGCCTAAGACTCTTTCTACCTAGCCATTAGTTTTACCATATGGGCAAGCCTCTACTAAACAAGAATTAGATTTATATAATCTAATTATTAAGGATCTTAATAAGTTTACTCGACCTTAAAGCTAAGACAAGTATAATAACTATATTACCAATCCTCTAAATTAGATTAGCAAGCTTTCTGCCTTTAAATAGTAGTGCTAAGAGCAACAGCGTATATAATGGCCACGACTATCGCTACTAGCTATTACTATTTTATTAATTCTAGTAATAAGTAATAAACCAGAACGATCCTTTTTAGGAGCGCGTTATATAATCTTATAAAAGAAGATACAAATAGGTGTTAAGAGTCTTAAAAGAGTAGAATATTTAAAACAGTGGCAGCAAACTGAGCTCTTACTTAAGGTTATTTAACCTATTTTTCGTACAAAGCTTTTAATAGTATCTATCTTAATAGCGTAACTTTTTATTATCTTATACCTATACAGAATCATAAATAACTAGGGAAAAAGGAGCTCTTGCTGCACCTGGCCCAAAAAGACCAAAACCAACCAAAAGAACCCTAAAAAACACCCAGAGAATCCCCCTGAGATGCATGCATCGCAGGGGAGGCACACGTCAAACGACGGTGGCTCGCACTCGCGCGCGACCGCTAAAACTACGCCTAGCAATGGCCCTCTATAATAAAGACGGGCGAATACTACACTATAAAGCGGAAATACCTCTATTAAGAAGGCATTTAATAAAATATAAAGCCTATTAGACACGTCTAGTATCTAAAATTATAGGGAAGTAACCGTTAGCTATAATAAACTAATATAGCTAGTAGAATGGCTCCGCCAGTCTAGTAAACCTTAGGCACCCCTTTAGTAAACCCTTAATTAAATCCTCTAATGGCTAAGCAAAATTAAAAATAAGTATAACCCCCCCTTACCGGCGAACCGCACCTAAGCCGCTATAGCTACGCTTTTACAGCATAGAGAACCTACCCCCCTTAAGTTAATAACCGGGTATATAATTATAATATAACCAAATATAGAATAAGTAAAGGGGCTTAGGGGATAATTAGAAATAGAAGTCCTTATAGAGATATATAAAGAGGTTTATAACACTATTATAGTCTAATACCTTAAGAGCGAAGACATTAGAGTTACCCTAAAGGACTAATAGGTAAAGGAATAAGCCGTAAGGGTAGGGGATAGGCTAGGAGAACGTATTAGTATAAAAGTACTTCGTAAGGATTACCTAGTTAAAGTCCTAGCGGTTCCTATAAACCTTAGGGTAAAAAAGGGACGCTAGGCGGACAACATAGCAATTATATAGGAGATAGTAAGATAAACGGAACGCCTTATACTAGGACTTAAAATCACCTAAATTTAATGGCTTTAATAGGAAAATATAAACTAAGTATATAATAAAAACAATAAGAGGATATAAGGGTTGCTAAAGACTTACTAAGAAGACGCCGGATAAACGTATAGCTCCCTTATTATTAGTATATATACACCAGGAATATAAAAACTCCTTATCTAAAAAGGAATAATTATAAATAGCCTTATATATAACATAAGGCTCTATAACTATAAACTACGCCTAAAATAATACTATTGCTGTATATAATAGGGACATACCTAATCTATATACGCAGTATAGGTATACTACAGTTACTATATAGGCCCCTATAATATAAGACATTGCTTAAATTAAGACTAAATAAAATGCGTAAACTGCTACTAAAGTATATATAAGGCGTAGGAGAGAAAAGACTGTATTAAATATAGGAGACGGAAGGCAAGGGCTTAATAGCTGCGGGAATAACTATACGCTAGGTTGTATAAATGGAAATAACAGGCAATAAGCTAGGGGGACGTAGGCGCCTTCCTAGCATTTTCTACCTTTAATACTAGAGGGCTAGGCTAGCCATCCCAAGCCTTAATAGGCTAGAAGCGACGCCGTATAATATTATTAGATTAATTAGGGATATAAGGGTTATAAGGGATATAAGGGAGAGGACGCCCTATAGAAAGACCCCTATAGATAGTAATAGTAGGCTTAAAACTAGGATAATTAAAAATTAGACTTAATGCGGCAAATATAATATTTATAGCCGACCTATAAAGGGTATATAGCTGACTAGTAAGAATAGGGGAAGAACTAGTAATAATAATAGATTTAGATATAGAAGCGCTAATAGGAACATAAGACATGGAAATAGAAAGCTTTATATAAAATAAGTAGTAACTAGGGTGTAGATATAAGAGATAAAAGCTCTAAATATTCTAGAGAAAGTAGAAATAGAAGAAGCGAGGAATAAAGGAAAGTTAAAGGACCCTTACTAGGGGTCCGCCACCTATCTATTATATAGTATAACTGCGGCAATACAAACTACCGCCTTATAAGGCCCCTACTAGACAGTCTAGACCTAGAGAAACATTATATCCTTACTATATAAGAACCGTATTATAATACCTTTATATAATTAACATACTGCCCCTAAGAATTCTAGCTCCTATATAAACTAAAAGCAGCTATATATATATACTTTATAATTAGTAAGGCTATTAGCCTGTCCTTATAGTTATAATAGGCAGTTAACCTAAATACTGTAGTTATAATAATCTAAATATATAGGGGACCGGTACAAATTATTAATGTATATAACCCTAGGGTTAAAGGGGTCCTATAAATAGAGAATATTATATTAGTAATAAGCTTACTAGAAACCAAAGGTATAGAGTTTATCCTACTAGAAGATATAAACCTCCACTACCCGCGGTAAAGGGGTATCTATATTGCTGTAGATTAACAGTTAAAGTGCCTACTAAGAGCTATAGATATCTAGGGCCTTAAGCTAGCTACCCCCCTAGGAGCAATTATATAGTAATAAGGTACTGCTAGAAGTATAATTAACCTTATATTTATAGATAAAGGCCTATACTAAAGACTTAAAAGGTATAACCCTAAAGAAGAATAGGTACTTATCCTAGACTATATCCCTATCTAGATATAGCTAGACCTAAATATTAAAGCGCAATTAAATAGAAAAAGATATGTAATAAGGAAGCTTAAGACAGATAGTTTCCTTAATATAGTTAAACAATAACTTTAAGACCTAAAAGAAATCCACCTAATACTAAACAAGTAAGGCTTATTGGCTACCCCTAAGGAAATTAACTAAAGACTAGAAAGGATCTAGGCAGCAATTAAAAATAGGCTAGAAGAGTACTACTTGATTTTAAAACTGGGCCTATAATGGAACCTTATAGCAGGAACTATAATGGGTTCTATTAATAGGCTAGGTGTATAGAAAATGTAAAGATAGTAGTTAACAACGTAATAATAACTGGTGGAGTGGTTGCCTAATAGATTAACTCTAATTATATTCTAAGAATTATTATAAGGAAGAAACTATTTAGGTAGGGACTAAGGGTTCTTAAATACATAACTATACTCCTATAAAATCCTTCTTATACGTAATATACGTCTTATCTGTATTAAACGTAACGTCCCTTACGTTTAATACAGCTAACACGTTTAACCATTATATAACTCGCTTACTATTCCTTATTATATAGTTCTACGGGTTCTATCCTAGTCCGTGCCTATATTAACTAACTAGCTTCTTCTAACTCTTCTCTAAGGAGTTATAACATTGTACTTAAAGTATTTGTAATACTATCTCCCTCCTTTTTATCTTTATCCTTAAAGATACCTAGTATCTCTAGGTTGTTTACTAGAGGTATAATATTCGTCTAATTAATTTAATTAATATTATTGCTTATTATACCTAAAGTAATTTCTTCTCTCTTCTGGGTTAAGTGTTGCCTTTATACCGTCTCCTTAATACTATCGCTAGGTGAAGTAATAGCGATTCCTTACTTTTGTTATGTAAAAGAGGGGTTAAGTTATATTATAATTGCGAGTCCCTCCAGTTACTAACCTTCCTCTTATTTTAAATGCACTTGCGCTAATATGCGTTTATTATATAATGTTTATTCTATATCTAATATTAAGTATACGCGTCCTATTATTCTTAATAGTTTTTAAGTTCCCTAAGTAATTTGTTATAGGGTCTTATATTTAATCTACCGCTATAAAGCTTAACGGTAAGCTAGCCTCTGCGCTGCCTAAGGTTTAGCATACCTTAGAAGAATCTATATATATTCTTAAAGCTTAGCGTCTAGCTTATACTCGTCTTTAGCGTTTAGAATATGTCCGTAAGAAAGTTTATTTAAAGGAGTAGAAACTTATTTAACAAGGTCTTTAGGAACTAGGTAATAAGAGAACTAACTCTCCTCCTATAGTAAGGGGAATAACTCTAAGTAGTTTAGCAGTCGCTCTTTTTAGGTCCCTTTTAGGTGACTTATTCTTTAATAATCCTTCTTTATTAATATTACCTAACCTATTTTCTTCTGATACTCCTATACCTTTCTTATAGTATTCTTTAAATTCTCTAGTAGCTTCTAGGTAGTCTTAGTGTAGCTTATCTACTTAACCTTATACTATATTTTGTTATTAATGTCCTTATAACTAATAATCTTTAAAACTTGCTATTTATCTTCTTCCTAATCTCTATATATATCTACCTTGTAAACTAGTAGTTTAATATTCCTATATACTAGTTTTAGCATCGCGATATACTCTATAGGGTAGATCTTTATTTTAGCTGGTAGGTTTAACTTAAACGTAATTGGTGAAATCCTTTATATAACTTTAAAAGGTCCTAGTCTAATGTAGTCCAACTTCTTACTTAGTTGTTAACTTTTAAAAGTTTTGTGTAGTAGCTATACTTTATCTCCCTCCTTAAGATCTAGTCCCTTAAATCTCTTAGCATCGTAGTACTTTTTTATTCTTTGCTATACTGCCTTAGCTATTTCTATAAGGTTTATATAAAGATTTATTAAAGTCTCTATTTTTTGCTTAGCTTTACTACTTGTTTTCTTTACTTAATGTAATAATAATAATGTTCTTAGCTTATATCCATAATTTGCCTTAAATAGTGACGTACCTATTCCTTCTTATAGTGTTATATTATATATAAACTATATAACTGGTAATAGTAATACCCAATTATTCTATACGTAATTAATATAATATTTTAGATACTGTTTTAGTATCTAGTTTAATCTTTCTATTTAACCGTCTATCTGCGGATAATATGCGGTAGAAGTTGCTGCTTAAACTCTTTATTCCGCTAAGAATACCTCCTAAAATGCTACTATAAATCTTAGATCTCTATCCGATATAATTTTACTTAGTGCTCTATATCTTACGAATACTTCCTTAATATAGATTCTAGCGATATCTTCCGCTAAGATTTCTTCCGTATAGGCTATAAAGTATTCCTACTTTGTAAGCTTGTCTACTATTACTAAAATTATATTATAATCTTGTCCGGTAATAGAATCTCTTAACTTTAGTAACTTAATAATAAAGTCCTATAATATGACCTCCTATAGTCTTTCTGGTATTTTAATAGGTTGTAGCCCTCCATACAGCTTATGCCTTGTTAGTTTATTCCTTTAGTAATTTAGACACTCTTTAGTAACTATTGGGAATAAAGGTAAATGGTCACCATATAAGGCATATTGCCGTCACGTGTAGCAAGTTGCCGTTACGTGCGGCAAGTTGCCATCACGTGCCGCCGCGGCACTAGCGTGGTAAGGAACCTTAAGTTCCTTACCCCTTTCTTAAAGAAGAAAATAGAATAATTATTATACTATCTACGAACCGTAGCTACGTGATATCCCCCTTATGTAACTAACACTGATTAGTGGTTAACTTTACAGTTATGCTATAGAACAGCTAGGTATTTACCAAAAAGAGATAAGCTACTGTATTAGTGCTACTCGTGCTAAGGGAAGCTGTCTTTTAAGGTTAGGACTGGTCCTAAACCTTAAATAGAACTCTTCTACGAATCTAAGGATTTAAAGGCCAGAACTAGTCCTAAGCCTTCCCTAGATTATAGATTTTTGCGTTTATTATATAGAATAACACGCTTTACGAGTTTTCGCGATTTAAGGCTAGAACTGGTCCTAAGCTCTATAATTACAAATATACGTTACGAATACGTACCAAACGATAATCCCTATACTACTAATATTCCCTTTCTCCAAAGATATAACTATGGCCACTCTAAACAACTGAAGAGACTCCTTACTACTAGGGGTAGCTATATACGCGAAACTCATCAATAAAGATTAGGACGTATTTACCTTTAATATAATAACCTATACCGTAAAATAAGTTAACGGCTTTTTCTTATACTATATTCTATTCTACTAAAATAGCTACTATACCGATTTATAGTTATAGAAATACTTTAGGGAGGATTTTATAGAATGGACCGCTGACACCTAGGCACTTAGCAATGTTAATATTATTTAGGATTTTTAAGACTCCCTCTAAAGGAATAGGGTGTATATTACTAAGGATAGTAACCTAATTACTAGTAATATTTATGCCGTTTTTACTAGTATAGAAGAACTAGTATAGACGGAAGCTAAGATTATATATTAACTACGGAAACCTAAAACTAACCTATATTCTTTAGAAGGCAACTTTAATTTAGAATAAAACCCCTAGAACGCTACTCTTCTACCTAAAGGTGCTCTCCTACCTAGAGATGCTCTTCCTCTACCTTTACTACCTTTAACTCCTCTATCCCAGCCAACCGATAAGCCTTTATCTTAAGAAGTTACGAATCTAATAAAGGTATATTTAAATAAAGAGAAGAAGTTTAGAGGAGAATTATATAATATACTCGGAGTAAAACTATAGGTCTTTTATAACTGCTGCAATAAGATTAGAATTTAACGCCACTAGTTCTATTATGCTTTCTCTATTATATTAAAGGGACAAGCGGCAACGTTCTATTACGACTATATTATAGGTAAAAACTATAGCTTTAATATAATGCTTTAGCTTACTAGAGCCTACTTTAAAACCAATAAGAACCGCTAACTCTATATATCTAAATGGCGGGAGACTATATTTTAGAGAGTTATTGCTTCTAACCTAACAATAACTCGCCTAGAGTGCCTTTAACTACTCTTTAATAAACTCTAGAAAATCTAACGCGGACTTACCGAAACTTACTAAAATAAGAATAGCCTAAGGGACTAGGTTATCTTAGTATACTGTAGCGTTCCTAAGTGTAACTTGGCGCTATATAAACCTATAGATATATTTAAAGGAGTATATACCAAGCTACGCTTTGCCGTAAGTACTATAATATAAATATAAGAATCTTAATAGCTCTATACCAAAAGCCCTACCTAACCAAGCGTTCCTAACCAATATAATTATAACTAGACTAATTAAATATATGGCGGCCGTAGTAGGGAATACAGTAAAGGGTATAATTAATGTCGACTATAAGGTAATTATGGAGGTCCTTATGGAGGTTTATTTTAAAGTAATTACTAAAAGAAGTACTATATTTATAAGAAGCCAAATTGCTAGTTAACTAGATACTCCCTTAATAAGTAAAAAGAGGTATATAATAAGTTCCGTTAGAGTATAAGAAACGTTAGAAATTATAAGGTTACTACGGCCTACTTTTAAAGCTTTTTAGTTTAATACGAAGGCGTAGAAAACCTTAAGGGTAAGATTAATAAGACTAAATAGCTCCTTATAGATATAGAAATTAAGGACTACTTACCTAACCAATACTTTACTAAGTATGGTAAGGTAAATAGCATATAAACCGTTGCTGTTCTTAATAACCAATCTATACTCCATTTTATTATAAAGTTAGATATCTTTAATAAGCTAAAGGAGAGCTCCGCGTTTTCCTTTAATAACAGATACTTAGCGAACGTCTTCTATAGTATTATGCCGGATACTAGAGCCGTAGGAGTATCTATAGTAGGAGAACCTTAAGTTCAAGCCCTTTAGTAGCTTAATAGCTTTATTTAGATTAACTATTCAACGGTAGGCTAATATACGATTTATTTTGGTAAAGGTACTATAATCTCTCTCGGCACAATTAGGGTTTAAACCCCCTTAGGGTATATTACTTTTTACGTTATTCCCACGAATACCCCGTTTCTATTTTGTATTAAAGATATAGATAAACTAGGCGTTAAGCTTAATAACCTTAAGAATATACTCGTGTAGGGAGATAATTGGGTGCCTATTATACGCAAATAGGGTTATCCTTAGCTGCTCCTTTAATAACTAGAAAAGAGTATTGCTTAGAGCTATTTAACTAAGTTAGAGTTACGCCAACTATACTATTATTTTGGTTACCTATTAGTTTACTAATTGCTTAGGGTTCTTTAGTAAGCAGGCTATGAAGTTAAGGTTAAGGCAATTAAGTATCTTATAAAATACTACTACCACTACTAAATAAACTAGAGGTCCCCTAGCCGATTTAAGTTCACCCTTAAAGATAATTACGACTTTAACTTCTATATTATCGTTAACGTTATATACCTTAGCGGCAAGCTAGTACTCTAAGTTATTAACTTCTTAACCTCCTTCTAAGCCGCACGATTCTTAAAGGATATATTAGCTAGGAATGCATAGGATACCCTTTAGTTATACTAGATTAATATTTACCTAGGACCCCCTAATTAAATCGTTTATAATATAAAAAAGAACTTCTTATCTATAGAGTTCCAATAACAAATAAAGGCAATAGCAATTGAGGTTAAGGAAGTCCCTATTAAGGCACATAATAGTATTAAAAAAGTGGAGCAATATTACGCGCCATTACGCCGCGTATATAAGATTATCTCTTTAAAACTAAAGGACACTAGCGAAGAACTTACCTTATAAATAGCTGTTAAAGCTATTAACAATTCCGCTGGCCTAGATAGACTTATACCTACGTTACTAGTCTTTAGCGCCTACCTATAAATAACTAATAATTCTCCACTATCTCCCTCTATTGTGTAATAAGCTAAGGCGATTTATAAGGTAATAAAGGAGGTATAATACCTCTATGCTATACGCCAGGTTAATAACGTACTAGGAATAAGAAATAGCCTAAATACCTTAACTGCGCTTAATCTGCCACTCTAGTTTAAAGTACGCGTATAGTATAAAAGGGGAGGATGGTTAGGCCTATATTAACTTATTATAATTAATGGTTAAACTTATACTATTTAGATGCCTTATAGACCCACCTAATTCCGTTTAACTGTTATTAAGCCTTACTATAAAGATAATAATTCTAAGCCTTTACAGGATGCCCTAGAAGATGCCCTAGAAGAGAACCACGATTAATATACTCTAGAAGGCGACTATAATCCTAATATAATTGTAGTAGATACGCTACAACTATGACGCGGTAGAGGTCGCCTAAAGGGATTATAAAATCGCTAACACCTTATTAATTTTAAAGAACAATTTGTTACTGCCATTAAGAATAAAGTTAAGTTATTAATGGCCTTTATAACAGCTAAAGAGAAGGCTAACTTTAAGCTCGCAAAATAGCTCTAAAAGGAAGGTCGTATTATAACCTTAGGAACTCCTTTCTAAGTATCCGATAAATAGGAGATCGACAGTCTTATTATAAGAGGAGTCTTTAAATTTAAGAAATATAACCCTACTAAGTTCGATAGAGTTTATATCTTTAAGTTAAGAATAGTTAACAAGATTAAGGGCAAAGCTACTAACGCCCTATTTAAGAAATTAAGGCTTATTATCTAAGGTTATAATAATAATAGTAAAGAGATAATTCTTATATAATCTCCTATAATTTAACAAGCTAGTTAGCGAGTTATTATTACATTAGCTCCCTCCTTAATAAAGAATAGAATAGTAGTTTATTTATAAGATATTACTTAAGCCTACACCTAATTAAAGACGCACTTTTAGCGCTTAATATTAGCATACCTTCCGGAGTAAATTCGCTACCAGTATCCTAAAGATATAATTATAGTTNTGCTTAAGCTATTATATAGAATNNCANAGGNAGGAACTTACTAGTGGGCTACCTATAGTAAGCACTATAAAGAGAAGCTTTTAATAACTACTTCTATATTTGATCCCTGCTTCCTTATTATAACCACGGGAACCCTATTTAGAATTGTCGGTATATAAACTAATGATATAATTATCTTAGGAGACGACTAATTCTTAGCTCTTAAAGAGGATAAGCTAGTAAAGGTAAATCTTATAGCAAAGCTAAAGGAAAAGCTTAACTTAATAATACTATTACTCTTTAATGGATATATCCTCTCCCTAAATAAGGATTCCATTACTTTACGCTAGAAGGGTTAAGGTAAGAAGATTAACGTTATTAATGTTAATTCCCTAAAGTAAGGATATGTGGAGCAACGCGCTCGCGGAGCTTATATTACTTCTATCTATTAACCTAAGGCTTTATTTAATCTCTTTGTTACCGCCTAATACTAAAAACCAACTAAGGACGACGTTCTTGCCCTAAATAAATATTTTTTCTAGCAAATGAACCATCTTGATTGGGGACTACTCTATATACCTATTAATCTTCCTACCACTAAGCTCTTTGTATTTATTAATAGATTATTTATAAATAATAAAGATTTTAGCTCCTAGTTGGGATATAAGATTATTATTATAAATAAATTTACTAGAGAGAATAACTTTATAATCTATAGCAATCTTATTTATTAAAGCTTAACTAAGAGCAAGCGCGTTACCTAAAGTGTTTTAGCATTAGAGATATATAGAATAGTTAGTGGAGTTAATATGGTAATTACAATTGGAACTACCCTAAAGATAATTATAGATCGACTTAAACTTTCTATTATCCCTATAATCGTATACACCGATTTATTTTCCCTCTATAAGTATTTAGTTAAGCTCGGTACTATAAAGGAGAAGCGCCTTATAATTAATATTATGGCACTTTAGTAATTCTATAAGCGTTAAGAACTCTTTAAGATTTAATAGATTAATGGCTAAGATAACCCAGTAAATGCGATAATAAAGGCGAACCTAAATAAGGCACTAGAGACGTTTATTAATATAAATACTCTACGTATATAAGTTAAAGGTTGGGTTAAAAGGGAGTCCTTATAAATTTCTTAGTCATATAAGGTCTTAAGATGTCCAGGAACTTTAACCGGCGGTTAAAGTTGTTTAATTAGTTAGATTCTATAGACCCTAACTTAAACTAGCTAATTAGGATTTTCTATCCCCAGGATAAAAAATCGCTATTAGCTCGCTTACCGCTAGCGCCTTAGCGGCCCTACTAATAAGATATTTACCTATAACTTATAAGCAAAAAAGCACTACGTGTTAAGAGGTAAATTTTAGGACAGCAAGACTTATATTATAATGGCAATAGTAAGTAAGGAGGATTAATTTTTATTCCGCTAGTTAAGCGGTATATATATATAATAATAATTCATTGCTTAACGTCCGATTCGGATCCCTACTGGGCCCACGCGGACTACTCCTTATTTACATGTGGGGAGAAAACTCTATTTAAGAAAAATGAGAAAACCCCGTGATCCATCTCCCCGCCTTTTGGGACTCGCCTGTTTTTAGCGCCTGCGAGTCGCCTGTGGTGCTCTACTACCTTACTGTTTGACCTCCTTGGGAACCACTGCTGCCGTAACAAGCCTACGGACGCGCTAGTATCACAAACTTTTACTCTACTACTGTAGAGTTACTAGGGGGCACCTGCTGCTCGCCCCCTTGCCTTCTATTACCGGTATATATATATAGATGGCAACTATAAAAGAAGAGTTGCTAGTGTTGGGAATAAAGGTAAATGGTCACTATATAAGGTATATTGCTATCACATATAGCAAGTTGCTATTACGTATAGTAAGTTGCTATTACGTGCCGCCGCGGCACTAGCGTAGTAAAGAACCTTAAGTTCCTTACCCCTTTCTTAAAGAAGAAAATAGAACAATTATTATACTATCTACGAACCGTAGCTACGTGATATCCCCCTTGTGTAACCAACAGTAACCCTTTTAGCTATTCTTTAGATTCCGTTAATAATATACTCCTCCTAAAGTCTTAATACTAAGCCTGTAGCTCTATTATGTCCTTAAGTTAGTCCCTTATAGAAGTCCTCTATAAACTACTCTGCTATACTTCTTAGGATATACTTTACTTTTTAATTTTCGTATATATCTAACTATAAATCTTCTAGCTATACTTCTAGAATTCTTTATATCTAAAAGCTTTTTAGTATCTTATAGACCTTTTCTAATTTATTCTCTTAAGTTACTATAATTTTTAGATAATTATACCTAATTAGTCTATCTATATCTTTTTGTAGTAAAGCCCCTAATGGCTTATTATTATTTTATAGTTTAGCCTTTTAACTTAACGCATCGGCTCGCGTATTATCTATACCCTTAATATACTAAATCTTAAAATAGTACTTTATAAGCATCTCTACCCATCTAACCTGCCTTTAGTTAAGTTCCTTTATTATTAAAAATCCTGTTAGGTTCTTATAATCCGTTTTAACTATAAATAGTTTTTTTTATACCTTATAAGAATGCTCTTTATTTCTTTAGTGCTGTAACTATACCTAACAACTCCTTATTATAGATGCTATAGTTTAACTCTAATAGTATTATCTTCCGACTATAGTATACTACTAAATGCCATCTATCTAGATGCTTTTATATAAAGTATACTCCTAGTATAAAGTCTAATGTATCTATTTCTATAACCGTCTTTAGTCCTAGTTAATAGATTTTAAGAACTAGCTCCTAGGTAAATAACTCTTTAACTTTCTTAAAAAGTTTTTACTGTTCCTCTCCCTATACCTATAGTTCTTCTTTTTTCGTTAATTGCGTAAATAGTTTAATATCCTTTAACTATTGCGCTATAAACCTTCTGTAGTAATTGCAAAACCCTAGAAATAATCTTAACTGTATAACGTTCTCTAGTTCCTACTAATTTATTATAGCCTTAATCTTCTTTAAATCTATACTAAGTTGGCCTAGTTTAATAATAAATCTAACGAAATTGGTCTTTCTAGTGAAGAACTTGCATTTCTTAATTGCTACTAGTATNTNTTNTTNCTATAGTCTCTTTAAGACCTATTTAACGTNTTCTCTATATTCTTCCTTATTTATTAAGTAGATAATAATATTGTTAAGGTATACTATAATAAATTTATCTAAATGTTCTTCTAATATATTATTAATACGCTTTTAAAACGTTGCTAGTGCGTTTATAAGCCTGAATTATATAACTAATAGTTTATATAGTCCTTCCTTTAACCTAAAGGCTGCCTTCTATTTATTGCCTTCCTTAATCCTAATCTAATAGTACGCCTATCTTAGATCTATTTTTGTAAAGATTTACGCATTACTAATCCTATCTTAGATTTCACTAATTAAGGGTAAAGGATACCTATCCTTTCTAGTAATACTGTTTAACTATCTGTAGTTAATATATAGCCTTAGTTTACCATTCTTTTTTAGTACAAATAGTACTAGATAACCCGCTAATAACTGCGATGGTCTAATATATCCCTTTTATAAGTTTTCTTAGATAAACTCTTTTAATACTCTACTTTCTTCTTTAGTAAGCTTATAGATTGGAAAAAACCTTAAACTTATTCCTGGTTTTAATTCTATTTTATAATCCCATACTATATACTTTAATAGCTTTTTACTCTTAGGTAACTATAGTTTCTTACTATACTTATAGTATCTTTTTGGTATATAGCTTAGCCCTTTTTCTATTTCTTTATAGGTCGCTCCTACTTAGTACTATACTAATTTGGCTTATTATCACATCTTATAGTATTAAGTATCCCTAATATTAACCTAACCTATAACCTAATTAATCTTTAGATTATATTCTTGTAACTAAGGCATTCTTAATACTGCCTTATTATTCCCTAATAGTAATATATTAAAAGACATCTTAATTTATCTTCCTTTAATAGTTAACTAAATAGGTCCTATTTTAAGATTGATAATGCCTCCTTTATAGGCTATTAGATCTCCTAAAATTGTTATTAATAGGTAAGGACGTTCCTTCTACCTATATAGTAACCCTATTCTTTTAACTACTGCTAGTAAGATATAGTTTCTTATTACTCCACTATCTACCAATACCTTAAACTGTTAATCTTGCCATTTAACTTATAAATTTAGGTGTTATTTTTAAATTCCTTTAAGGGTCTAAGGCTCTACTACTAGCTCCCTCTAGTCTTATGGGCCTCTACTTTTCCTAACTACTAGCTACTAGATCCTATTTATACTTAGTCTAACTTAGGCCAATACTTAGTTCGTTTTTTATCTTTAATATACTATAAATAGGTATTCTCTAGATATTTCCACCATTGTTATTTATCTAGGCATTCTTCCATAAGGAATTTTCCTAGTTAAAGTATTAAGTCCCCTTATTCTTAAACTTCTACTAGGTGCCAACTATGTATATACTTAGCGTTTTAATACTTCGCCTTATCCGTTATCTAATACATCCTTATTAAATACTTTTAATTTTTGTCCTTTAGTGCTCTATATATGTTATACGCATTATCTATATATACTATCTACGATAGTATATAATATGCTTAATGTCTTAGGTTAACTCTCAGTTTATCTTTATCCCTAAGTTTAAACCTTTCTTATATTAATCTAAGCGTTGTAACTTTACTCGCGGGTACTAAGATTCGCCTTTCGCTTCTCTAGTCCTTTAATTACTCCTCTAGATCCTTTAATATTATAATTAAGGCTCCCTTAATATAAGTTATAGCCTTCTCTATAATTAGGTGGTCTTAAATAACTTTTTCGTCTAACTATATATAGAAATCCTCCTATTTATTATTATGTCGTTGCCTATACTACTTTTAGTATAGCTGCTTAAGTATATACGGCTTATCTGTAAGAAAATATCTCTTTATTACTATGTCGTAATAGCCTTTAGTATATCGTTCCTTAAACCTAGTAAAAATCCCTAGATCCTCTTCTTATTCTAGTTTAGTAAGCTACTTAGCTCTTAGTATGCCTACTCTAGACCTATTAGTAATCCCTCGTACTAGCGCTTTATCCCTTATACGTCCTAATATACTAGATCTCTTATCTAGTTTCTATTCTTGCTATAAGGTAATTCTTACCCTAAATTCCTCTATAGTTTCCTTTATATCGCGTCTTATAAGTAGATTTTTAAAGTCTTTATACTTCTTAATCCTAGTATTAACTTTTTAATCTTTAGGCTAAATACTATATTCCTCTAGTAAGTCTTCTAGGTCTATATATCTGTCTCCTAGTCTAATTACTATTTGCGCTATAGATTCTCTAATCTATAAAGAAGCTCCTTACCTCTTACTTATAGGTGTCCTAATTCGCGCTCTAAATTCTTAGCCCCTTAGATTCTTTAATCCTAAGCTTGCTTTTAACTTAAGCTTAGCTCTAGCCTTAATCCAACTAGGCTTTATTAGTGTCCTTATCTCGTCTTAAGAGTCCTAGATCTTACTTATCTCGTCTTAAGAGTCCTAGATCTTACTTATCTCGTCTTAAGAGTTTTATACTGTTAGGAATTCTTATCCTAAGCTTATTTATATGTCTTTAAACTAAGCTACTACTCTGCTTTATCGGTTTCTGTCTGTTATAGGTCTTTAAGCTTACCTTATCTTATCTTAAGAATCTTAGTTGTCTCTTATCTTATTATAAAAATCTTAAGCCTTTAGCCTTTTGCCTTTATTAAGTGGTAAGCTAGCACTAGCAGTTGTCTACTTGCTTAATTATCTCTAGATATTACTCCTTCCGTCTTATAAAGTAATAGACGCCATATCTAACGGTGTTATAATACCCGTTACTAAACCTTACTCTATAACGGTCTTAGTCTCTACTTCTATTACGTTATTAAGGTTTAAATACCCCTAGTTAGTTCCTTTACTATCCTCATTACTATTAATTAATAAGTACTTTAACTCCATTGTTATTATTGCTAATTATTATCCGTATATTACTATAATATCTTAATCCAGCTCGTAGAGTTAATCTTATTCTTTATCTAACTCTTTAGTTCCTTTGAGTCCTTTTAACTCTAGCTCTTATAGCTAATAGCTTATACCGTACTTAGCGTCTTTATAAATTTAGTATATATTATTATAATAAAACGCAAAACTTTTAATTAAACACTCTTTTATTCCTTATAGTATACTATCGTCTCTCTATACGTATATGTTATATACTATTAGTCTAATTCCCTTTATTATATAGTAACTCTAACTATCTTTATAATCCCTTATAAAGTAACACTATTTTCTATAATTTATATAAGCTCCGTCTTTAAACCATTAACTTTATTATAGAGTCCGCCTAAACGTCTTCTACTATTAAGATCCCTAGTTTAGCCTTTGCTCCTTAGTCCTATAATTACTAGATCCTTAACCTCTAGGTTTTTATAGTTTCTTACTCTATCTCTTATAGGCTTTTTTAATACCACTTAGGTCTATTAGCTTTACACTATACTATAGTTTCTAACTTAGCTTTAGTTATTATATACTCTGCGTCTTATATAACTATAAAACTCTATCCTAGCCCTTCTTAGCCTGTTCCTTTTAGAAGATCCTATTATTAATCTTAATTACTTAATCTATTAATTCCCTTAGGGTATCTGCATCTTCTATTAGAATAATTACGTCCTAGACTTTAGCCTTAAGTCCTTATTTATACTATATTATAAGCGCCTTATTGTTCTAATTAACCTATATTATAAGTGTTTAAAACTATATTATGTACTTAATTGCTAAAGTTCGCTGTATTAGGTTTTAAAGCTTTCTCTTTACTATAGTTGTTACTTCTAAGTCCCTAAATATCTATATTAATCGTTCCGCGAATCCTACCTAGCTAAAAAATATAAATCGTACCTCTTAATTAGTAGTAGTTATTCCGTTAGTCTATATTTCTATTAAGTAGGGTTTAAACCATTTAAGTACCCAACCCATTAGGAATAGTCCTACGTAGGCTATCTAGTCCATTATCGTGGCTAACTTAGCCCCTTCTTGCATGACTTTAAAATACATTTACGTTAGAAATCCTTTAAGCTTTAATCTCTCTCCTAAGAATTGTTTAATTAATGGTAACTTAACCTTTGCCGCTCTAATTCCGTTAAGTCTGTTTTTAAGTACTATATTATTTTCTATTAATCGATCTACTATTTCTTATAATTGTCCTACTATTACAGGTTATTGCGAGTTAGTGTCCGCTATACTAGTGTCACCCCCTAACCTTAAAGTAGTTGCCGCCGTTAATGGCGTTATAGTGGCTGCTTTTAGTGGTATATTATTTAACTTTCTATATTTAATACTGTAACTAGGTAGTAATTATATAACGGAACCTTATAGCAGGAACTACAATGGGTTCTGTTAATAGGCTAGGTGTATAGGAAATACAAAGATAGTAGTTAACAACGTAATAATAACTGGTAGAGTAGTTGCCTAATAGATTAACTCTAATTATATTCTAAGAATTACTATAAGGAAGAAACTATCTAGGTAGGGACTAAGGGTCCTTAAATATATAACTGTACTTCTATAAAATCCTTCTTATACGTAATATATGTCTTGTCTATATTAAACGTAACGTCCCTTACGTTTAATGCAGCTAACACGTTTAACCATTATATAACTCGCTTACTATTCCTCGTTATATGGTTCCACGGGTTCCATCCTAGTCCGTGCCTATATTAACCAACTAGCTTCTTCTAACTCTTCTCTAAGTAGTTGTAACATTGTACTTAAAGCGTCCGTAACAGATAGTAAGCTCTAGTAGAGCGTATATACGGCATAAGCGGCCTATAAAGGCCAAGTACAGTTTATTACTTTATCTAGGATTGTTAATTCTATATAGGATTTATACTTTTAAAGGTTACGCCTACTATATATAGCAGTTGTCCGGCTAACTATAACATATAGATCCAGTATTTAGGCCATTAAAGAAACTAAAAAGGGCCCCCCTAAATTACTCCTTAAACCACTTTAAAAGGTCTAAATAGCCTACCTCTAGAGTATTATAGGCGGGTATAAGCGAACGGCCACAGTACTGCTTAAGAAGGAATCCAATATTCCCCCCCTATAGTTATATATTAAAGCCGCTGCAATATAAAAGACGCAAAATAAACGCAACTCTAATATTATAAAGTATATTAAGACACGCCTAAGTAAACTATAGAGGGACCTTAGGGTGCCCTATAGGAGAATAAACTAACAACCCTAAAGTAGGGAAGAGATATTAGAGAAATAGGTAAAGAAAGTAAAAGAAGAATAGTGCCGCTTTAGGGCCCAGGCCTATATAGAGGAGGAAGGGAGACGTATAAGAGGTTAGTAAAGACAACAGTAAGATAGAAAAAGGAGCTAAAGTAGAACATATAAGAACGCCGGGAAACCATCTACCGTAATGCAATACTGGTTAGACTAACGCTAGAGAGGTAAATAGGAGTTAAAGGTATAGAGGCTGACTTAGGCAAGATAAACCTAAGCTATAGTATAGTTAACGCTATAGGGGGTAAATACTTAAGGGCTCTAAGAAGGCCTAACAAAGGTAAAAAATATAATAGTAATACTCTTAAGAATAGGAATAATAGGACTAAAAGATTGGCTTTACTAGGTGGGTGTCCTAATAGGTAGCCCGAGATGCGAATATAGCTAGCTAAGATAGACACTAAAATACGTAATACTACTATGCCCCCTACGCACCAATTAAGAAATAATGCTCTTAGTAGCTGGTATAGAGAACTATAATACACTGCTCTTAATATAAAAAGGCCTTAAGGCGGTTACCTAGTGGCTTATTAGTTAAAATATACTAAATTAGTTCTAGGTTATAAGGGAAATAGTAATAAAAGGTAAGGGGGCGAGTAGTAGGTGCCCCCTAGTAACTCTACAGTAGTAAAGTAATAGTTTATAATACTAGCGCGTCCATAGGCTTATTACGGCAGTAGTGGTTCCTAAGGAGGTTAAATAGTAAGGTAGTAGAGCACTATAGGCGACTTATAGGCGCTAAGTAGGCGAGTCTTAAAAGGCGGGGAGATGGATTACAGGGTTTTCTTATTTTTCTTAAATAGAGTTTTCTCCCTATATATAAATAAGGAGTAGTCCGCGTGAGCCCAATAGGGATCCAAATCGGACGTTAAGCAATGAATTATTATTATTATTATTATTATTATTAGTATCTATCTTAATTATCTATATATATGCTAATCTGTTTTAGTTTTATTATATAAAATAACTACTTAGCTTACACAGCACGTTAAGCTATAGATCTTATATAAGTACTACTAATAATCCTAATAGCTAGATATATGCTAATATATACTAAATAAAAGTTTATACGTACCTTATACAAAAACAATTACGTTTTAAGCCGTAGCCCTAGGCTCGTCGTTAATTAATAATGGTGCCGCTACCGTGCCGTCCCTACTATTGCTACTAAGCCCTACTTATAGCAAGCGTAGAGGTCTACTATTATTACCTCTATCCTTACCTTATACGGAGCAGCGGGATATATAGTTACGCCATTTATAATTCCTATATATTCCGCTAAAGTGCCTAGGTACCTAATAATATAATAAGAACGGGCGGTAGCCCAGGTAAGCGCCAAGGCACGCAGTGTATAGGTTACCTACTACCTAACCCTAAGATTGTATAAGGATGGCGTTAATATATAAAGGCTAGTACGAAGCTATCTAATAAGGGGAGATCGCGCCTTATATAAACTTTATATCCTGCCCTAGAAGGGCTAGCAACGCACGGCTCTATAGACTATAATACCAGGGAGCCAACTACTGCTATCCTACAATAAGAACGGGGTTGGTGTTAGCGCCGGCGAGGGTAGTAGCGGCGACGGCAGCGTTATAGAGGACAAGAGCCCTAAGTTAATATTAGCTTTATACAATCTTTCTAGATAATATACGTATATTATTATTGCTATTATTAGTAAGGTAAAGTTAAAGTTAAAGTAAAGGGTTAATATTAAAAGATTATATAAAGGCGCGCTATTACGTAACTATAGCTTAAGTCACATAATTATATTATAAAACTGCCAATCTATGCCAATAATTTATATAATATTTATTTTTAATAAGTATATTTCTATTATAATAATTATATCTAAATTATTGCCAATATTTTAATATTAACACTATAATATTAATAAATGCTAATATTTTATTGGCTGGATTTTCGCTTATTGAAAACCACGCTGGTTGATAAAAGGGTTATACATTACACTTCCTTCAAGGCTTGAGGATGCTAATAGTTGAAACCTTTTAGAATTTTGAGGAGCGAACCTGTTAATTGCTAGTGAGTATTTAAAACGTTTTGATTTAGTATATCTATATTACATACCTGTGGGCTAACGGGATTCTGGAGAATGTGTCCCAGAGTTATAGGGGCTGTAGCGAGCTCTTAACAGTCGGCTCAAGCTCCAAGAGATATGGCCTGAGTTTAAGAAGTGCCCGATGCAACTAAATCTATATTATGAGGGTGTGGGGTTGTTTAATGGGGTCGTGAAGAGGAGCTGTCTGCTAGTGACCCCCTATTTTTACTTTTTATTACTCAATTGTGGGCTTTTTCTCGGCGCGACTTGGCATACTGACTGCGAGCGATCTTGGGCGTATGCCCTTTACCAAGGAGAGGGACGGCAGGCGCAATACCGGCTGGTGCGGTGTAAGTGCGACGCAATTCTTTCTGCTGATATCGCGCTCTTTATTCTGGATAGAAATTTACGCCTAGAGTTCGTCGTAAAACAATACTCAAAAAGCCAGTTGTAACTTCGAGAAGCGTCGTATCCGGCCAGCTCACTTCACTTCACAGTGTTGTCACTACGTTAATGTGAAGCGCTTGGCGGAAAATGACGGAGGCCACCTAGGAAGGAGGGGTCACAATAACCACAGAATTATCCTTGCGTTAAAGTCACCGCGGTATGCCTCATAACTGAGTCAAATTTGATGTGGCGGTAAGGCGTAAATCCCTATGGTATGTTATTTTATTCTATAGGCTGCAAGTTCTAGCTACTATAGCTTTTGAGTCATCTTACGTTGAATCCGTCGAGAACGCTGCCCATGCGATCACCATCCCGTTATAGATGAAGCGTGCGTCTCTACTTCCATTTCTGCACCACCACTCCGCCTCGCTCTCCTTAAACTTCTACTTTGTAATAGTTGGAAATATCTAGACAAAATTTAGTACTAGCTCTATTGCGAACGTAATCTTAACGTTACTTATACTATAATCCACTGTATTTTAAAGAAGGAAGGTGTTATGGAATCGACAAAGCAGTTACGAATAAGCTTGATTGCTAGCTATTGACCGTGCTAAGTACATTGACGCGTGATGGTTCAAGACGTTCGATGCAGAACAGGAACAGGTTAGGAAACGTGGTCGAAGATATAGGGGTAGTGGTACGTGCGTAAGTGTCACGGGACAAACGTACGCGGGTGACTCCCGTGACAGAAGGGTAGTTAAAGAAGGCAATTAGGCGTGTAGTATAGGGCCGTAACTTATAGCTAAGAGAGCTCTATTATAATAATATAAGTGTTTTTAGTAGATATTATAGTATTTCTTAATAAGGCTATTTTTAATAAAAAGACTAGTTAGTAGATAAGAGGTCGAGCTCTAGTTAGTAGGGAGGCGTATTATTAAGGCAATTTTTAAAAAGGTAAAAAATACGCAACGTTTAGCTTTATATAAGTTATTAATATTTCTAAAACAATAGTATATATAATATACTAACTTAAAGTAGAAGGATTTAAGCCTATTTAGTAGGTAGTATACGCGTATTAATTAGGGGGTATATAACTAGAAGTAGCCTAGTTAAATACCTATACTTAAAAAAAATCGATATTGGATTTTATCGGATATTTTATTGTATTTTACGATATCGTAATCGTTTTAAAACGCGTTTTTTTGGCCATACTGGGGTACCCGGGTTCAAGGGTCCGAGCTCAATCTCTTGACAGATGGCCGGATGGGGATCCCCGTCATCGCGCAACAGGTACAAGTACCTTTGAAATCTTCCCGAAACCAAGGGCAAACTCCTATCTCCGCCTTGGTGTGCAGTAAAAGTCAGTAGCACATCCGATGCTGTGACGCGATAGAGCAGCCAGGCGGAAGCCAGGCAGCTTGCCGTGCGGCATTTTTTGGCTATTGGCTGGGCCGTAAAGACAGAGGCACCGCCAAGACAGTCTATTGCATCGCAACAACTCCGAGCTCAGCCGTGAAAGGGATTGTAGTGGTGAGTGCCTCCGCCCAGCTCGTATCTCAGCTAATACAAAGCAGACAGGGAATAATAATCGGTATCTTTAGACGTTTCCGGTGCAGTGGGAGCGCCCGATCAAGGCGGGGGGATTTCATACTTGAAGGTGGGGCAAGGCGGTAGAAAGGGTCCCCCCGTTTTCCAGCAAGCCGAGTTGCCGTCGGATCTTTTGCTGTCCTAGTACTGTAATTGGTTCTATCTATGCACTAGTAAGACATGCATTACACTAAAAGTGCATTGGGAAGAGCCAGCCTGCATCGTCGTGGACTAAGGTAAGGCTTGGTTGGTAATTTAGAGGACTAGACTAGAGCGCCCTCTTGATTCAGGACTCGTCAACTAACGTCTCCTGAAGGGTTAATTGGCTAATCCTGCTGCTCCTCGTTCAAGACTAGGCACAAGACCATTCATCTGCTCTGCCAGATCATTATCATTCAATCTCAAAGCTTTCAGGCTGGAAAGCAGTTGTTTTAATTTCTCTCGTTAATTGGCCCCTAGAACTCCCTCCATCATGAGGTTGCAAAAGCGCCCTGATGACAACCCGGATGCCAGTTCATCGCGCAACCCTGTCGAAGTTAGTCAGTCTGAGCCGGGAAGAAGACTATTCATTTGCTGTGATGGTACATGGAAGGATGGCGTCAATAACGGGGGGCCGCTCACAAACGTGTCGAGATTTGCGAGATGCATCAAGAAATACGCCGAGGTGGATAAGTATACCCAAATTGTCTACTATGACAGTGGAGTTGGCAATGGGACTGCTTTACCTTCTCAAACTGTCGACGGATTAACTGGGAGAGGTGAGACCGATTGGGATTAGGAGCCTTGTATCGTTTCGAGTATTGATGATTTATAGGAATCTCAGCCAAGATCAGGAATGCCTACAGTTTCATCTCCCACAATCACAACTTTGATCACGATAGGAACGAAATCTTCCTTGTTGGGTTTTCGCGCGGAGCCTTCACAGTCCAGTGTCTTGCATCACTGATCAGTGCGATTGGATTACTAAAAAAGGAACATCTGCAGTATCTTCGTAGTTTGTTCACATTATGGGCAAAACAAAAGTTCGGAACTTTAGCACCTGATAGCGGAAACCCAAATTCCCTTTCAACATCTCTGAATGAAAATTTGGAGAGCTTAGAGGTTCTGGGGGTGGTTAAGCGGGTGAGAATCAGAGCATGCGCTGTTTGGGATACAGTCAGTGCTCTCGGACTTCCCACTCCACAGCTATCGCCGAGACCTCTGTCGTTCGTGGGCAAGACAGTCCCGGGAGCCGTTGACCATGCCTTCCAAGCTATAGCGCTCAATGAGAGCAGGAGACACTTCAAACCTTGTGTGTGGGAGTTCAAGGAGAGCGGAAGGACGAACGTTAAGCAATGCTGGTTCCTGGGCTCACATGGAGATGTTGGGGGGGCAATCAAGACATTGGATTAGCAGTGCTATCCTTTTTATGGATGATTGCCCAGCTGAACATCATCGATTCTTTCGATTATAATACCTTACTGGGCTTTTTGGACGATGGATACTGGCAGTGGGAGGAAAAGCTTAATGAGGATCTCCGCAGACATAGAGAAAAATTGAAGGTTGAACTTTACGCTTCAATTCAAGGTAGGTAATTTAAGTATTCCATCCCATCCTCACTCTGTTGAGAAGCCCAATAAGACCTTAAGAACCTCGTTGAAGTCTAATCGCTATTAGGGCAAGTCAAGAAAACAGGCTGGTATTGGTGGTTTGCTGGCCTAAAATTGCGCAGGAAATATCTCAAGACGGATAAGCCCTCGGGAAACCCCGAATCTGGAAATACTGGAAAAGTACCTGAGAAGGAAACCGCTTCGTTCGCAAGCAATTCTCAGGAGGACACCGCCCGTAGTCCCTATAAGACTACCACTCTCAAATCGGGCCTGCCGAAGCCTGCTAAGTTGCCGATACCTGCCCCGACCATTCATTTCACGGTTCGTCTCATGATGGCAACGAGGAAGCGTAAGTGTCATGTTCTTAGGAACTGGATGACACATAAAGATGATGAGGATAGAGTGCTTTGGACGCGCTTTCCGTTGGACGACCAGAACGTTTCTGGTCAATTGGTCCAGCGGCGACTTTTTGAAGATGAACTCGGCCTAATGGAACTTGATCTACTTCAAAATTGGGTAACACGACCCGAGAAATTGGCATTATCAGGTCAGGTAAGACGGCCCCGGATACTCCGGATGTCGAAAGAACCAGGGCTTGACTCCATCCTCAAGCCCTACCTAAAAACCGAAAAAGACCACCTCAATGAGATGTATTTACCTCGGCGTCGATTCGCTAGCCGCCGAGGGAGGGCACGAGGCCGTAGTCAAGCTACTACTTGAGACGGGCAAGGTTGACGTCGACTCGAAGAATGATAATAGTTGGACGCCACTACCATAGGCCGCTGAGAACAGGTATATAGTCATAGTCAAGCTACTACATTCTTCTACTACTAGCACCAATTAATCCCGCCGGTTGAAGAATTCAATAATGTCTATTATGTCCTCGTCATCGTCGAGTCCAGGCGCCCGTAACGGCAATACGAAAACAAAGAAGAAGACCAAGAAACGATCACCGTTCATCTACTACCCCCGCACGGGCCAAAAGGTTCTTCCGCTCTATGCATAAACTCCTTAGGCTATAATATGCATCTATAATGCATGCATTTAGCTTACCATAGGTGGTAGTCTAGATATAGGGCAGCTTACCGAGAGCCAACACCTGTAGAGCCCTAGGTAAGTTATACGGTCATTTATGTATTAAGGCCCAAGTTTTTTAAGCTTTAGTAAGTTGTTCTAGGCCTCTACATAGATTTAGCAGAAAGTTGAGCATGTTCCGAAATAAGACAAAACGGTTAAGTCAACTCTATAAGTCTATGACGATTATGCGCATTTATTTGAGTTTATGAGGCCTACATGGCTATGTAGGCGCTTCAGGGAACAGGGCCTATGTTGATGAGTACACCAAGAAATAAGAAAGTCTGGCTCCATTAGATTTGCCCACCGGTATTGTTGCCGGAGTTTGTGGTAGTTGTGTGTAACGTTGTGGTGTTGCCAAACCAAGGCCCCAATTGCACTTCCTTCGGCGGGCCGTCCCCCAAAACTCAGCTTCACCCCATCTCTTCTCCTACTTAAGAGGGTCCGACTCCTTGCTGCATTTTTTCGAAGGAAGGTGAGTATCATGGATTTTGCTTTCCTAAAGATATACCCCGTAGGCGAACCATGGGGAACTCTCATCCACCATTCTAGAACTGCCGCGGAAATAGTCGGGCAGCGAAACCGTTCAATCTACCTAGATATGTCTGCACGCCAAGGCTGCGAACAAGCTTACCTAGATATGTGAAGCATTCTTGGCCGATATCTAGCTGGGAAACGCAGTGCGCAAGACCAGCTAGCTAGGAAGTCAGCTTTAGCAAAGACCATCGTTAGATGGGAATAGAATACGGTCCCTGAAACTACCCCGGAAGTGTCCTCGAGTGCAGGTAAGCTATGCCTAGTGATGGTAGCAGATTAAGAAACTATTCGCTCAACTACACTTGTTCACATGTTAGATGAATTACAGGACTGAGAAATAACTCTAGAGTCTCGTGCATAGGTTTGGAGGGAGGAGGGGTCACAATAACTAAACCAGAGCTTCTTAAAAAGACCACAAAATTATCCTTCGTTAAAGTCACCACGGCATGCCTCATAACCGAGTCAAATATGATGTGGCGGTAATGCATAAATCCCTATGGTATGTTATTTTATTCTATAGGCTGCAAGTTCTAGCTACCATAGCTTTTGAGTCATCTTACGTTGAATCTATCGAGAACGCCGCCCATGCGATCACCATCATGCAGCGTGCGTCTCTACTTCCATTTCTGCACCAACACTCCACCTCGCTTGAACTCTGCCATGTCACCTAGCACTGCCTTTTCATCAGTCAACTCCTTACTGGGGAATGTAGTCATCAGAGCGTACTGCCTCTGAGTGCTCGTAGGGCTTGCTGCATTCACGAAGGAGTATACGTCGCCAATGGTGTGCGTCGTGTTGAATCGGGATTGCAGACGGGTTCCATCACCTAACCTGATTTGGAGTGTGATAGTAGGTGCGGAGCTGTCGAGCTCGACCGTAGGCGCAGCCGGAGCATTTGAGTTAGCAGCGGGAGCAGCACTCGACGCCGCAGCTGGAGCGGGTGGTGGTGTTGATGTCACACCAGGTGTAGGGCTTCCTAGTCTCTGCCCGCTGCCTGAAAATGGCTTATACTTCTTCTTCGGCTGCTTGTAATCCTCATCTTTATGTGGGTGAACCTCAACATCAACCTCCTGGCCACGCTCGACGTTCAGGATTTCTAGTGGGGCGTGTCCGGTGTTGATCATCTCTAGTGTTCTCGCATTTACCGGGTCATCGTAGCGATAGAGGGGACCATCGTCAACCGAGAATCCGTCTCTCCAGAGGTGTAATTCACGATTGACACGAGGGGCAGGTCGAGGGATGTTGGCATTTGGGTCGGAGATGGTACGGCTGGGAGCATCATCGCCACCAAGGGTCATCCCAGTACCTCTGAAGTACGTTTGAGGCTGCTCTTCATCACCACCTGGACGGGGAACGTTCCTGAAAGGCATCAGAATCATAGCCGGACTGGCTGTTGGTTCAAACATACCTTCTAGCTCTGTTGAGAATGCTATTGATCTGATCGCGAGGATTGGCCGCGTTCGGATTCTGAACCGCAAGTCCTGATTTCTCACCTCCAGCAAAGAAGTCTTGCTGTTCGTCCTCGTCTTCCTCATCATCATCATGACCACCATCAGAACCGTGTGAGTGTGTGGCTCCCTGACTCTGAATATCTTTTAAAGTCTTCAACCCACGCCGGGGAGCCTGTCGACTGGAAGGGGTTTGTTGGCCAGAAGATGTACTAGGTTCTGCTGGCACTGGACCTCCACCAAGGGTACGGCCGCCGCCTGCAGGTGTTGGACCTGCAGGCATATGCTCTGGTTCAGAGGTATCCATGGCGTCTTCTGGATCCTGACCTTCAGCAGCGGCGAAGTAGGTAGCTACCGCAGTTTCAACGTTCCAGTGTGTCGAGGAGAGATACCCTTCAGCCTAAATCGCACATAAGACTTATCAGTAATGCTGGCAAAGGCTCGGGATTCTAGATGGTTCTTCATCGTTACCTCACTTGGACCAACACCTGCAATGTTGCAAAACTCCGATATCAGAGCATCTCGCTCTGAAACAGACGGCCCATCCATAGCCTTTCTGATTTATATAGAGGTAAGTTAAGATTTGGAAAAACCCGATAAAGGCGAAACAGTCTGGCCTTGGGGGGAATAGAGCTTTGCGGGTTGGTGTTTGTCAGCTCCGTCCGTTGGTGGGGTGAGAGCTTCGCGGAGGTGGGAGCCTTGCGGCAGGCGACGTCAAGCCAAGCCTGGGGCAAAGTAAAGGGCTGCTCGTCCAAATTCAGACCATATAACTATTCACCGGGAAATATCGCCAAGCCAATAAATTACAGCAATAGACTCATCCTGAAGATGCATTAAAGCCGAGTCTATAAATGCTGCAAAGACTGGCGACTATTGTCCGCCCTAAGCTTGCGGCTCTTGGAATTCTTGGCGACGTCGGCATGAACTCTGGAGAGCCTCATCCAGCTAAGTTCATCACTAGGCACACAACCTCGGGAAGCCAGCCACCACCCATTCGCGCCCTCCGAAGGGCCATAGTCTCCTTCGTCCATCCTGACCTCCCTCGCTATGGCCGGACACTCGCCGCAGGGTCGGCACAACCTCTCCGACTCCTCGATGACCATCCCCTCTGACAGCGAAAACTATGACGCCAACCATGAGCTTTCATCGTCTCCACCCTCGTCCTCCAGCTCTCCCATCATTCTATATTCTCCTCCGACTCTCTGGGGCCTAATACGCGGAGCTGCGATCAATCTACTACTTCCGTTCATCAACGGTTTGATGCTCGGCTTCGGAGAACTCATTGCGCACGAGGTGGCATTTAGATTTGGATGGTCTGGCACTAAGGTATGTTAGGGCACGAATTACCACGCCTTGATGAACTGTTTTGTCAATTGCGGGATGCACAATCGAAGATTTCAATATGGTGTAATTGATGAGCTGTATTCCGTTTGCCCGGAGACCTAAGTTGTGATGCACTGGCGCACAATTCTAACTGGCGTTTTACAGATCTTCCCTAGCCGTCGAAATGATTCGAGAAGAGTTGGGCCTGGAGTTGAGATGCGCAGCGATCCTATCCAGCGGCGGAGGAGAAACGGAGAAGAGTTAGACGCATACACTAACTTGGAGTAATGTGCCGAGTGGGCAATTCTATAGTCGGCAAAGCTAGCTAGATGAGTCACTGGTGCTGGATTGTATATAGATGGACCCGCCTTGTAAACTCTGTTCAGCATCTGGCGCAGGTAGAGCGCATGGCGTTATGGGAGCTTTCTGCACCGTGATCGGAAAAAAAAAAATTTACATCTAAGACATAGTGTAGCACAAAATACATACCCACTACAACGGTTTAATCCATTGGATTCCTCAAATACCGCATATTGATGATTTGCGGTTTTGGATGCTGCATGCATACCTGCACATGCGGTCTATATCTGCGTTTCTGCGGCTGCCGGAATCTTGGCACTGACATGTACTGAAAGCTCGTTTCAAAAAATTTAGACACCAGCAATGATTCCGAGCAGAGGGCTGAGGCCCACTCAATTTATTTCTTCGGTTTCTCGTCAGTCATTACAGAGTTGGTTTAATGGTCTTAGGAAGGTAAGGAGAAACCTCGACAGATGTCCCGTCAAGATTTCTTGAAGCAAATCCTCATGCTCCCAAAACGCCTTTGGCAGCGCATGCTATCCTTACCTCGAGTGCTTTATACAAGGCCCATATAATGCTCAATTGGCAAAGCTAACCGGTTGTTAACGTAGTTCTCGAGCGCTCCTCAGCATAACGCCGGCCCCTCCTTACGATGCAGAACGCAGCGCATAAACCCACTCCTCCAAACCGCTCGATGGAAGAATAGTAATATAATCGCACCCACTCTCCTCGCCACTGCCTCCGCCATACGTTTCAAATCAACAGCTCCTGCTCCCTTAGCCAGTACGGCAGACTCCGCACCCTCCTCAATCCTAGAAGAAAACCCCGATGTCTCCTCCCTCTCTGTCGACGACGTTATGCGGCAGGGTATTGAAGACATCGCCAACATTCCCGAACGGATCGGCTACCTTAAGGAAATTGGCCTGGACTATGGCTGGGGACCCACCTCCACGGTGCAATGGCTACTGGAGCACGTGCACATCTACAGCGGCCTGCCTTGGAGCTTGTCTATCATCGCAACAACGCTCCTCGTGCGGGTTGGTGTCTTTTACTTCTACATCCGGCAAGCCGACACGGCGGCGCGGACAGCGGCGCTGAGCCCGATCGTCAAGCCGCTCAACGAAAAGATGCTTGAGCACATGCGCGCCGGCAACCAACAGGCGGCCATGACGTACCGCAAGCAGATCTCCGCTGTGTACAAGGATGCCGACATCCACCCATTCAAGGCGGCGTTGGGACCCCTCATGCAGGCCATGCTAGGCTTTGGCGCGTTCCGCCTCATACGAGGCATGGCGGACTTACCAGTGCCGGGGCTGCAGAACGAAGGGCTCTTGTGGATCACGGACTTGACAATGTCGGATCCGTATCTGATATTACCAGTGGCGGTTGGAGGGATGATGCATCTGGTCGTTAGAGTACGTACCCATCTTCCCCAACCCCTCTCCTCCACTTACACACACCACACCTTTCGCGACCATCCGCTAACAACGACTATAGATGGGCGGCGAATCTGGCAGCAATCAGCTCAGCCCCATGCAGCAGAATCTTTTCCTGTATGCCATTCCTGGCGTCACCTTCCTCGTTTCCCTCTGGATGCCAGCAGCATTGCAGCTCTCCTTCGTCATGACCAGCATCCTTGGCTTCCTGCAAGCCCTGATTTTCCGTAGGCCCGCCGTGCGCTCCTTTCTCGGTATCGCACCCATCGTCAATCCCACCGCTAAAAAGCCCAAAACAATCGAAACGAAGTTAAAACTCGCGCCCAGCTACCAGGTCCCAACAGTTCAGTCTACGTTGCGCCGCGGCGCCGAGGCGCCGCTCGAGTCAGAAGCTCAGCTCGGGTTGGTGGGCAAGGCGCAGCATGGCCTGCGTGACATGGTTAATTCGGCGAAGGAAGGAGTCGCGAAGTTCACGGGGCGCGGGGATATCGCGAAGAGCCTGGAGAAGAAGCGGCGCGAGCGGTTCCAGAAGCAAGCTGAGGCATACGAGAGGAGAAGGAAAGAGCAATTGGAGGATGATCTTTGGGCGAAGAGGCGGTAAAGTCAAGAATATATGTTTTGATGATGTATCAATAATTCGGAATGCTGTGTTTATAGTTTGATGGAGTGGAAGTAATCCGATTGTATGATATTTAGAGTAGGGAATATAGCTCGTCTCTGAATGCAAAGAATACCTAGTTCATCTCACAGACGGTGGGTAGTTTTGTTATCCGGAGACGGAAGCGCGAGTCAATAGCTGAGACATGAGACTAGATTAGCAAGCGGTATCGCATATCACCAGTACATAAACTCATTTGATGCGAGTGTTGGGACATAATTTTTTACTCAATTCAGTTAAGCTCAGTGCACATTACCAACCACCCTAACCCATCCCTGTCTTCTAAAATTACATCGCAAAAGCAGCAAACCCTCACAATTTCCCAGCCACCATCTACATCGCCTCCATCCCCCAGCCCTTAATATTTAAAAGCCGGGATAAGAGAATAAAAGAGCCCTATGCAGAGATCATGCCGCCGAAGTAAATATGAAAGGCCGCAAGGTTAATAAAGAATTGGGAAGAAGTGAAACGAAAACATTTGTAGTACAGGTCATTTCGCGCGCGGGACATCTGGTCGTCAAGTGATATTTTTAGGCCTCGCTAACACAAGGAACGCCGGGCTTGGGTCGGCTTGCGTGCTTGGAAAAAAAGGAGATGCCGTGACGCCGATGGACCGTGAGAAGAAACCCCGCCTTGGATTACGCCGACTGGAGACAAATAGTAGTATGGGGAGTTAAGAAAGGAATAGGGAATTCAATGGTATGTGGCGTTCAAACCAGAACTCCGCCGGTGTCGAACAAAGGAGATGTCCAGAATTGCATTCTAGGATAGGCCGTTCACACGTTGAGAAACTCTCCGCTGTCCTCGCCTCCTTCGGCTGCAGCTGTCACTGCGAGCGCCTCGTCCGCATGACTCGTCCCCATCTCCTCTGGATTTGTCAGATCGGCAAACATGCTGTCCATGGCACCTCCTGGTTGGCTGCTCGAGCTTGCGAACGGGTTCGCCATTGGAGAACCACCGCCTTCATTTTCAGCACGGGAGAAGCCAGGGCCGGAGAACATAGCAGGGTCCAGGGGTGGATTCGTCGTAGAGTTTGACAGATGAGAGGATAGGTTGAAGGCTCCCGGTGACATGCCCTGCGCTGCCTGGTTGAACGGTGGCGCTGTGCTAAATATGGGAGAGTTGGTATAGGACGACGATGTGATAGGAAGAGGATCAAAAAAACCCGACGGAGCAGCACTTGATTGCTCGCCACCAACCCCAATGGACATTGAGCGCGGAAGACCAGGTGGGGTATGGGAGGGCTCTGGGGCAGGTTGGAGCGGTTGCGGACCCTTCGAGCTATCGGTGGACTTCCGCTGTTTGAAGCTATGTTGTTTCGTGCGGAGGTGCTGTGGTAGGTCCTCCGGGTTGGTTATGCCAAGCTGACTCATGAGCTTTTGCTGCTTTGTAGGTCGCGGCTTTCGGGTCGAGAGCGATACCTCAAGAATTGGTGGAGGCTGAGGAGCCACTGGGGCCCATTTGTGCAATTCTTGACGAAAGAAATTGATTTCGTTAGAAAGGAGGATGTCCGCGCCTTCAAGCTTACGGAGGTAGAAGCGCTGTGTGGTGAGCTCATCCGGACTAGACATAAGTGGGTTAATGTATTTGCCAACCCAGTCACGGAAATTGAGGCCGTGCGAGATAATGGCTTCTAGAGTATCTTCCTCCTCCGGCTGGAACGGAAGAGTAAGAAGTTCGTCTTGCCAGGCTTGCAGATCCTCAAGCTTTGGTCGAGTGGCATCGCGAGGAATCTTGACGCGGTAATCGCAAATCGGGCAGGTGTACTTATCATCCTCTTTGACCTTCCCACGAGCGATCTTCAGACATTTGCCATGGTACCTGAAACTCAGTGTTAGCTTTGATGTGCAAAATTCGTGATGAGTCGTACCATTCGTGACAGAGTTCACACTCGATCATCATACCAGCCTCGGGCTTGCGACAGATGCAAAAGACGTCCCGACTTGATCCAGAACCATCTACATCCTGAGAGTCGTCAGGTGTGTGCTCTCTTGAAGAAGGCTCGACCGGCATTCGTGGCTGATCTGCAAGGTCAAAGCAGGCCCGATTCTTCTCCTCCACCGTTTTCATGTGATTATGCAAGATATGCAGAGGTGCGTTGGCTTTCCCAAAGAGTTTCTTGCCCCGTCTCATCCAATCTTCGTGTCGCTTCTGCTCTTTCTCAAGATCGATAGTTCCAGAAGGTTTGCTGTTGAGCTCATTGAGAGCATCCATAGCCTCCCGCACTTCTTTATACTTTGGGCGCTGGCGAAAATCGGGGTTTTTACTTCTCTCATAAAGAGATAGAATCTGTTCCTGGGCATCTCGTTGCTTTTTCAGGATAGCATCGACCGCGGCTAGGGTTTCAGGCGACACTGGGAGAGTAGATGCTTGTCTTGACAAGGCATCAAGCTGTTGGTAGTGTACGTTTTCGACAGACATGAGTTCCTTAGCTTTAGCCTCCCAAAGCTCTCCTTGGACCTTCTGCTCCTGGAAATGGAGAATGTGAGGATCAGCTTCGCTGATACTTAGGTCTAGGCCTTGCTGAATGAAGTCGATAACCTCTTGAAGAGTTTGTGCTTTATTGCGATATTCACGAGCTTGTTCGTACCACTTCATCTGCTGGACCATTCGGTCCAACTTGTCAAGCTCTGGGATGTCGACGTTGAAACCCTTGCCTTCTTCAAGCAGCTCATCCAACTTCTGTGTAGTCTGCTGCGTGCAGTCTCTCAGCGCAGCCTGTGCGTTCTTCTGGAACTCGGCGATGTTGTTTGCGCGTTCGCGAAGTGCAGTGATCTCAGGGCTGTCAAATGAAAGCGCGTCGGCATCTTTGAGCAGCTTAGTAATATTCTCCACTTTTCGAAATTCTCGTTCACGCTCATCGATTTCCGCCGCTCTAGCAGCATTTCCCCGACGCCATGCGCGCTCATTCTTCCGGCGGTTCTGCTGTTTTCGAGTTGTATAATTCACTGCTTCTTCCGCTAATTCTGTGCAGCGCTCGACGAATTTCTTAAGCTCTAGAAGACCCGGTAGCTCCCAATCGATGCGCTCGCCTTCAATCAAGAGCGACCGTAACGACTTAAGCTGAGGTTTCGGCTCGTCCTCCAATAGATTATCCAGCTTCGTCGCCCATGCTTCTGGTGTCCCTGCTTTATCCGCAATTTTCTGAACCGTCACTTTCAGCACCTCGTTCGTGATACGGAATACGAGGCTATGGTCGCCGTTCGTACCAAGGAAGCGATTTTCCTCGCTCACTTCACAGCATTCGACTGACCCTGCGTGAAGCAAGCAGACGACTTTAGAGGATCTCTTACACACAAAGCGGGAGAGATAACTATAAGCTTTGCAATAGCTGCAGATGTTGTGGTCTTCTTCTTGAACGTCGTCTTCCTCGACAGCGAAATCAATCTCGCATTGCACTTCAGCGTCGCTAATGCCCTCAATCTTGCAAACATGATCTCGGGTTTCTCTGTGCTTAGCAACAAAGTCTTTGCGGGCTTGGAACTCGCGCTCTCGCATTCGTTCAAGGGCAGGAGCTAGCCATTTCGCTGTCTTAATCGAAGTGTCTTTTCGAGATGCAGCCGCCAAAAGGAGCTCGTCGTGCGAAAAGCAGGGCTGTCTGCGGAAGTCCCGTAGACGCCGAACACCCACTTCGCCAAAAGGCTCCCAGTCATGTGGAGCGAAATTGACAGCCTCATTGAAGTTGAACCCATGGTTGAACCCGGCGTGGTATGCTTGCGGGAATGTGATGACGAATTGTCCGGCCCTCTGATCCAAGGCGTACACTCTCACACCTGCCTTTTTCAGTTGATCGGGTGTAAGAAGTGTCACTAGCTGGAAGAGAAGATCGGGTTGGGTCTCGAACAGCTCCGGAACAGCTTCTCGCATGGCTTCCTCAAACTTCGCAGCATCCTCTCTAGGAATACCATACCAGGTTTTCGTCGCGCCGAAATGCTGATAGTTCGCCGAGTATGTGTAATGATCCTCAGCATGCCAGCAGAAGGTAGAGAACACCATACCAACGTAGAGCCACGGCACAGTCATGCCGGAAATATCTGACTTTATATGACGGAACAGGGATTCGGGATTGTATGGAAGAATGTTAAGATTCCAGGGATGGGTAGCGAATGGATCGCGGGGATGCCGCTCAATGGTAGGAAAGCCGCTGCCATGAGTAGTGGAATGGACATCGGCGCCGTACTCGACCTCAACGGTTTCTGTAATGCTTTCAACCAGCCTCCAGAATTCGCGTTCCACATCCTCTTCACTAACAGGCTTCTTCATGTTAAGAATTGGGTCGAAGGGCATCTTCGGTCCGAAATGGTTCTCCTTAAAATTATTGGCTTTTTCTTGGAACTGCTTGAGTGAGTAGACTCCGCCTTCCTCAAATCCGAATTCGCCTGTGCCCACGAGACATTTTGGACAATGCCAATCATAGTCTGGGGTGGTTTTGAGGGGAGGTTCAAGGCAATGTCGATGGTATCCAGCCTCGCAGCTGTCGCAAAGTAGGATCGTGGATGGCTCGTCAGCCCTACCGCAAGTTTCGCATCGCTAAAGGGTGTGTTAGCATGCAAGCAACATGGTTATGTGGACTAGGGTGAACCAAAAATAGCGCTTACATCTCCAGGCTTCTCGTTGGTGCGATCTCGTGGAGGATACAATCGTGGTGTTGGCAGTCGAGGTTGGGTCATGTGCGATCCCGCTACGGTGGGCGCCGCATCTGCAAGTGGTCAAATTAGCCTGGCTCGGCATCCAATCGCGGGTACAACGTCAAAGGAGATGTGCCTGAATCAAGGCAAGGGTATGCAAAGCAAATCCTTGTTTAAACGACAGGTGGAGAATCGCATGCAGCATGCAGAAAATCCGCTTACCTTTCTTCAGACGCTTACTGCGCCTACCGGCCCCATCGGAATCACCGTTCGCGCCACTTTCTGTATCCTGCGAGAGCTGTCGCTTCAGGTGGTTAAGAGCTTGGCCATTCGAAAGAGGCGTTACGCCTGGAGCAGACGGTCGCAGATCGGGAGTGTTCTTAGCCGAGATCATGGGACTCTCGCCCGTGCGTAGAGGAGTCGAGTTTCGAGAGTCCACTTCTCGATGAATACCATTCGTGGCGTTGATCGTGGAAAATGAACTTGGCGTCGATGCTGGAGCGGGTTGAGCCGGTTGCGCATTGACTGCAGTGAAACCGCCCGCATTAACAGCAGTAAATCCCGAGGTCGCTGCAGGCCGAGGCGGCTCCAAGGGTGGAACAGCTTCGTTTTGAAGTGTCGCGTTCAGTACAGTCGATGCTCGGATCGCCGGGGAGTCTCCTCCAAGACTAGAGGGTGTGTGTTGATGCGACTTCTTCATCGGCGATGGCGCTGGGGATGGGGTGAAGGGACCACCATTTTCGTACTCAAGCAGCTGATGAACACCAGGCTTGACGATCCTCAGGTATTCTTCATACGGATGAAGCCATTTTTGATATGAATTCTTAAGCGATGTTGATAGTGAAGACATGATCTTGCCGCTGTAGCCCAAGTCTCTGCCAATTTCGGCCCATTTCTTCTGTTTACACACTTTGTCAAACCCACCGCGTGTTTCCACTGCTTTCTTGAGCTTGTACAAATCAAGTGGACGCTTGTCCACACTCGGGAAGCGGTTGAGGTTGTTGCCATGCTGCTTATGGAACTTGGATAGCTGATCCAAGTAATTGAGATTGGCACGTGTTCCTAAGCAAGTAAGACTTTTGTTATAGTGAAAATATCCAAACGGTAAGTCTACGTACCGCCTTCTATAGAGTTTAGTTCCTGACGTCGCGTGCGGAAATGAAAGCGCTGTCACAATTGTCAGTCACATTGCGAGGCTGTGAGCGGCTCTCGAGAGCTTGGAAATTAAAATCCATCACTCAAGATAAATGAACCGAATGCGATCAAAGCCAAATGACAGAGCTTACCTCTGTGTCTACAGCAAATTCTGGGTTCCAGGAATCTGGAGGTATAATTTTCACAATGCCATACTTGCTTCCCTCTGGTGCAATTTTGCGCACATATTCCATCGGATCTTTGAATTCCTCCTCGGTAGGCCTGTAAGTTGGCGCCTCTAATAATCCGAATGGCCGCGTAGGCTTTGGGATTTCGCGACTCGCAGAGCCTTGTCCCCTACGTTCCACGGTGGAGAGATCGAGAGCCTGGGCTTTCCGAGCACTAAGTGGTATGCCGGAACCATTTGCTTGCGACCCATTATTGCCAGCCAACATTACAGCGCCCATTCGGGCTCGAGGAGTTGCAGATGTTGTGCCATTCGCAGGGCTCACCCGAAAGGTGGTCATTGTAGCGCCTGAGGAGGGTCCACCTCCTCCCGTCGAAGAGACCGCCATCCAGACCGCCGGCACCGCTCCTGGAATGCGGCCGCTTTAAATGTGATATCAGTTGTATATCGATCTTAGAGGTTATTTATCGACTTCAAAGGGCGTCTAGGGGCGTAGAGAGCGAGTTTGCGTGGGCTATCGGCGACTGATATCGGCGGGCATAAGGACCTGCAGACGGCAGGGCAGCTACCAGGAACTGACTCGTGACAGATGTCGGCCGATTCAAAGGGTTGAAGGCTTGTCAGAGCAAAGATTTAGTTGCACAACATAACATGCGTGGGCCTCAGCCGTAGGAATGGGCCTGGTAGGGTTAGAGGGAGGATTAGGTGGATTGAATGTGAGCGATGAGGGAGGAGATGGGAAGGTTCCGAGCAGAGACTAAGGGCAGAGTGCCTAGTCCAACTTAGCGAACCATCAGTTTATGGAGGTAAAAATACTCAACAAGGAATAAAGTTCTGGAGCAGCCTAGACGAGTTTTTTTACTTGTTCCTTCGTCCGATGAATCTCTCACAGCCGAGCAGCTTTTATCCGCCACACTACTTGCTAGATGAAGATTCTGAGGGCATGACAAAATTGCTTGATGGCTCGTTTCATCATAAGGCGAAGTCGTCTTGGCTGCCCGAGAATTGACCGCTCGAGACTTGCGGTTGCAAGGAAGTGAATTCAAGCCAATCAGCCGACTGCCGGACTTTGCAAAGCTGGAAACCCACACAATCTTAACCCGCATCTGCATCTTCAGCCTCACGTTGTCGCGTACTTTTTCCCATCACAAACCATCGCGAAGCAAACTCCACTCGCCCACCGCGGCTCACCGCACAGTTTTGCAAGCACTATCAACAATGATGGACAAGCCTATACCAGCGTTTTATTGTTGTTATTTGCTGCGGTCAAGCGTGAGCCACGCTTCTCTGTATGTGGGTTCCACACCAAACCCCGCCAGGAGACTGAACCAACACAATGGCAAGACGAAAGGCGGTGCGGCTCGCACTTCAAGGAAAGCGGGAGCATTGAGGCCATGGGAGATGACTTGTCTAGTTACCGGCTTTCCTTCAAAAATAGCCGCATTGCAATTCGAGTACGTGTTTTCAGTTCTTCGTTTTCATATTTTTATTACTTCGCCTTGCTATACTGTTTCATTCGCCGCTTCTCACCCTTCCTACCTCAGTGTCCCCTCACCATGAACACCCGTTGTTTACCATGAGCTCGTAGAAATCAGTGCTTCACGTGACTCAAACGCTTATTTTAGAGATGGGGTTGAGATTCTACGTTCAATTACGCGGGATCAATGCTAAGTTACATATCAGATGGGCATGGCAGAATGCCCACATTACGCGCCACATCTCTACGAAAGAGCGTGACCCCAAAGCCAGTACCTCCGACAACACTCCACCGCAGTCGAGAAAAGCAAGACCACGGCCGTCCTTGAAAAATTATTTACCCAACCTACATCTTCTCCTTTGCGCAAAGAGCTTCGAGCGCTGGCCGCTAAAGGTGAAGTTCTTCGCTCCCGATGTCTGGAAAAGATGGAATACCGATGTGGACAGTAAAGTTAGGGAAGGCATAACAATCGAGCTGGTTAAGCCTGAGGCTCTAGATGTTGTTAGTCTTAACTACGAATGCACGGGACCAGTCGTTGCCAGAACTACCAAGAAAGATTCTTCCAGTTCCACAGCGTCTGTTGTCCGAACGGGAATACATGCGATCGACGTTGGGTATAATAGTATGAAGCCGCACTTGGAAAAGAGCAGAGCAGTCTTCGATAATGGTGCCTCGGCGTTATGTGGCATTTGCGAGAAATACATTCGGCCCAGCACAGCACTATTACTAGTCTGTCCGATTAATATCTGTCAATCAACTTTTCATCTTACATGTCTTTCCCATAAATTTCTTGCAGATGGAGGAGATGGTGATGCAGTAATACCGCTGGAAGGAAAATGCCCTGGTTGCCGTACCAAGCTAGAATGGTCTACATTGACCAAAGAGCTGAGCCTGAGAATTCGTGGCCACAAGGAAGTTGCTGCATTGTTCAAGGAAAGAAGGCCCAAAAAGGAGAAACAGGCTAACACAGGTGAAGCCACCGCCTCCCACGCCTCCCATATCAACATGACTGAAGAAGGCCATGACACGGGATTTGATGACGACGATATAGACGACTTACGATCAATTGGAGTGCCGCCAGGGCTGTTAGAGACCGGAACCTTTAATGATAACGATAATGATGATGATGGCTGGGTGTTTTACGAGGATGACGGAAATGATGATATCACCCCATCACCACCTAATAATGGCCAATTATTTGCATCAAAATCGCATAACTGGAAGCACAAGACGAATAGCTCAAGATTGGAAATTGTTATCGAGGATAGCGAAGATGATGATATTGAGATCTTGGGCTAGGGGCATTAAGAGTGGAAGGTAGGTTTAGCTTAGTTACTGGTTTTATTTTTGGACATAGTAATTTCCATGAGTGGACGCCTACCAGGGCTGGACGAAACCAAGAGGCAAGTTTTCTGCATCCACCCTCTCAATCGCTTTCATGGCAACTTGAAGCACGTCGCGCTGAACCTCATCGAGCGAACCGCCAGCATCAATCTTGGCAAAGTCGTCCTTCTCCGAAGACGACCGCAACTGACCAAAGAGCTGCCGGACATGGTCTTGCATTTGCTGATTCTCGTATTTTTCGCCACCAAATCCTCCCCGTTTGGCGGCATCTGCGGGAGAGATATCAAGAAAGATACATATGTCTGGACGTGGTAGGCCTTCTTCGGGATGCCGGGCCCAATTAAGGTCAAGGGTAGGGTTGTTCTTCGCAGCAGAATAGACGCAACCAGAGTAGTAGTAGCGGTCGATGATCACAGTGATGCCAGTCTCGATGTCAGCTTGTATAGAAGGCCTACAAAGTGTCAGATGCGATAGCAGATAGAAATTTTATCGAGGAAGCTTACACTGCTTCCCATCGGTTGGCTGAAAAGAGTAGATGGATGACGTGATCCTCCTGTTCACTTTGGCCTTTCAGGTAGTTGTTGATCATTTGTCCGATGGGTGTGCTCCTGTCTGTACGTAACTTTCATTAGCCTTCAAACCAGCCAGCCGAGTAGCGAGTTATGAACCAAATTCCCCCTCATATACCTATGCCTCTCACTGGCCAATAAGAGATACGTCGTGAGCTACATGCGGGTGTCACTCCAAACTCTTACGGGGTCCCTGCTAAGCCTTCTGCTTCGAACCCATAATGTTTCACCCTAGGATTCCCTCTCTACCAGACCTTCATCTTACAGCTCAGCCACTTTTATATTAGAATCATGTCACTCAGCCTGCCATGCGCACCGCCGCCCTCCCGCTACCCATGCTCTCCAAACTTTTATCTTACAATTAAATTCACATTGTTCAATACCCTCTCTATCTTTGAACATCATGGAACCAATAAGCAAACATGCTCACCTGGAAATTTTAGATGCCGAACCTGATGGCCTTCATTCCGTAAGCTTTCCACAAGCCGTTCGCACTGCGTCGACTTTCCAGCTCGGTCCAGGCCTTCAAATACTATTAGTTTACCTCGCATTGCGATTCAGGAATACGGGGAACGCGTAGTGGCGTGACGTTCCAGGCATGCGTCTGGATTTTTTTTTTTCGGCGTGGAATTTAAGAAGCTGCAAAAGCCGTAAAAGCCGCGATATTGTGCAGTTCCCAGCAACTTGCAGCTTTCGTAGTTTTTACGCGAGCAATTTATATATTTCGCAGGTTTTATAACTTCCGCACTTACCCCTTACCCACTGGCGTCCACGCAGTAAGTGGTTCGTGCAGAACACCAGAATCCAAACAATGCGTGCGCCTATGTAACGTCTATCCCTGAGGGGCGAAAAACCCCCGCGCCGAGAAATATAAGGGGTACTTTGACTTTAAGCAACTCAAAACCTGTGCACACGCTGATATCTACTATAATGTTACATAGGTCCTGTACTATCCCTTAACCCGCTGAGGTGCAATGCCAAGCTGCACCGTGCACCAACACCGAGAACAAGATGGGGCCGTTCCGTGTGTAGGATTCCGTTCTGCACGACAGGGCCCTGTTGGGAGGAACACCTGGCAAAGCTCCTCTAAGGACTAGCCTATAAATATATATATGCATAGAAACCACGGATTTGAATAACCTTATGTCGCTGCAGTTCTTATCACAGTGGCCAAGAATCAGGCCTCTAATTATCGATAACTGAGAGCCAGAATCAGCGGGTTAAGGGATAGCTACTCCTAGACATCTAGGACCGCTTTAATCTAAAAATTACGATGCGTATTATCGCCTTTATGCCTAATTTACAAAGAGCCTCCTTTTATCCTATAATAGTATTCCTTTACTACAGCACTACTATTAAGCTTTTACTACTTACGATACTTATAAAAGGGTCTTATCTAAGCCTTAAAACTTTATTATAATGCTAGGATGTTATTATCAGCCTTGTGTCTACTGTAGCAAGCAAATTTATGTAAGGTCGCCACGCCGATCGGTACCTCCAACTGAAGCGATCACCTATCCCGGCTAGTGCGAAAGAGCCCCGCACGCTTTATATAATCATTACAATGTAATATACTTTGGGTAATCAAGTAAGCCCAGCCTTTGGCTGTGTAGAACCTTTCCCTCTCCTGCTTACGCTCGGAATATATAAAAATCCGACTCTAGAACGTCTCCAAAGTGGCATCTGCCTTATTTCATCCTATATAGCCTGCGCAACTCCTAGCGTAAGATCACCCCTCGAACCACGTTACAGCCGATTGCAAAATCAGCTTCTACCTAAATGCACTCTCTGAATTTTACCCCGCATGGAAAGTCATGGCGCGCAAATTCATGTAAGGTCGCCACGCAGGGTTAGTACCTCCGATTAAAGCAATTACCAATCCCGGCTAGTGCAAAACGACCCCGCACGTATCACATATTCAATACGGTATAATTTGTGTCAATCAGGTAAGCCTAGCATGTGGCTGTCAGGCTTGTGGCTGTGCGGAGTCCTCCTCGACCCTGGTCGTGACAGCGAGATTGATTAATTTGCATATGAAACCCACCCACTAAGGGTTCGTTCGGTTACAAATTACCTCCGTTACAGAATCTGTTCGATCTGTGCATATTTTAGCGTCGCCCATTTTATAATTAGTGGCGTCTACTACCGTATACCCTTCCTGTCATCTCCGGTGATTAGCGCAGCCACGTCTGCACGGCCTTACTTTTCCTTAAACAGCAAAAATACCAAAATTTCTCCTACAGGGTATCCGACCTCCGGTGTCCCCCCCCCCTGGTGTGCGCGCGCAACACACACAGCAATTTCGGTAATCACTAGTCAAGTGCACCATCTAGCACAGATACTGTGCGAGCTGTGCACCCACAAGAGGGGTAAAGCCTTGAATTTTTAAGCTTAATCACAAGAGTTAAACTTGAAATTCTCTAGTGCGTACGAAGCGAAATTGCTGTGTGTTGCGCGCGCACACATAGGGGGGGGGACACCGGAGGTCGGATACCCTGTACAAAAAGGCTGTGCAGACGTGGCTGCGCTAACCACCGGAGATGACAGGAGGGTGTAGTTCAGTTGAATCTGTAATTGAGTCGATCGTTCGGTGAGCCTCCAGATGAGGCTCCAGATTTGGCTTCGCATAATGCGTGATTGATTTTGGTGAGCGATTCGAGTGACCCTTTCTGCCACTAGGCCTCTATCGCGACTCCATCGCGATCACGAAGTGTCGATCGGTAGTCCGTGCACCGATTGTAAGAAAAGAATGAGGACTCTTGTGTCGATTAAACTACGAAGAAAAGAGACTATTTATACACGAGGAAGGGGGTGTAACTAAAACAGGGGATAGTAGTACAACCGGAATAGGAACAAGGATAGGGTAATAGGCTAAATCCAACCTGAATTGACACGAAGGTTAAGATAATAACATCATATAAGGCTTGCAAATGCGACAGCAGTATTGCGGTTGGGGTGTGTGGAGTTGCCACATTATAAGAAGTTGTCACTTAGGCGCATATGCGAGAGCTCAGATTGAAACAGAATATGTAACGGGAGCTCGAAGCTACATATTGAAACGGAGCCAAGATCCTCATTTCAACTGCTGTATACGGTATAGCTTGCAAATTTGACGCGCTTACCGATATGGAGGAGCTCCATATTTAAACGGCGTCAGATCTACCGGACAACACCCTCATTTTCACATTTGAGCTCCGGTTCCGTTACGATATGGAGCCTCCATATTGGTGCAACCGAACGACCCCTAAGATAAACGATAGGGCAAAAGTTCCAAATTGCCCGAATTACATATATTACAAGGTATCCCTATCACAAATCCAAGATTCCGAGATCCTTTCCTTCCTTTCCTAAGCACCGCTAAAGACCAAAAGGCTTTGAATATTGATTCTGCCAAACCCACGTTGGCGCAACACTTCCCGGCCACGGTGAACCGGGAACTCGGCCACGACCATAACGCTGACATCCTCGGCGCCGATGCCAGCTTCATCTAATAGCTGTAGCACCGCACAAAGCGTCTCCCCCGTGGAAAGCACATCGTCCACCACCACCACTGACGCGCCCTTGGGGACCACATCCCGCTCCATCTCGATCCGCTTCTCTTTCGAATTGTTGGATGCCGAAGACGAGATATGCGACGAGGGCTTGATAACAGAAACGGTGGGTGGGGGGAGCTTGCCAGCTTCGCGGATTAGCACCAAGGGCACATCAACCCGCGAGGCCAACGCCGACGCATAGACAAAGCCGCCGACCTCGCAACACGCCACCGCATCGACTTTGGCCCAGTCACCGGTAAAGTGGGTTTGCAGCAGAGACGTGCACAGGGCCAGCCCACCCGGCTGCTGGGAGATGCCGAGCACGTGGCGGAACTTGATGCCCGGGCGTGGGAAGTCGGGTACCTGGCGCACCATATTGGCCAGTCGCTGCAGGTCCTCGTGGACGAAGGGAAGCAGGTAATGTTCGGCAAACATTTTTGCCGCCTCGTTTCCCGTCGTGTCATTGTCGAAGATGAGACTGGGGCGGTAGTCCAAGGCCGTCAAATTCGACCCGCTATTGTTGCTGCCCCTGTTGTCGTCGCCATCGCCGTCACCGCCGTGGCACCCTCGGCGAATCCGCCGCGTCTGTTCACTAGCTTGGACGTGAACCTCGAGTAGCCTGCTGTCTGGCACCAAATGCGACAAGGCTGCGACCGGTGCATTGTCTCTCATCCCGGTGATTAGCAGCACGTCCACATCTACGGCGCCGTACACCACATTCTCAAAATGCTCCTCTGGCAGCCGAGGTCGTTGCCGCACCTGTCCCTGGAAAAATGTCGTCAACGCTGGCCGGTGTTGCTCCTTGTAGGCACGGTCCCAAAGCAGACGGCTCAGGTCGGCACCGGTAGCCGCCGCGTATTCTCGCTTGGTCGCATCGCTAATGCTGACTGCACGCGCCATGAGGCATCTGATGAACACGGAGACCCAGACGTCGGCACAATAGTCCTTGCCGGCGCAGCTTTCGCCAGTGACAAGAATGATAAGCTTCATCGGCGTTTTCGGGAGCGGGCAGGCGTAAGCCAGCACACTACGCGGGTCCAAGCTGTGTTTGAGACGGGCTAGGCGCGGCCGGTTCGGTCCAAAAGCCTTGGCCGCCAGCGCGGCGTCTCTAGGGTCCGGCCCGAGGTCGGCGCCGTAAGCTCCGCTACTCAAGGACAACAAGTCCCCGGCGACGTTGTAAACCCACCGCACGGCAGATCGTGCGGCTTCGGTGCCATCTTGATCGCGGGGCCAGACACCGGTTATCACGCAGGCAAAGTCCCAGTCTCGACAGCCAAAAGCAGTGGCATCGGCCGCAACGTCGCCGACTGCTCCGCCACCTTGCAGCAGATGGAGATAGCAGAGTGGCGAGGGACGAGTCTCAACGGCCGCCACCAAGCGGTCTGCGACGTTCGCTTCTCCGATGCGTTTTAAGAATAAACATCGCTTGAACGAGGAGGTCTTGCCGCCACCGTGCCCGCCGTGCATCCCAGACACGTACATCTCGGTCTCGAACAAACTGACGCCGTCCACGGCCTTAAAACCGTCTTCCAGCCCCCAAATTGCACCTACGGGCGTGGGCGTGGGCGTGGGCGTGGGTGTTGCAAAGGTGAGCCTAGTCGTGGAAGACTCGAACATGGTCACGCCAAGATGCAGCTGGCCGGCGTCCCAGTACAGATACGCGTCTGCAGAACAGTTCCAGTGGAGCTTCCTAGCGACGAGTTTATCAAAGTCGCTGAGCCTGAGCCGCGCCTCGAGGTTGTCACTTAGCGGAACAACCCAGTTTCGAGTCAAGTAGGTCGGAGCCGCGTAAGACTTGAAAGTCACGCTGACCACGATGCCAAAGTTGGTCCCGGCGCCTTTTATCGCCCATAACAGATCGGGTTCGTTCTCCGGGCGAACGGCACCGGCCGGCCGGTGTTGGCTTGGTACGCAGCCGACGCAGAGGACCTGGCCAGAGTCGACGCTGACCACAACGGCACCGACAATGGCGTCGCACGCGAGCCCGTGCAACCTAGCCAGGTGCCCAATGCCGCCTTGTAGCCACAGCCCCGCACCTACGCTTGGGCGAGCCCCCAGGGGTACTGTCACGCCTGCCGCCATGGTCTTACGGACGATATCCCCCGTCTTGCAGCCGGCCTCGGCGACGACCAAGGAACCGGAATCGGAACCAGAATCTCCTCCATCCTCCCCCGCCGTGAGAATGTGTACTTGGTCAAAGGCGCCCATGTCGACCGAGACAACGTTGGGCCAGAGACAGTGGCCGCTGTGACCCCCGCCGACGACGGTCAGGCCGACCCCGTGCTTCAGAGCCCATCGAACGCACTGCTGGACGTGTCGGACCTCTGTCGGCCTAATAATTGAGGCGGGGTGGTGGAGGCGAGCCTCCCGGTTTTTAACCGTCTTGTCCCCCTTCACTAATGGCACCTGCGCCGTCAGCTCCAGCAACGTAGTCGCATGTTGGGTAAAGGCCGCCATGACGTTGGGCGAGCTGAACAAGAGATGGTCTGGGTGGGCTTCCTCGCGGCGGCCCAAGGCGCGGCACACCTTACGCCAATCGACTCGGATAGCCTTGTCCACGTCCATATCCTGCATAATAAACCCTGCGACGAAAGGAGCAAAACAGTCCAGTACTTCATCATCATTTGCCACGCTAACGACTCCAGTAGGGAAAGAAGCCGTTTGATGGCACACCAAGCCATCGAGGTGCAGGGGCCCGTCGCGATGGAAAACCGCCACTATTCCGCCTTGTGGCCGCTCAACAAGCATTTCCAGCGCCCGTTCGATGAACCTGTGTTTGGGCTTCATGCCGTACATGCTGTGGCAGAATAGGATGATGTCGTATTTTTCGTCGTTATCCCTCGTACCGGTACTGGTACCGCTTCCTATGTTGTCCTGCAGGACGAATGGAATTCGATGGATGTCGGGCGGGTTTTCCAGACAGGGCAGCGGGGACTCCGTCTCGGAGGTAGAGCAAAGCCATTCTTCCAACCTTGTAGCAAACAAGCCGTTAGGCTCGAATGCAGTGTATTTCCTGACCTTCCGTCTTAGACGGCCGGGAAGATATCCAAGTGGGCTCTTCGGGCCGGGTCCGATTTCTAGTGCCGAGATATGGATACGCGAGTTGAAGAGAGGGGCTAGTAGCTGAGATAGTTGAGGGATAATGAAGTCTTGGTACGTCATCCATCCTGAGCCCCGCACCAAGATATCGAAGCCGGCGCTGTACTGTGTGTCAGACAACGGCTGCTTCGGGGACGACGTCGTTGCCTTGGCTTTCTGCCTAAGGGCCTGCTTTAGGGAGTCGAGGGTAGCCATTTCAGTTCAGCATGNGTGTGTGAGTGCCTCGCACTAAGTGATGGCGACGATGGTTAATGTGGGCCTTATTGAGGTCATCAGCCGTACATTGAAGCGGATTGAAGATAATGATGAAACAGCGAAAAGAGGGGTTAACTGCGAGAGATGAAACCTCTGCGCAACGGTGCTATACCCAATTGGGACGCGCTGTGTGCCGTATCATACGCCATAGAGATGCTTATTGCTTCGGTTAAACAAACGCACTCTATCCAAAGCTCTATGTAGATGGAACAGGGCAACATCAGCCCGGCATATGAATATAGGCGGGCCGACTATAATCCAGAGGGGATCCCGGCATAATGGGCGTGGCCATCTCCGATCCGCCAATACACGCGCAAGGGCCATCTACATTATCTAGGCCAGTTGTCCAGTAGGACACTACAGTATAGTACCGTGGTAGATGAGCTCTGCAGCAGCGGGATCGGGTTGGATATGAAAAGATGCCCTCTCATAGACCCAGTAAGAATCGACGTAGGCCCGACCTCACTCCCTATAGAACCCAGCAGCGCCACCAACAACGCACCGCCGAACCATCCAGCCGCACTCCTCCCGACGGCCGTCACCAATCGTACAACTGCCTCCCTCTAAATGCATCCGAAACTGAACCATTCGAGCCATATCCGGTTATAAGCACTCCTAGGCGGGGTGGTGAAGGCCTCTCACCTGTAAGAGGCGGGTCGTACGACGACGCGAGCGGGTAAGGAAGGTGGGGGAAGTTTTTATGCTCGTGGATATACGGCTGTGTTGTCAAAGTAACGCCGCGAGGTAGAGCGGACAGAAGTGGAAAGAACGTGAAGATGAGTGAAAGCGAGATAGCTTGGCCGAGCAGACCTTCCACGAATCGACGACTGCTCAGCCGACACGACACAAATCGATAACCGAGATGGTGAATGTCATGACCGGGCGCCTGTTGAAGGCTATGCATTTAATCTAAACAAAACGACCATAACCGCCTACCTGAGTGGATGAACACCGCTACCAACGCCGTTCCAATAGCCACTAAACTACAGAGTTGTCAACAATCAATTAAGTAGGGCTCGCAAGGTGAAGATTGAATTGATTAATTACCTATTCAGGCTAGAGTTTCCTACAAAGGTTTAGCCCCCACCCTATTGGGCTAGCGTCTGTTTTTAACAAGCAGATTGACTTAATTGTTGACCGTTTGCTAAACTAGCTCGTAGCTCATGATAGTACAAATGCGCAGTTTTACTTTCGGCTGATGAGGTTCAAAAATTCCTCCCTCGTTTTAGCGGTCGACCGCAAGCGGCCGAGCATGCAACTGGTGGTGGTGTTTGCTCCAGTCTTCTGCACCCCACGCATCACCATGCAGAGATGGCTGGACTCTACAACGACGGCGACACCTTGCGGCTGGAGTATTTCGGAGAGGGCAAGGGCGACCTGCTTTGTGAGCCGTTCCTGGACTTGAAGTCGCCGCGAGAACATTTCGACTATTCTAGCGATCTTGGAGAGGCCAATTACTCGGCGGTTGGGGATGTATCCGATGTGCATCTGGCGTTGTTAGCCTACAATAGACTAGGAATAGGGTCGCTAATCATACCTTCCCAGAGAATGGCACGAGGTGGTGCTCGCAAAGCGAAAAGAACTCAATGTCTTTCACGATTACCATCTCATCGTGGTCTTCGTGAAACACGGCGCCGTTCACGATAGCGCGCAGGTTCTCTTCGTAGCCCTTTGTGAAGAAGAGCATGGCCTTCGCATAGCGCTCTGGGGTATTAAGCAGGCCCTCTCGGTCGGGGTCCTCGCCCACGCATTCCAGGATCGTCCTTACGGCGCCCGACAGCTTGGCCAGGCGTTCTTCCTTTTCCTTCTCGGTCGCCTCCTTCCTCTGGAGTGTTCCTCGACCTTGGATCTGTTAGTTAGCCTGTAGTCTCACGCCAGCAGATCTACCTACTTGGCCAACTCAAGTCATCAAAGTCGATCGTGGGGTGCTGGGTGTAGGGGCTCTGTGCGCGGCTTGTAGCCAATGGTGTCCTCGTAGGACCACCCTCGTTATACCCTTCCACGTCAATCTCGCTGTCTACCATCTGATGTCTCTCACAGCCGCTGCTACCATCCATATTCGCGCTTGTGGATGATTTCGGAAAGTATCCGTTCGGCCCATCGAAGTTCACGACCTGGCGACCCCGATTTGAGTTCTGTATCTGCGCATACAAAGAGTCTCTCTCTTTCTTGTCGCGAGCCTCGGTGGATACGCTGAGAGGCGACGGCCCGTTCGTTAGATGGGAGGGTATTCCGGGCTTCGGTTTAAAGGGAAGCTTACTTTCAGTAAAGTTATATTGGATTTCTAGATATTGAGCGTTACTATTTGCGGAGTAATTTTAGCACGGGCCTTCGTAGGGTAATATTTAGGGAGTGTGGACGCTGATAGATGGTAAGACTTAAGTCAGCTGTGAGTCATCCTGTACACCGAGCGTTACTGCTTGTGGTATAGCGTGAGCAGCGCCTGTGCGGGGTAAAATTTAGAGTGTGTTTTAGTAGAAGCTGATTCTGCAATCGATTGTACTTATACTTCAACACTGTCCTATATTATCCGCGCCACTAGGGCCCTCTATGGCTTTGGCTTTGGTGCTTCGCTTATCCGAGCTACTTTAGCCTCTGGCTCTAGCGAACTCGCTTTAGGAGCGGGACTCTTGCGCTTATGACCGCGTTTTCCCTTACCTGTGGTAGCTTTCTCTTTTATAGCACGCTTTGCTTGTGCCTCGCTAAGGTCCTTATAGCTTATCACCTTCGCCTTCTCTAGGACTACTGACATGGTTAATCGGCGAACTGTGGCTTTATTATTTATTTTAAACAGAAGTCGATTTTAATCCTAAAGAAGGGCATATTCGGCAAAGGATATACGGCACTTGTGAATTTCTATACTTGCCTCTATAGACGCTGTTTGCTTATTATATTAAGTGTATAAGTATCCTATTTAATTAGATTATACAATGACGTAAGAGCCTCTGCTGTTACTGGCGTTATATGTGTTTATAGTACTTTGTCTTGCGGACAAGATCTTACTACCTTATTGGCTTTTGAAACGGTAAGTTTAGCTGGGGGCTTTGGTATATCTAAGTACTCTCTCTAGGTTAAACGGAAACAAGCCAGTTGCAGCCCACCCAGCTATAATGTTCCTCTTAGTTAACGCCCTTTCCCTCGCAAGCCTATATAAAGAGGTGAAATGCTCCTTGCCGACTATATCTACACCTCGATTCAGTCGTTTAACCTAGTCGCAATAAGCTGTCTTCAAGGGCGCGAAGACTCCGACGTCACAGGGATGGAGCTTGTGGGAGGTATAAGAGGGGAGACGACATAGGATAATGTTGTTTTCAAAGCAATACTCCAAGATCTTAAGCGTCTGGTATGTCCCAAAGCCGTCGCATATTAGAACCCGTGGTTTCTGGTTAGCCTATTCTTTGGTTTAGGGATCAAAAACACGCTTAAGCCACCCTAAGCTAATCTTAGAGTCATTGTATCCGTTCCTAGAATGCGCGTAATGCCATCTAGGGGTTAGGTGTATGGTCCAGTTGCTTCGGTAGGTTAAAGCTAGCCAGATTATAAGAGGTAGCAGCGACCTACCGTCAGCACTGATGCACTTAATAGCAGTTACTATTGTCCGCTTTACACCCGCGCCTCTATAGTCTTGTAGGTCATCCTTACCTATAAGCACTTTAACGGAGCCGAGAATGCTTAGCATGACTCCGGTCTCGTCCATGTTATAGACATTTTCTAGAATTGCCAGATCCTGTAGTACCTTTCCGATTACCTTAAACCACTGTGATCTTATCATGTATGTTATTCCCGTGACGTTTCCAGTCGATTGCCCTAACTCTTCTCGCTTTAAGTTCAGGATGGCGTTTCTTGAAGGCCCGAGGCCAGTTCTTGCCTGGAGGCTTAACTGGTTTATTCGTTGTGGACCACTGGTAACGTGGGTGACAGAGTTATGACGGCAATAGGGTTATGACGGTCGGCTACTACCGCCTTCCATCTACATCAGGAAGGCGGTAGTAGCCGACCGTCATAACCCTATTGCCGTCATAACTCTGTCACCCACGTTAGGCGACACTAAAGACTAGCGAAGGTATAAACTTAATTCGCATAGGTTGCCTAAGATTAGACATTAGTAACAAAAACTTAACGATGGCTTTCTCCTCCTCTAGGGTGAGGTATTGCCGGCTTTAGGCCTGTTCCTCTCTCGAGCGTCGTCCGTGATCACGATGGTAGAGGGTAGAGAGAGGAACATCGCCCCGTTCTGCTAGGGCAGCGTATGTCCTAGGTACATCTACAGGGAAGCCTTGCGCCAGCACCTGGCTGGCTCGGTCCATGTTAGCGACTGTGGTGACGGTAATTGGAAAGACACCTATGAGAGAGGCAGCTCTCCGCAATAATAAACGCGGAACGTTGGCTACTAAAAATAACTGACACGTGACCGTTAATGGAAGTTTCTAGAAGAGCGCCACACTTTAAGTTATCTTGGCATAGTATAGAATGGATAGGGACCCTCATATAAATTTAAGTGGGGACCCCTCGCTTACTACGAGATTACGTCATTTTCGTTCACCTTGCGTATCCTTTGTCATATTCGCTCTAGTTTAGACGACCTGATTTTGGCTGTTGTCGGACGGACAAGTCACTCATAAGAACTCTGTCGATTGAAGCTGGCTCTAGAAGCTCTCTATATACATGAGGTCGGGGCAAAGGACTGACGACGACACTGACGACGACACTGACGACGATTTGGAACTATTACTCAATCGCCACCAGGTCGATATTGCCACTCAGTCGGTAATAGGTAATAGAAACAGGGTGTGAGTCATAAGGTACTTGACAGTGACCTCAACGTTCGACAGCTGTGATCTTCTTCACCGTCACCTACGGGTAAGTATAAGGGGGAACGTATCATTGCTGCTATTAAAATCAAGCAGATCTCATTACGGTTATTTACTACTACGTAAGAGATATCAAACCTCTCAGAAAATTTAGGGTACACAAACAACACTGTTGCAACAACATTGAGACTAGCTGGGCAATACAGACTTCCCACCATGTCAAGGAAGCTCGTCCAAACCAACCAACTGCCCACATAAAGAATTATTCCCAGACCGAAGAAATTGAAAAACCACCCTTTGAAATTGGAAATATGCACCTCGCGCTGTGGAATGGGGTCCTTCTTCCGCAACTTCCGAATCGGGTTTCGCAGTAACCTCCAGAGGTCTTGAGCTGGATATTTGAACGCACGTAGCGGAGCGCACTTTGCCAGTACACTGAAACCCAGCGACATTGCGATAATCACGCCAGGGATCAGCATAATGATGCCGCCGGCCTGGTAGAAGTGGTATTCCGAGGGTTTCGCAGGGTTGGTTGATTTATTCGGAAAAAAGGCGGCGAAAATGGCGAGGACAATTGCCGGCACGGAGAAGAGAAGGTCTGCGACCATTTCGTTGATTGCAGTCTCCATCCATGATGCGTGGATGAAGCCTAATAAAGCGATGATAGGTGCAACACGCGGCCTCACTGTCCAGATCAGGACCTGTTGGAGCCAGTTCACGGTATATCCTTGCTCTTGCAGTATAACGCCGATTATGAATGGGATAGAAATATGTACTCCTATCGAGACGAACAGGCTTAAGAAGCTAAGCTTAATCTCTGTATGCTCAAACTTCTGCTTCCTACCAATGAGGTGTCTCAGAACTGTGGTATTACTCAACGTGGCGGATATAAGGGCGATAAGGTTCGAGACTGCCAGGTAGGTAAGCACTTTTTTAGCACGAGGACATTCGCTCGTGCCACTGTAGATGAGAAACTCTTTGGGTAGCCACGTGGCCTTCTCAGCATTTTGTACAACGCAGTCCGTTACGTTTGCGTCGTTGATGTTGGTGCATCTGACATATTATTGCGCTCTGTGATTTCCGGTCAGCATGTGTCTAAAAAAGTCGCTCAAATGGCTAGCTGCCGGAGTTTTACGCTTCGTATTCACAAATTAGAAGGTTTAAGCTCTGTTAGTCACACCCACTGCCGCCGCTCAAGCAGCATTGACCTCGCCGTATCTCATTAGCATCATATATGCAAGCCGAAGAGAGAATCTAATCAAGTTAGAGTTTAGAGCTATAAAATACTTACTAGATTACTTACTTTCTGAGGCTGCGGATAGTCGCATGTTGCGTTTGCTGTTTCATTAGTAGGAAATACGGCTTTGGTTGGTATGGGATCCGAATTTGCGGCGTTTGTGGTCTGGGAGCATTTAAAGTACGAATTAAACCTATTGGATGAACGCCATTGTCAAACTCGCGGCCTGGAACCTGAAATAACGTGTTTACATACACGCTCCGAAAGCACTGCGCATAGCTTGTAGCCACATCGTTCCTGACTGATCGAGAAGCACTGTGTGGTTGACATGTTGCTAGATTTTGAATCTAAGACGAGCAATCGGCGTCAACTTGCTGTTATCCGAAAGTGATTAGTAACTTTCGGTCTTTTTTACTATTTTAGTGTTCACCACATACTTTCCATAAATCTTCAGGTACGAAATTTTGGTTGGAGCTCTGTTGTCCTTTGCAGAGAGCAACCAAAAAGACGTGTCACAGCAAGCCGGCAAAAGGGGTGCTTCTCGAGAGGCGCATTTTGAACAGACGAGACGTGAAAGGTAAGAAAAGGGGCTGTAAATTTCTGCCACCATAAGGATCTGGCTTCGAGTATAAGATAAGATATTAATTGAAAAGAACCTAGAAGGTGAAGGAACCTGCAAGCAAATCTGTCCCTCCTTCACCAAAGAAATTTGAGTTTTCGAAGACCGTTATCGTGCTTCATCAACTTTCAGCCTTTTCAGCCGGGCGGCTGTCTGGTCTCTCCATATTTTTTTATAATCAAAGCTATATACCGCCTGTTCCCACCTCCCTTCCTTCCTTCCTTCCCCCCTCCAAGCTTCCCTCCCCCTCTTCCTCTACTTTTCCCTCTACCTCTCCCTCCCCCTTTCTACTATTCCTCCCCCCTCTACCTTAATTTCTAAAAATTTACAGCTAATATGGTAATAGATAAAATTATATAATAATAATAATTCATTGCTTAACGTCTGATTTGGATCCCTATTGGGCCTACGCGGACTACTCCTTATTTACATATGGGGAGAAAACTCTATTTAAGAAAAATGAGAAAACCCCGTGATCCATCTCCCTGCCTTTTGGGACTCGCCTACTTAGCGCCTGCGAGTCGCCTATGGTGCTCTACTATCTTACTGTTTGACCTCCTTAGGAACCACTGCTGCCGTAATAAGCCTATAGACGCGCTAGTATTACAAACTATTACTTTACTACTGTAGAGTTACTAGGGGGCACCTGCTGCTCGCCCCCTTACCTTTTATTACCATTTCCCTTACAACCCGGAACTAATTTAGCACATTTTAACTAATAAGCCACTGGGTAACCGCCTTAAGGCCTTTTTATATTAAAAGTAGTATATTATAGTTCTCTATACTAGCTACTAAGAGTATTATTTCTTAATTAGTATGTAGGGGGTATAGCAGTATTACGTGTTTTAGTATCTGTCTTAGCTAGCTATATTTATATCTTAGGCTACCTACTAAGACACCCACCCAGTAAAGCCAATCTTTTAGTCCTATTATTTCTATTCTTAAGAGTGTTGCTATTATATTTTCTGCCTTTATTAGGCCTTCTTAGAGCCCTTAGGTATTTACCCCCTATAGCGTTAACTATATTATAGCTTAGGTTCGTCTTACCTAAATTAGCCTCTATACCTTTAACTCCTATTTACCTCTTTAGTGTTAGTCTAACCAGTATTATATTACGGTAGATGGTTTCCTAGCGTTCTTATATATTTTACTTTAGCTCCTTTCTCTATCTTACTGTTATTTTTACTAACCTCTTATACGTCTTCCTTCCTTCTCTATATAGGCCTAGGCCCTAAAGTAGCACTATTCTTCTTCTGCTTTCTTTACCTGTTTCTCTAATATCTCTTCCCTACTTTAGGGTTATTGGTTTATTCTCCTACGGGGCACCCTAGGGTCCCTCTATAGTTTACTTAGGTGTGTCTTAATATACTTTATAATATTAGAGTTGCGTTTATTTTACGTTCTTTATATTATAGTGGCTTTAATATATAACTATAGGGGGGGAATATTAGATTCCTTCTTAAGCAGTGCTGTAGCTATTTGCTTGTACCCGCCTATAATACTTTAAAGGTAGGCTGTCTAGACCTTTTAAAGTGGTTTAAGGAGTAATTTAAGGGGGCCCTTCTTAGTTTCTCTAATGGCCTAAATACTAGATTTATATATTATGGTTGGCCGGACAACTGCTATATATAATAGGCGTGACCTTTAGAAGTATGGACCCTATATAGAGTTAATAATCCTAGATAAAGCGATAAACTATGCTTAGCCTTTATGGGCCGCTTATGCCGTATATACGCTCTACCAGAGCTTACTGTCCACCTATACTCCTAATACCCTTAGGCCCTAAACTGGTTAACCCCTAAAGCCTTAGATATAAATTATATGCTAGAGATCTATAGATTAGTTACGTTTTCTTATAAAATGGATTAGCTAGTATTTCTCTAGTAAGAATTAGACTCTATAACGTTTTGCCTATTCTATATAAGTGTTATAGGCTTTCTCTAGTATTCTGCAATTCTTTGCGGCTGTTGGCCCGTATATAATTAGGTTTATATTATTAACGAAGCCTATCCCCTAGGTTGCCCCTTTCTTAAAGAAGTTAAGTAGGTTGCTTATAAAGAAAAGGAAGAGTATAGGCGAGAGGGGTAATCTTTGTGGTATTCCTATTGTAACTATAATAGGGGGGCTCTAGTATCCGCTAAAGACTAGTAATGTTTCTTTTTAGCCTATAAACCCTTAGATAAATTATATAATCTATTCTAAAAAGCCCTTTGCCCTAAGGATATACAGGAGACGCTTGTGGAGCATATTATTATAGGCACTACTAATATCTAGGCTAAGCATTAATACTACAAAGTCCTTTCACATTGCCTATATAGATTTAATGGTGGTAGCGAGTAGCGTAAGTGCTAATAGTGTTAAGCGGTTCTTTCTTGCCCCTATTTAGCTTTGTAGTAGTAGGGTGTATTTCTCTACTATATCTGCTATGTGTTCCGCTATTACCCTTTCTAAGATCTTACTAAGGGTATTTTTTAAGGCAATAGGGCGGTAGCTTCCTGGGATTAAGTAATCTGCTTTGCCTTCTTTTCGTAGAATAACCGTTGTTATAGATCTTCTAAGTCGTGGGTAGTAGCCTATAGTAAAGTATGCTCTAGCTATATCTATAAGCTAAGGTGCTATAAGTAGCCTATAGGTTTTTAGGGCCTTATTTAGAATCCCATCTGGTCCTAGTGCTATATTATTTAAAAGGCGGCTAATAGTTCTAGCCATTTCCTCTATTATTATATCGCTGTTAACCCGTAGGTAAGTTACTAGTGTTTCGCCTGTAATATTACTAAGATCTACTAGAGCTAGTTAGGGGAAGAACCTTTCTATAAGGATCTTTACCTTCTTATCGTTATTATTTATAGCCTATAATTCTCCTACTCTTTATAGGGGTAGTAGGTATAGGTCTTCTACTAGGCGCCCTGCCTTTTTCTTTACCTATTTTGCTATAGCCTAAAGGCCCTTATTATGGGGGAGGCTTAGGTTAGAAGTTAGGTAGTTATATATTAGCTAGTAATATAGTAGAGTTTAACATACCTGCTTATTTAGGCCTCTACCCTAGTTTTCTAGTGCTTTAGTCCTAAACTATAAGCAGTTGGCTGCTACTACTAATTGCGGGGAATTTCACTAGTTCTTTTAGATATCTTATAACGGTATTACCTAAGTACTAGTCTACCCCCTAGTAGTCTGTATAAGAGTTTCCTTCTAGAGTTGGTACGCTTTTATACGGCTTAAGAGCCTTCTATAGCCTCTAGTTTTACGCCTTCTTTATTATTTCCGCTAGCGCGGGTATAAGCTGCCGTTTCTAGGGGTCGCAACTCCTATCTTTACGCCTACTAACGTAATCCTACGGAGGCGTCGTAGCTGCATCCTATAATATAGTTAGGTACACCTTCTACGGACGAGGCTAAGCCACTGCCTCTCCCGCCTAAGTAACTCCTGTTTGCTCCTTAAGTATATTTTACCGGCAAGCCGCCCTAGAGGCGAACGGTTCTGTTTATTAATATACTAACACGCGTATCCGTTCTCTTAAGCCACGTAGTAGTCTCTCTGGCTAGGGTGTGATCCTGCCTGCCTACTAGGTGCACCAAAGGTTAGAGCCTAGTTAAGGGATGAGGTCCTTAGAGCCAGCAGTGGCTACTACGTACTACGCCCCGTGGGAAGCCAGTAGTAATATAGGGGCGCAACACCCTATATACTACTAGTTCCCGTTTCGCGTTACCTGTAAGAGTCTCCTTATAATAGGCCGACCGTGTCTTGTAGGAGGGGGGCTGTAGAGACCAGGTCCCGCACCAGGCGACCTGCTCTCCCCCCTCCTACTAACTAAGCTTGTGTCCCCCCTTTTTATAAGCTGGCCTGTGTCTCTAACTGTTGAGTCCTCGTCCGACTGGCCTGTGTTTCCCCTGCAGCCTCCCCCATATGTATGCATTAGGTTGCGTGCACTACGCCTATTAAGACCCTCCTGTGAGTCGCCTTGTGCATATGCGCATCAGGTTGCGTGCACCACGCCTATTAAGACCCTCCTGTGAGAAAGATAAAATTATAACCTAATATTATATAATAGGGCGCTATAAAATAAGGGCATATAAGAGAAATATAGAAAAAGAGGTAGAGGTAGAGGTAGAGGCGTATAGTAGTAATAAGTTGACAAAGGAGGTAACAGGTAGTAACGGAGGAGATAGTGATAGAGAAAATAGTAACAGGAGAAATAGTAATAGAGCAGGCAATAGAGTAGGCAATGGAGGAGGTAATGGAGGAGGTAATAAAGGAGGTAATAAAGGAGGTAATAAAAGAATAACGCTTTAAAGTCTTAAAGTAGGATAATTAAGTAGATTAATTAAATATTTGATTTATATTATTAAAAGTCTTATGCCATTAACGTGGTTAACGGGGTTTTGGCCGCTCCCGTAGTTATGACCGTTTGGAACTTTTATTAGTTGTTTTCCACCAAATTAGCATTTCGGCTCACTTTGATTTTCTAAACGGGAGCGGTCACAACCCCCTTAGCCACGTTATAGATTTGTAAATTATTTTATATATAATTTAATTATTTAATAGTTTAATAGCTTACTAAAGGACTATACTAAAATAAATATAAAAAGTATCTAAATTAATCACGAATCGTGCTGTTAGGTGACAGAGTCATATATATTGTTCCGCACAGCCGTGCTTGGCATCTTGCCAGTCATTCGCTTACCTTTTGCAGATTTGTGCGATGGCTGGGTGGTGCGGAGCTTGTCACGTCACATGTGCTTAATTCGGACCGCGTGGGAGGTTGATGACAGATTGATCATGGTTCTGTAACCGCTTTCCAGCAGTGGAACTAATGCTAAAATGACTAACGTAAGCAAACCCCACAGAATACTTAACATAACAGATCTTCTTCTCTTGTAGTGCAGGGGTTTTGTAATCAAGTTGTGGCCTCTAGGTATAACGTAGGTGATGGGGTTATGAAGGTGACCCTAGTTATGAAGGTTTGCAGGTTTCGCAAACAAATTTTGTCGGTGTGTGTTCCAAATCAAGCGCATAGACAAAATTTGTTGGCGAAACCTGCAAACCTTCATAACTAGGGTCGCCTTCATAACCTCATCACCTACGTTATGTAGGTTGTGAAATATAATTGTTAGTCTTTTTGCTTGGCATTGATCCCTGCAACGGACCTTGGAAACATCGCCGCCGAAATTCCTGTATTACATGTACTTGTAACCCCTCTCGAAATAACAACGGACTGTCGTTACTGCAACCCATTCACGGCTTAGACCTTACAGGTCCTGCTTAATCAATGTATAGCGATCCTCTCATGGCCCAAGCAGAAGCTGCAGACTCGGACGCAGCACTTCCTTCAAACCCTTGTGGCCGACTTTATGCCATCAGCGATCTCCATCTCTCCTACAAATCTAATCGTGAAGCACTCGAAGAACTGGCCCCACATCCTAATGACTGTCTCATAATTTGTGGCGATATTGGCGAAACTTCCGAGCATCTCAGACTTGCGTTCTCGACGGCGACAGCGTGCTTCGAAAAAGTGTTCTGGGCGCCAGGCAATCATGAGCTTTATACGATGCCCTCGCAGCAAGGCGGTGCCAGAGGCGAAGGGAAATACAAAGAATGTGTGGAGGTAGCACGAGAGTATGGTGTCTTAACGCCGGAGGATCCTTACGCTCGGTGGCATGGTGAGGGCGGCCCATGCCTCATCGCACCCATCTTCACACTGTATGATTACAGTTTTCGACCCGACGATGTAACTTTGGAGGACGCCGTTAAGTGGGCTAAAGAGGAAGGTGTGGAAGCTACGGATGAAGTGTTGCTTCATCCCGATCCGTACACTTCACGCATTGAATGGTGCGAAGCGCTTGTTGCCCAGACGGAAACTAAACTTGCGGATGCTGTCGCACGGAACCCGGACGCTAAACTGATCATTGCGGGACACTGGCCGCTGAGACAGGATGTCGTCAAGCTGATGCTTGTGCCTAGGTTTTCAATTTGGTGCGGGACGAAGCAGACCGACGATTGGCATACAAGGTTTAATGCCAAAGTAGTGGTGAGCGGTCATCTGCACGTACGACGTACGGACTGGAGAGATGAGACAAGGTTCGAAGAGTGCAGTTTAGGATATCCGAAACAGTGGAAAGAATGCAAGGACAGCGGCATGGATATCAATGATTTCCTCCGAGAGATTTTACCAGGTCCGGCGGTCCCGACTGATGATAAACCGGCGACAATTTGGAGACGCTATGGATAGCGGACCTGGATAAAGCATAGTCATCTCATGATGCATGAGAAGGTCTGCATATCATGCAGCAATCTCAAGGTGAATTTGCAATGCCTTTAAGCCATTCAATGGCCCACTAAGGCCAAATAGCTTTAACGGTGTAGTAAAATATTCGCAAATTTCATGACGCGCGGTTCTTCGGGATAAATTAACGATTGGAGTATTCTCCGAGAACAACCCGCTCCTAAATTTCATTTAACCTCACAACATATAACCCACGTTATCATTAATGCCTGGCATGAACATTATGATAACTAAAAATCCAGCCAACCTTATCGCTATTTGTTAGCAGGGCAGGACGAAGCAAGCAAGCTCACAGTACTAAAAGTTTCAGGCAAGTAGGCTGCGATTGCCCGGCTTGCATGACTTGCTTATTAGCAAGTCTGTGTCTAGCAATGCACCATGCTAGAGATAGATCAATTGTATACTGTGTTTCAAGCTAGTAAAGTCTCTCTAACAATGAGATGGGTGTGTCACAAGCTTCCGACAATGTTGACTTCCATTCTTGTCCGGCACTTAGTATTCCACAACAGATTGCCAAGCTCGGCCTGAACCAACGGAGGTTTGTGGTAAACGGAGAGCCTAAGGCTTCGTTAAGCCGACAAAGAGTCCAAAATAAAGGATTCTAGCAACTTTGAATGCTCGCAAATATCCTGGTCGGTATTTAAAGTTAGCCAATTCCAAGGTCGGTTGATCCGGCGGACCAAAGGCATCCTAATATTCCCGAGCTGATCGGTTTTTACTCACAATAAAAATCCACGATACAGCATAGCACGGCCAAAGAGTGGTGCTCTAAGGCTTTTCGATTTGGCCCAAATATGGAGTTCACTTCACACAATAGATATGCGTACTGCGGGCTAGCCTGGCACTCCAAGTAAAGCTCCTTCGTGCATCTAATGGCTAGTGCTAGCAATTGGCTTTGCTTCGCTTTATCCCAGTTGAATTCCTCAAAACTAGGACCCATCTAAGATGCTTCTGTGATAATCATTTACAACGAAGGGCTCGTGAAGGCGCGCCTCAGTTAACGGAAGTGACATAGAACGGGCAAGTGACGGCATTTCTGTTGAAAAGCGGAAAAATATCGTTGGCCTGGGCGTTGATGGATAGTAATTTATCTCCCATGGAGCTGAAAGCCATGAATAGCACGTCTCAAAACCAAGAGAAAAAGACAATTGGCGTTTGGATCATAGCGGAGGATAGTGGTTGAAGCTTAAAGATGCATGCAGTATGGTCCTATTGTGAAGTTGGGTGGAGGCAATGGGCGACAAATATAAACTTCTCTACTAGTTTTAAGATACCGGCTGATGAGTCTCTATATGGCCCTCTACCTGCACTGTTTATCGCTTAACGGCGAAATAGACAAAGGGATCTAACTGGGGAATCGATTCATTTGTTGTGTTTCTAAAATGAAAATTAAAGTCGTCGGTTATTAATTGCCGAGAACGAGGGGCGTCGCGGAACGAGGAATTCTCCGGGTTTCCAGAAACGTGAGACTCTCCAACAACCTCTGGCAGTGAGGATGCTTCCATCGGCATACCCACTATGATGCACCCAACGGTTTCACGACTATGGATCACTGGGGCGACCCTTGGGCCGACGAGACTGAGACGAAGACGCCCTCGGAAGAGGAGTTCTGCGGAAAGAAGGCTGTAGAGGCACCATCGATACTAGCAGGGTTTGAGAATGAAGCGCAATGGGGTGATCTGGAGAATGCCAATGACTTTGGAGGCTGGCCTGGGTTCTCCCCTCCGAATTCGAATGACGACGCTCTGCTGAGAGAAGGCTCGCAGCCGAAAGCGAGGTATAGCTCGACTTCGGCAGAATCATTCGACCAAAGGCCCCTCGAGGACGTTCGACAGTCCCCTCCGTGCCCACCCACGCCACACGAAACTAGTGCAATAAAAAATGGCAAATTGGATATATATTTGGATGGAGACCAAATGGCAGGTCAGAAGAAGTCAGAAACGGAGCATTTTGAAGATTGGGAAGAGCACTCTCAGATAACCAGCCTTGGGAGCAGTCCCAGTGCTTTGGAAAATGAGCTCTCGGACTCAAACACAACAATACGCCCAGGTGCAGTACCCAGTGAAGCTTCCATGGAGTTGGAACCATCTACCGCCCTCGAAGACGATGCATCTACCAGGCCCTCCACCTCTCCCTCTGACACGAGTCAACCAGAAATTCAGCCGGAATCTCCAAGAACTTCATTTGAAGAAGAGCACGTTGTATTAAAAGATACCCTTGTTATAACGGACGTACCAGTCATAAAAGATGAGTTGGATGTCGAACGCACCACTGATGAGGACGATGACTTTGGAGACTTTGAACAAGAGGAGGTAGACCCAACTGCTGAGGCCGGAGCTGAGGAGTCAGAACAATCATTGAGCTCTCTCGTGTCAGCCGTATTTCCAGAATCCAAAACAGGTCCCGAGCAGGTAACACAAGCTGAGAATGACATTGCCTATAAGGAAGATAAAACAACCCACAGTACCGTTTCATTTCAGCCAGACCTCTCACTTGTCGGACGGTTATTTTCTCCCCCCACTCCATTGGAACATTTACCACTAGTGCCGGATAGCACTATATCCTCAACATCAGCTCGAAAAGCGTGGTACCGTATCACGCGCAAGCAGACAATGAGGGAATTTAATAGTGGTAATGATGGCGATGATTATGTTCGAGTAACATGGATCAACTCCAATATACGGCTGGAGATAAGTAAAATAGTGGCCAGGTGGAGCGCTGAGGATCGAATTGCGGGCCGGGCGGTGCTGGGAGGAAAGAGTGCAGCCGCTATGTTTTTTTGGGATCAGCCTGCCATGGACTCAGATCAAGGCGTAGGCCAAAGACGCTCCCGCAAACGATTGCCTCTGTTATCATCTGCTGAATTTTCATCGCCTGTATCTTCCAAAAAGCACAACGGGCTAGCATTTTCAACCACAAGTCCAATAGCGCAATTCAATTGGAGCTCCTCTCCAACATCCCCAAAGACTCATTCGACCGACGATACAGACATTGTAGGGAAGAGAACTGTGACGGCGTCCACTCCAACCGCCTCATCACCTCTCTCAAGAAAGTCGACACATGTATCAAAGGTGCAAGGCCACGAGAGAAAACCAGTTTCATTAAATGTGTCTGGAGAGGTTGCTTACAAAATATCTCATAAAAAAGCTTCGCAGAGCTTTGGCTTGCCTATCTCTCATCTAGTTGCAACTATACCTCCAAAGCCAACGACACCCTCGAACCTGTTTAACATACCGAACGATTACCATGGCAGTGGCTCATCTCTACCTGCACCCATGAAGATTTCCAACGCAGCAGACCCAGCTCCAACAGAAATACATCCTCACCCTACTCAAATCTCGTCCATGGATATTGACCCTTGGGCTGGCCTCACACGTCTCGACACAAGTTCCGAAGCGCTGCCCGCTTCTAATATTCCTACATTGGACGATGACGATGACTGGGGCGAGATGATTCAATCACCAGCAACTCCAGTCTTGCAACCAACTTTCATACCCACCAAAGAGAAACCCCTAATCCAAAATCTCCAGCCGACCCTTCGCGCCGCAACGCCTGTCTCCCCAGCAACATCTTTGGCGTCTACCCCACAATCGTCCACCGCTCCAACTTCAACACCTGTTGCATCAGCTCAGCCTTATTCTAACCCCCTCGCTACTGCTGACTTCTCCATCTTCGAAACCCCCGCTGCACCCCCACCTCGCCCAGCCCCTCCACGGGCTCCGCCATCCTCGTCTGCGCTCCCAAGACACCTCCGCCACTCCTCCATCCCGACCCCCTTCTCTTCATACACCCTCCCTCAACCGTCCTCCAGCCGTCCAGCATCTCTCCCTCCACCTCACAGTTCTGTGCTAGCTCCTCCTTCAGCCGCTAAGCGCAAGGAAGACCAAGACGCAGAAACGGTCCGCCGCATCGTCGCCGCTCTGCCGGATTTGAGCTACATGTTGCGCTAAACAGCTGCTGGACGGCGAGCGGTGCGGCTGTTGGGGTGGTTGTGGTGTTGATTTTAGCGTGATGTTAAAATTGTGTCTTTAAGATTTGGGGTTTATCATGGCTTGTAGGATTCGCGTTTAGTCTTTGGTATTCAGCATCTGTCCTTGGTCTCTGTGGTTTGTACTTCAATTATTAGCATTGTTGGGAGTATGATTTGTGGCGCTCTGGTTTCTATATCTATGAAACCTAGGGGGGCGGAAGGTTGTGGTCTGGATGTAGGGACGCTGTACGATTTGGTTGGTGTCGGCCGTTTAGTTGAGTTATGTATACGGGATATGAGGTCGGGAGCGGAAATGTGTTTCGGGTGTTCAGAGCATTTAATCTGATATCAGCATTTTGAATCTGCATATTTAAGCAACGAGCGATATTATCTATTCATCGACTGTCTAGCCCACCAAATCCCATTCTTGTAAAGTTCCCCTCATCACCCATCGCTCTGAATAACCCCATCCCAGAATGGCCCCATTGCCTCACCCTACCTCCCCGTCTCCTCCCCGGGACTCATCTCCTCTTCCTCAAGCACGCTTTCCGCCCGCGCCACCATCCCAATACTGCTTTCCTCATCCCCTCCTACCATTCCCGACGCATCCTCAACTTGCTCCCCTCCTTCCCCCTCTCCGATTCTTCTGACCTCCTCCTCTTCCTCTTCCTCTTCATCTGTATCATCATCAGCCGCATCCTTCGCACCCACCTCCGGCCGCCGCTTCCGTTCAAAATCCTGCGCGTGCGCCGCATGCAGCATCGTGCCGACGTGCGACAGACGGTGCACCATAGGCGAAGGCCGCTCCGAGCCGCTGTGCCCGCGGCGGCGGCGGCGGCGCAAGGACGCCGAGGTTTCGTGCGTGCGAGTCGGCGTGAGCGCGTTGGCGGGGGTAAGGGTGCGCGGCAGGTCCGGGGAGGGCGCGGGGGTTTGGGGTTTGGCGGGGAGGTCGGTGCTGGGGCGGGTGGAGGAGGCCGCCGGGGACGGGGTCGTGCTGGGGAGGTCGTAGGGGAGCGGGATGTCGCGGGAGGCGCGGAAGCGGCCGACGCTGGTTGAGTCGGTTAGGTGGGCTGCGTGGTAGGGCCGAGGGGGGGTGGTGAGACTGGTGGTGGGGTGCGGGAAGCTTACTTTGTGCAGTGCTCGTTTTCGACACGGAACAGTGTCCACATGCCTCTACGGCAGATTTCGGAGAGAGCGACAATGAAGGAGAGGGCGGCGGAGTGTTGCAGGTCGTTGATGTAAATGGCGTAGAAGACCCAGTTGAAGCGTAGGATTGGGTCGATCACCATGGCGACGTAGTACATCCAGACCTTCTTGTAACCAAGGGTGTCGCGGAGGAAGCGGTTCTTGGCGTAGGGGTCGCCCAGGCCTAATGAATTAGTTGACTAGTTCGCCGGAACTCGTTTGCGTGTGACTTACTCCAATCCATGATGACGTCCCAAATGCCTGTGTGTGTTAGTAAAAACTCCGTACAATAAAGGTGACGCAGTCACTGGACTTACTACAATAGGTAGCATTGATCGTCGCGAAAGAGATGAAGATAGCTTTGTGCTCCGTTGTCTTTTGGATGCGATAAATACTCAAAGTAATGTAGAACAGAATAGTTGCCGTGTATTTTCCACAGTTGACGAGATGGGGAAAGACGTTTCTGGTGTCATAATAACGTCTAATGCATTGAAGAGCGCGCCAAATTCCAGGTAGCGTAGAGAAGAAGCCGAGGAGTCTAGAGTTCGATGAGTTACATTGGCTGGGGTTCTTCCAATCATGCGCATATAGGCAAAAGAAGAGTTCAATGTTCTAGACACTAGATCAGCTTAAACTTTTTAGCAGCTCGAGGCATACCCACCCCCATGCTGTACGTTAGAGAGCAGAACATATCCCCAAGATAGAAGTCACGAAACTCCACTGGATATAGTCCAGCGAGAAGCAGTCTCCACTATCAACAGAATCAGCTGAGTATTTTAATTGCCTTCTTTTGCTTACATTGGAGTAAAGAAGCCACACTCGGCTGCGGTGGTACACGATAGGCGCTGGGAAAAAGATAATCAAGGCTGTAAGTCCAATAAGGATGACGGGATAATATATATACATCGTGTTGCTCCCGAACCGACTGAAGTTGAGCCACATCATGAGGCCCAGAAAGAAGAGAAATAGACATGGAAGCTGTGACTCGGTTAGCAACATATTCAGGAAACCCTAGGATGGACCGTACTTCACATAATTGTCTCCAGTCAAGATGGTGGCGGGTATCAAACTCAAATACAAACACGTAATTTATCTTGGAATTTTGCCACACTCTGCAGGCTAGACAAAATAGCAGGAATAAAAATACTATCAGAAAATATCCCGCATAAACCTGGAAGTTGTGAGCCAGGAAATAGTTAATATGGGAATTGGCGCCAAATACCTGCAAGAGGTAGCTAGTATTGGTTGCTAGGGCTGGATCTGAGGAGAACAGTAACTCGGTGCCGTGCACTAAGCCTTGGATGCCAAAAACTAAACCACCGGCAAGTAGTAAGCCGTTACGGAAAGAGCTCTCAGTAAAATCACCAGCCCGGCCTGACTTTACCCGGAGCTTTCCGACGGCTAATTTGTGATTGCCTTGCTCAAAGTACCTAGCATATAAATCCTCGACCGCGCGGATATGACCATCAATAACGTCACTTCGCACAAACCAAGCTTTGTTTACCTTCTCCGCCATATATCTCCCTGACGGTTTCGCGTTGGCTATTTTATCGTACTTCTTGTTTATCTTCCGAAATGCTGTACGGTTAAGCAAGGCATATGATTTTAGGAGTTCTAGCCCTCGATAGTATTCTTGAAGAGCGACCTTGAGCTTTCTCTTAGCGCTCCTATACGGTACCTCTTGCGATTCCGGGCGACGAGTGTAGTCGCGACTGTCTTCTGGCATCTTTCTCGGCCTAAGTCCTGACGGCGTACCGAGCTCTTTCATTCCTTTCGTTGTTTTACCGAAATGGCCAGCTCTTGCAGCTTCGAGAGCAGAGTCGAGAGGCTTCAGCCATGTAAGATTTAGTCTATGGTGTTTCCCTTCTGGTGGCTCATCTTCAGAGCTTGAATGTTGCCCATGGAGCAGCGCATCTTCAGCTGACGCGGCCTTTCCTTGCTTTGCCTTCATCTTTGCGGTTTGTATGGCCACAATCTCCTCCAGTCGGCGGTCCCTCATTATATGCAGCTGCTCTCGTAGAACGTTCAACCGGTCGGTAGCTTCGTCTTCCTTTTGTTTGTAAAACGTCTCTATCTTCTCCAACTCCATGTCCAAGAAATGGAAGAATTCGGCCTGTCGAAATTCGACTTCTCGGAAAGCCTCAAGAGGCAGGTCATAGCTCCCTGGAGAGTCCGGCGTTCCCTTCCCACTTATAGAGAACATCCTTTTTATGAATGGATGCTGTCCATCAATGCCTGGCATGGAATTAATGCGTTTTGGTTTGAAGATGCTCTTATATCTTAGTGGCAATGTAGAAGATTGGCGGTGCGGAGACCTCGTTTTTCCAACTTCAAAAGCATCCCCAGTATCTGCTGGAAGACTGAACGTGGTGTTCAGGTCTTTACGACCACTCGGTGTCCTTGAGGGCGGACTAGGTTTTGCGGAGGGATGATTAGGATCCATCGCGGGATCAGGAAGCTCCAGTTTGGGTGGCCTCCGACCTCTTGCATCAGTGTACGTTGTGTTGTTCGAGGGGCTTCCAATGATGCTCCCATACCTTGTCATTTGCGATATCTCCTCTCTCCCGCCTCTCAATGGCCGCTCTTCAGGATTGGACGACTGTGGTATATCGCGAGGAGCAGACGACCCATTTCCGATAGCATTGGCTCTCAGGTTTGAGCGGCTGTTGCGCATAGCAAGGGTTCTAAGATCCTGGGTAGCATCATCTCCGCGAGTCTCGCGGCCAGGGCGTGTCTGGCTCAAAAACGAGTATTTCGGCGCCGTATCGAACGGAGAGGGAGTAGCGGTTGTACCGCGACGGCGGCTGCGGGGAGTTTGATTGACATTTCTGAGGGCTCGGGCGATTGCTTTGAGCTTTTCCTTCCCTTGCTACATCGCGGAAATGTTAGAGCAGTGCGGTGCGGGATGACTTCTATGTGTAAACCTTGTAATTCAGGTATTTCACCCTCCACTCTGGAACAAGATCGCGTTCAAGCTCCCTGTTGTTTTGTTAATTAAACGAACCCTCTTCGACGGTTGAGACTCGCACTTTGCAAACTTCATTACGTTCAATTGCGTTAAAGGCGGAGGAAGGAGAGAAACGAATTCGCAGATACGCCCCGAGAGCGCGGAGACATCAAGCACAAACAATATATTCACAATATTGAATTGAATAGATACTCGTGGACGCTTCGTTTTGAAAGGCTTTGCTCGAAAAGTTCGCAATGACAGCCAAGGCGATCTCCATGTTTCTCTAACGGCGATGCCGATTTTCGCGGGCCCCTCCACGGTCCCTGCACGCAAGACGTCATTGGATAGCCATGTAAAATTTAGGCTTCACGCATTTAGCGCTATACTGCCGGTGTCCTCACGATTGGATCACATATCACTTGATAGAATTGCAATTGTGTGGCGTCAGAGTGAGAGAATGTTGTTTGGTTACATAAGCACGTTATGCTCTGTCAATTGAATACGACTCGGCCCTCCGGGTACTTCAGAAAGCAATCCAAAAGCCACCAATCAATCAGCTCTTCACGACTCGCAGTGTTTCCATTAATGAGCACTACTTTTGAGCATCCTATCTGCCAACAGTATGGTGAAAGGAATCACCAGTTCTGGTTCTGGATGTATTGTGGGCGCCCATATTGGTTGGGGTCGTATTGATCGGCACCCTGGTTGTTGACATAGTGGTCATCGTACAGTTCCTCAGCCCTCTTCTTAGCATGATGCTTGGCCTTCTCCCTATCGAAGAAGTCCTCGCCCTTGGTCTCAGCAAGTTTGTCAACCTCAGCGCCAGCGAAGCCAGCTAGGAGCTCCTTGGCGAATGCATGAGACACGGGCTTGCCTGGTAGATATTAACGAGCGTGATGAGACAACGAAAGTGACGGAGTAACATACCTTCTCTGCGTTGATGATCCTCAAATGCCTTGAAGCCAGCGAATGCAGCACCTCCAGCAACCAGCTCGTGGCCCCAGCTGGCCTGGTGCTCACTCTCGTCGCTGTTATAGACCTGATTGTAGGCGTCCTGGGATTCACCTGTGTGGAAATCGCTCGTCAGCAATGTCTCGGAGCAGGAATAGAGTTGGCTAGAATGCCAGAGAGATGCCGCGTACCCCACATGTTGATTGATTGATTGGTGAATAAGAAGTTAAGTGATTTGACGAAGTTGATGCAGTAATTGATAGGAGTTGGACTTAGATGTTGATTGTTGTCGAGGATAGAGAAGAAATGGAAGAAGAAAGAAGAGGAAAAGTGTAGTGTCTGCGGGATTTATGTGGTGAGACACGCTCACAACAGCCGGGAATAAAGCATTTTCTATCTGTCGTCATCCAGGCCTTGCGCCAACGAGGGGCAACGTATGCGTGGTGGGGTGGAGTGATTAAGAGCCAAAGTGAATCCACTAGTGACTCCATTTTAAACAACCTTGACCGACAGGCGTTACTGTCATTGGATAATCCATGGAGAATGAGGGTGAATATCGCCATCAGAGCGTTAGTACATGCAAGTGTTATCACAGGATCTTGGAAGTCGTATGAGCGTACAGCAGCACCGTTTCCTGTTGGGCTAAGCTTCTCCTTAAGCAACCCTAGCCGCCTTGGCGGAAAGCTTGTCATCTTGGATAAGCATTACTATTTCTGGGGGATGATGTCGAAGAATCAATTGACCAACGCTTCCATCGTTCGAGATCAATTCTAGGTGATGGAGTTTCTAATTATATTGTGGCTAGGAGCGGGTTTTCTTGCTGATCTTCAAAGGAACGACTGGATCTCAAGCTTTGCCATGGGGCTTGGCAGAAGTCTTCGGGAGATCGTCAGGCCTGACAGCTTCCCCCAAGTCAACCTTACAGGTGACCAACGAGCATCCTTTACGGGATCAATACTCCACCTGCATAATGCCAGGTCGATTGCCCACAAAGGATGACTTCGCCTCGTCGATCACCCTTAGTATCGCTCACCGTAAGTTCCCAGCGAGGCTCTTATCGTGGATCCGAGCAAGCTCCAGGACCCACTGACGTATCCAGCGCCCGCCTCGCAACCCGCCACGAACGTTTTGATCCTCCTGCACGGCCTCGGCGATACCAGCGCCTCCTTTACAACCCTGGGCCAACGACTCTCCCTGCCTGAAACGACTTGTGTTTCCATCCAGGCGCCAAAACCGCTTCCCTTCGATCTCGGCGGCTTTCATTGGGGTGATGACATCATTTTTGACCAGGTAACTGGTGAGATGGACGTAGACACTGGTTTCAAGTCGTCCACGCGAATGGTGCTTGACGAGGTGATACGAAAAGGCCTCGTTGAAAAATGCTGCTATAAGCCTCGCGAGATCAAGATTTTTGGGTTCGCTCAAGGTGGGATAGTCGGACTACAAGTCGCCGCTGAGATTGGAGAAGATGAACTTGGCGGGGTAATCAGCATTGGCGGTACAATATCTTCGTCAATACCGCTTGCGGCCTTGGACAAGAAGAGCAGAACTCCAGTCATCGTGTGCAAGGGCTCCGAGAACTCGACCGTGACACCAAGTTCAATACAGAAAATCAAGGATATATTCGAGTTCGTGGAGATTAAGGAATGGAAGAAGATAGGAGATGGCATGCCAAGCAACCGGGATGAAATGCTGCCTATCATGCAGTTTTTTGCAAGGAGGCTAAGGAGCATGAAGGGCGTGCCTGAGGGAAGCGCAGAATTGACTTGACTGACTCAAGGAGTATAAAGGAAGAGATAGCGCTGAAGCCTAGTGCTGGAAGCCGGCCTGCAAAGTTCTAGCCCTATGCTCATAACCGGTGGACAGACTCCATGAGGAATAACATTCTCACCCGATGAACCGCCCTTGTTCTGTATCTTGCAGATGGCTAAGCTGGGAAGATCTAATTGCTTTAGACTACCGCAGACAAGGAAATGAGCATTCCAGGTAGGAAAATATTCATCAATAGGTTATCATCATAGTCGAGGTGCAATGTCACGATACCGGGGAAGAGTGAGGACCTTAACCTCAGCAAGACTATTTAAATCACCCAAACGCTTCTAATCACTCAATCAATTCAGACAGAAATACTCTACTTGCGAAACGTTTTCCAAAACGCACTTGCCATGCTTGTCTACTTGTTCTATGTGAAGATTAGCGTGCTAATTTCACCCGAAGTTCTGCCGTAAAGAGACAGCGTTGATGTCACAGAATTTCCTCTAGGCTACTTTGTATTTTCCACAACACAGGGAGCGTCTTCCACGATCTTAACATATTGATACTCAACCCAAGACCTATACTTTGTTTCCTTCTAACATCTTATGGTTTGCAATGGCTGTCCCTCATAACTCACTTCGAAGCTTCCTCGTGCTCGCCAAGAGAACCCTTCGAAATGCGATTGATCGGAGCCAGAAAATCACCTTTGTCATAGGCAATGAATCTGCTGGTACGTTCTACCCTTCAACAATCTCCGCGGCTGCTGATTGACGGGCCCTACAGATCTCGACTCTTTTACCTCCTCTCTTATCTATGCCTACGTCCGGTCAAGCACACCCACACCCCACGCTTTCACACCGCTCTATGTTCCAGTTACGAATATACCTTTTTCTGGAATCCAACTACGCCCCGAATTCCTCGCCCTCCTACCTCGTGCAAATATAGAGCTCCAGCATTTAATCACTTTAGACGACCTTCCTGATCTATCCAACATAAAGTCAAAGCTACGCCCTGAAAACACTAAATGGATTCTGGTGGACCACAATTCGTTACAAGGTGTATTGGGGAGCATATACTCGGATCGAGTTGGAGGCGTCATTGACCACCACGGCGAGGAAAACAAAGTACCTAAAGATACTGTAAGTGAGCCTCGTATCATTGCCAAAGCTGGCAGCTGCACAAGCCTAGTTACGGAATATTGTCGTGAGACGTGGGATGCACTCTCAAATTCTGCAATGCCTTCTGGCGCCACTCATGGACAGGGGGATGAATTGGTGGATGACAGTACAATGAATACTCTATGGGATGCACAGGTCGCACAACTGGGACTAGCCAGTATTTTGATTGATACATCCAATCTAAAAGCCAAGGAAAACACCACTGAACACGACATCAAGGCGGCTGAGTATCTCGAAGCTAAGATTATGGCTTGTCCTCTAGTTTCAGCCCGGTTTGATCGATCTAAATTCTTTACGGAGATCGATACCGCGAAGAAGGATATGGGAGGGCTCCAACTGCACGACATACTAAGAAAAGACTACAAGGAGTGGGCTGAACGAGGATTGAAACTCGGCATCAGCTCAGTGGTTAAACCCATCTGTTTCCTGCAGGAGAATGCCCGAAGGGAAGCGAACGGACAGAATCCTGATGACTCCTTTCTCCCAGCCATCCGGAAGTTTTCTAAGGATAGAGACCTGGATATTTACGCGCTTATGACGACGTCAACATCTTCAGAAGGTAAATTCCAACGTGAGCTTCTTCTTTGGGCATTCACGGCCGACGCAACCTCTGCTGCCAAAAAGTTCTCGGGCACTGCCGGCGGTGAGTTGGGTCTTGAAGACTGGCACGGCTCAGACGGAAGGCCTCACGAGGAGCAGAGTGAGAAGGATTGGAGGAAAGTCTGGTGGCAAAGGAACGTAGGGCATAGTAGGAAACGTGTCGCTCCTTTGCTCAGGGAAGCCATGAGTTAAAATCAAGGTAAGACCTACGGAGTCCGGAGAGCGCGATACGCGCCAGCCTCAGCCCCTTACAACGTGTCGAACATGAACATGATCTGACGTGGGGAAGCCTGAAACCAGGTTCTCGCGGGAGATCAGCGCTCTTATTGCTCATTTTGCCGGATCTCAGGGCCCAAAGGTGGAGGTTGGGCAAGGCGAGAGATCGTCCATAGTCCACCCAAAGCTCTGATCTTTTTTGGAATTGCTAGATGCCCAAAGGTGGGGATCAAGGACAATGATGGCGAGAATTGCCGTTTGGGATATCGTCAGGAACAATGTCTGAAATCTCTTGGCATTAAAGAGCGTGCAGCAGCCTTCGGTTGTCGAGGAAACATCTAGGCAGGCCTGGTCCCTGGGGAATATATTTCAAAGCACCAGCAGGGTCATGTAGCTATTGGAAGCGAAGCAATAAAACATTATATACTCTTTGTATTGGGAGCAAATGGTTGGGTGAAATCCCCAGAGTCTAGAAGGTGGAGATTAGAGCATGCGCAAAGAAATTGCCGCGTGCAGCAAACGTGCAGCAGCGGTGCCGATTTCCAGTTCCTGTCCATGGATACTTGGGTTGCAGTAGTCCGGCAGCAAGAACGCGAGGTATCCAGGACAAGCACGAGAGAAGTCCAGAGAGATGGTGCAGATGAGTTAGCGACTGGGTGCATGGAGCGACTCACCATGCTTCGTTTCTGAATGAAGCGACGCGATCATTTGAAGATGATTGATCCTTTTAAAACACGAGACGAGAGCCCGAATTTAACTTCACTCTAGCGACGCGCCTGTGGATGAACTGGGAAACATGAGTTCTCAATCTCTGGCCATCGGGGGTATTGGCATGCAGGAGGTGACAGCACCTTCTTGCATGCATTTTTCTGGACTGCCAACACATCAACCCAACGTGCAGGGCCGATCCATCTGAACCACTGGAGGGCCGCAACGTCGAAGGCTTGAGACCAGGACGCTTTAGCCGACGGGTTGAGGGGACATCTGGCTAGTTCTGGCTGTTTATGGCTGTCCCATGGCGGTACATGGCTGTATACAGGACGCAGGCCGTGGAGGAAAAGGCCGACGTCGGTGCGGTCGCAGAAGAGGCCGCCGTGGCCGCCCAGGACTGCTGAAGCCACCCGCGGGAGAGCCGTCTCCCCTGATCTGACACCAGCCCGGAGAGCAGCGCCCTTCGCTGGCCCTTCTCTCCGGCCTTGTTGCGGCGGTCGAGTCGCGTGGAGCAGCGGGGATGGTGACTCTTGGACGGCAGCTGAACCCGCCCAGCAGCGCTCAGCACCGCGGCCAGTAGCGGCGGTCACATTGTTTGGCCGCCGAAAGGGCATCGTGACTTCGCTCGTCGAATCTGCACGCGGCTTAATGCGGCTGGAGGGCTAAAGCGGCCGACCTGTCAGCGCGCGCGCGCATCTGGCGGCCTGGCGCTGAACACGCTGTGGCATAGGGGCTCTCGGCGCTGATTCGCCTGTGATTCGCCCGCCGAGTCCCACGCTGGATGTGCTGGATGTGCTGGCCTGCAAGTCATCGACTTTTGGGATCAAGCTCTGCCTCGCCCAAGCGGCGAAGGCGGTCTGTTGCCACTGCTCGCCGGCGGCCAATGTCAACTTCTCCAGTTCTGCATATTTCCGTCTCGTCGTCGCATCGCCGCGCATCCTCGTTGTCGCCATCGCATCAACCATCGCCCTGAGCTCTCCCGCCTCGACTCGAGCCCGCCTTGGCCAATCGCTGCCGCTCTGACTCGCCCTATCGATAACGGACGTTGCTTGGGCGCCTGCCAGCACACACTCTATACCGATCCCGTCCACGCACAACCTCTCTCCCAGGCTGCGACAGCAACGGACATGCTGCGTTAGATGATGCTGGCCTGACAGCTCGGGCACTGCCTTGAGAGCTACGTTGGGTCCCTCTAATGGCGAGATGATTAGAAGAAACCAACATTCCTCCTCGCCGCCGGCGCAGGTTTATTCTTCTCCCCGTATGTGGTTTCGACCTCCTGCCCTCCATATAATTCCCCTCTGCCAATAGAGCAGGCCCAGATTAACGCCCACTGTATGATGAGCTGGCATGTGCTAACAGAGCCCCCTTCGAGCAGCCGTGTCACCGACCATCACGCAAGTTTCTTCTAGAAGCCAGACCCCATCTCAGAGTGAGGTCCATGACCCTTCTTGCGAAGTCCCGCTCCGCTCTCCCAGTCCGCCAAGGTCGCCCTCGCCTTCTAAACCCCCCTCTTCGACCATGGGAAGTCGACCTGGCGGATCTACCGACAATGACAGACAAACAACCCTAAACCCGAGACCCGCGATGTCTGCCTCGATATCTGCGCCAGCAGGTCGACTCCCCCGCCTCTTCCCTCAAGACCTGTCGCAGTATACCGAAGCACTCCTCCCAACTGCCGCAGTCACCACCTCCTCTACATCATTAGCAGAGTTAGCCCATCTGATTCGACTTCAAGGTTATCAGGAGCAGCGGAAAGCTCATTCGAGGGTCCGGCTCCATAGATGGCTTGTTTCGAGTGCTCTCTCCGCACGCCTCGCGCATTGCGGAGAGCTGGCTCATCGAACTTTGGTTGACAACTTCAGGTCCGATGATAAAAAAAGTTTTGCCACGCTGTACAATGCCCTTCACGACGTTCGGAACTCTTGCGATGCGACTCGACGATATGCATTACTCGAACCTGATCTTGAAATTGGAAAGTCAAAAAGCGCAAAGAACGAGAAACAATCGTTTTCAACTTTTATGAATGAGGTTCCTTCCAAAATTTTGGATGAGTTGGTTGATTTCATCTCCGAAATCCGCACCAATCCAGATTTTCTTGCCACACGGATTTTAAATCTGTCTCAGCAAGAATTAGCTTCTTTAACGTCGTTTCGTCAAGCTTTGGATCCCATTGATTCTGTCATGGCGCTTCAAGCCAGAGGTAAAGCCGTTGGTTCTACTCAAAAGCCCTCCCAGCCTCAAGGTCCAAGTCCAGTAGAGCGTCTACTGTCTTTTCAGCGGCATGATCCTCTTTCTGCTCTTATTTACACCATTTTCGCAAATTCTTCCGGGCCAGACTCCGCTGAAGATCTCCGCCGTACGGATGCCTGGGCTACCACATGTGCAAGGCTCATCACTGAAGGAAAGCCCGGGAGTGACAAGTTCATCAAGCATGTCCTAGATGCCTGGGCTGGTATGCGGGAGTGGCCAGGGAAAGCCAATTTGGAGTTGTACCTTATGCAGGTTCTCCAGGATGGCCAATTCCTATTAGAGAAGGCCGAAGATCAGCCCGCAAGGCCCAGGACTCAGCCGGATGCGCGGAACTCCAAGGATACCATTGCTGCTGATGACTTCTACGACAAGGCCATTAAGAGGCTGTTCGAGGTTGTTGATGATGAACCCAGCGCTGGAGGCATTCCCGAAGGAGTATTGGAAATTGGAACTGCCATTCTCCGCAAACTTGAGGACTCCCGGAAGCACCGTGCAGCAGCACAGACTTTCATTGTCTCTCGTTGGTTCTTTTCTACCTACCTGCTCAATGCTATTATTCACCCCGAGGCACGTTATATTTTCTTTTTTTTGGTGTTTTGCAACGCGAGTGGTATATGCTAACATTCAATAGAGTCAAGGGATTATGACTGGTCATCACATTAGTGAACATGCGCGTCAAAAAATTCTCAAGGAGATAGCAATTCGAGCTCAGAAGCAAGTACTCGACATGACATACAATTGGTAGGCTCTACGCGTTTGTATATATGATATATTTTAACACTTCTATGCAGGAAACAAGCCGTTCCAATTCTTCCAGAAATACGCACACATATTGAAAACATTCTCTCAAGATTTAAACACATTCGGTCTCAATCTAAACCCGTTCTTCTTCCCGCGAAAGCGATTACATCTCCTCGGGAGACTGTCGAGGTTCAGCCTTTCATTGTTGTCTGTCCTTCAGATATCATTACTTTGGTCAATACCTTGTTTCCTGAACGTCGTCCACCGTCCAGTCATTTTGAAAAAGAGTCACAACGTCACAATGGTCTTGCTTCATCTGCATCATCTATGTCTGGTGTTTCTCTCCCATTTCGTACAAATTCAGCTTCTGGTGACGCGAGCTCTGTACTTAGCATCAGCGCCTCCTCAATGACTAGCGACACTACGTCACGTGAACCTTTACTTGACTCTTCCGGCCAAGTTATTAGCAGTCACTCCTTGTTGCCAGGAGACAACTATCACGACTCTCCTAAGATTGTACCCACCGAAGATTATGGACGGCGCCTGAGAATGGCATGCTCTGAAATGTCTCGTGTGCTTGGCGTTGAAGCAAGTGCTGGCACCTGCCATCCTTGCGCTGAACGGTGGGCCGTTTTGTATATTTCACCAGATGGAAAGGAGTTGAAAACTCGTATGCGTAAGGACGCAGATGATGAGGATGAGCACGATGACGATTCTCCAGACAGCGACAGTGAAGACGAGGGACCCTCAGATAGGATCGATCTCGAAAGCGACTACCATCAACTTAAAGAGGCGATTGCGAAGCTCGTTGAAGAGTACGAAATACCGAAAGAGCTTGCACCAGATAGCGAGTCAAAAGGGTTCAGCAATCGAACTTCCACGCATCGCAGAGATTCAAGAGCAAGGCAACTCGCACGAGAGAGTGACAGCAGTCTTGGATCGAGAAATCCTTATCATAATCAAAGCCAGAGTCAACTCACCAACCTCATTGCTAGTCAGAGGTCGATGGTGCCAGGTCGTCACCGATCTCCTCAGCACCCGAGGAGCAACAGCAACCCAGACCCCAAAGAGCAAGAGAAGCCATCTGTGCTTATCACAATGCTGGAGGCTGCAATGTATCAATGTCAGGCGCGTTCGGACTTTGTGAACGCGCACCTTTACTATAAGACCTTACAGACGCTTCGAAAGCTTTCATCACCTTCCCTTACTCGGAATGGTTATACAGCACTCCTCAATTATTTCTCCAGAGGTCCACGTGACTCTCTTGGCAAATCTGCCACCGCAATTGAAGAATTCGAGGCTTGGTTTGTTTGGCTCAAACAATCACAAGAACGCCATGATACAACCATCGACGAGATGATACTAGGATTGAAGAACTTGCGAGACAAGATGTGGTACATTACCGATGTTCGAAACTCGGCTGGATATGAAGAAGCAAGGAATGTTGCTATCGCGCTGAAGATCATGGGTCAGCCCACAAAGACACTAGATGGGAAGCCAATTCAGACCCATCGTCCCCGCAACTTCTCGAAGTCGTCATCTAACAACTTCCTACTCAAGACCGAGGCCCAGGTAGTGGACCTGATGGCAGCGCCAGCCGACCATGGAGGGCCCAACAAACTTGCCGACGAGCAATCGGATATCACTTTGAAGTGGTTAACACAGTATAGTGTCGAGAACTTCTGTAAAGGGGAGGAGAGGATTCACCGCTTCTGCCTCGAAATTGACAAGTGTGTCAACAAGCTTGTTGGAGACGGCATCCTCGACGGTCCTGTCTTATGGTCTAGTGAGCTCTATCGCCGCGATAAAGAGATTCTCGACAGTGGACGCCAGAAAGGTGATCTGTTCTTGACTGGTGTTGGAACACTGTCTATCGCCGGCGATGAAGAGTATGAGACCCAGCCAGGCCGTCCTGGATCCCGCAGTTTGGACTTTGCTCAGAAGACTAGTCAAAGCAGCCTTCGTTCCGCTTCGAACAACAATGGATCGCAACAGAGCTTTGACTCTGGGAAGTGGAGTACGGGAAGGGCTATGGACCTTATGGATTCTCAGGATTACTTCGGAGGTTCAAGCCCTGTGCTTACTATCGACTCCACTACCACATTCTGGTCTCCCTTCCAAACTCAAGCGCAGTCCCCTACCAGCGCGACCAATATCCGACCCAGAACTTCTTCTTCGTCTAAGGGCACAGTCATGCTCAAGCAGTCAGCCACTGTTAATGATGACAAGCGTCGCTTCCTGTTGGACCTTAAGCAAACATTGACCGGGTTGCTGCTTAGCGATCTGGGTACAATGGTGTTCGGTCATGGATGTGAGACAGACGCTTGGTTCTCTGGCGACCTTGGAGAGGAATGCATCCAGCGCAAGGAGGAAGAAGATCGTCGTCGCAAGAGGGCATTGGCCCGGAAGAAGAGCATGAAGAGTTTGAAGAGCTCATCTCGTAACGAACACCGCCCTGGGCCCCTGGAGACATTGGGCCGTACTGAGCGGAGCCAACCTGCTGCGCCGGTGGCTACCCTTCAGCATGCTGCGCCAGACACGCACCACTCCGCTGGCGAATATTCCACATCATCCAGTGATGCTACTGCTCGCTCTTCGGGCATGGCTGCTGCTAAGAAAGCTGGACTTCTCGAATTCCCTTATAACATGGCCTTCAGACGCCTCCTAAACAAATTCGCTACACACCCTAACCCTTTCTCTAAATTGCACGCTCTTTATGAGCTGGAGCTTCTTATAATTGCTTCCCTAACTTCCCGCTCCGGTCGCTCCTATAATAATCGCCGAGATCCCCTTCCTACCGTTCCTCAATCCCCAACCCTTGGCGCCATACCTGAGCTTAGCTCACGTGAACCTGCTGCGCACGTCTCACGTGCCCAGAACCTCGAAGAGGCAATCGCCAACTGCGAAGAACGTCGCTCGCACAGCATGACGGTCCAACAATCCAACGGCACTTCTTCACCAGTGCCTTTCCGCAGCAGCAGTGGTACTGGCACGCGTTCTCCTGTTGGACCTCCCAGCACCGACATGATTGTAGAAGTCCTTCAAGGACTCTTCCGTGATGCGGATATCAGGCCCAAGACCCTCTTTAGGGATCTTCAGTACATTGCATCCTTCGTCCCAGCGCAGATGCTTGACAAGACAGCTCGCGGAAAGGCGTTCTGGGATGCCGGACTTGCAGCACTAGGTCTTAAGCAGGATGTATGCCGTGTCATGGTCGAGATTGCCGATGAAATTGTCGCGCTAAATACGCAGAACCGTTCGGCGGGCATCGCAGGTGGCAGTGCCTCATCACAGCAGAACCCTAACGGCTCGTCTACGCCCGGAGCTGGTAGTGCCGTCATATCGACCGACGACCCGCTCTCTCGATACACAATGGAAGATGCTGCACGTATGCTCATCATCACCGCGAAAGAGGGTGATGCCGTCGCCGAGCGTGAGTTGGCCATCTTCTACCTCACACACCCGGATCTACTGCAACGGACCGTCTTACCGTTGACCAAGCCCCGGGATGTGTTCAAGAGCGAGCTCCTTCATCGCGACCGCAAGCGCGAGGACACTGCCCGCAGCGACCCAATGACCATGTGCGTGGCACAGCACTGGATGGAGATGAGCAAGCGTGGCGGCGACCAACTCGCCACCAAGTACCTCCGGGCGCGGGACGAGATGGAACGGATTCCGTAAAATATTCATACCCCACAATTTGGCGAGGCATTGTGAATATAATCACAACCGAGTAGTCTTATGGGCGGGCAACACTCGGGCAGGGCCTAAAAAGAACCTACTGCCGGAAGAGGTTCCTATCGATCGTATTTCTGGTGTTTTGGGTATAATCTGCGTTTGTTTACCACGACAGGACCGGTGTTTTTTGGACGTTTTTTCTTTTTGCGCTTTCTTCAGGAGTTTCATGCTGGTTCCGTTATATTCCCGCACGCGTTTGTTTTGGATCGAGGAGACTGGTCTTGTTCAGATGCTCATTTACACCTAACTCACACTACACTACACTTACCCTACTTACTATCCTTCCCTACCATACCCTCCCATACCATACCTTACCCTGCCGTACCATCTCACATTACCATTTACAACCTCGTTTATCCGACATAGTGTTTTTTTTGTTTGGTCGCATAGCGCACTTGCATAGCGGCCCTCTGCGAGCATTATTCCCCCAAATCATCTCCGCTTGTTTAGTTTTTCGTGTTTGGTCAACGATTCGCGTTCAAGCTTATCATTGCGACTGAGTTTCTTGTTCTGAGAGCTGGAGGAGGGCACAAAGGAGTCATGCCGCCTCCTACCTGCGAGTACATTATTCTTGTCCGATTAGACTTCTTGTTTTGGTACGGCCGACCATTTGAGATGGTGGGAGTGGAAGAGAGGGGTAAAATATAAGGGAGAGGAGGAGGATGCATGGGGGCATTTACGAGTCTCCTTGGACAAATCGATTAGTGTGCAGATATCTGGAATGATATAGTATTACTTATCTCGTTTGCTTTTGTGAAGCATGAAGAATATGGGCTATCGTGAGATGCTCTCTAGCAGGTTGTCTCGAATGCTGGGCCGGAACGTGAGATTGATTTTCGTGTTCACCGGTCAGTGCCTAGTCATAACAGTCAGCCGCAGCTGAACTCTTCTTGTGTGGAAGACGTCATTGCGTGCCCCACAGCTGACCGTTTCTTCATCCTCCGATCTTATTGCAACATGTTTGCCAACGAAACTAAGTCTTCCTATACTGAGCTCTCCGCGAACGAGAGCCGCATCTTAGTTCTTCACTCCGGTCAAGTCGAGGACCCCATCCAGTGCCATCTCGAGCATTTTTCCTTGGATGATCCACCGTACTACGAAGCAGTCTCTTATACGTGGGGGCTCGATAGAGGCGAAAATAAAACACCGCTCAATAATAGTAATACATACGTTCTCCCATCAGAGGATGACCTTGATATTGATCCAAATTCCACAACGCCTTACCCTTTTCCGTATGATCCCAACTACGGCGACGGCGAGTATGTGACCTGGGACTCAGGGATTGGAAAATACGGACAGCTCCAGCACTCTTCTAGACTCGCTAATGACTCTTCTCTGCCTATAAATAACCCTTTTAATTTTACGCGCGACTCTTCTACATCCGTATACGACGACTTTTCGCCCATCTCATATGAAACCTTAGCTTCCAGCAAAAAAGGAAAGTCTCACCGAACTTGGTATTACAATCAGCTCCTCGAAGACTTCGCCCTCAACCGTCGCATCCGACCAACGCGATCACCGGCCCGCAAACCTACATTGGACGGGTCTGTAATTGACCCCTCGATGCTCAGGGGGTCCATCACCCTTGGAGAAAGTATATTTGTAGTCAGAAAGAACTTCGAGCTAGCCCTCCACCACCTCCGACAGAAAGACCGCGACAGAAAACTTTGGGTCGATGCAGTCTGTATAGACCAGCGGAATGAAAAAGAGCGCGGGCACCAGGTTGCACGAATGAGTAAGATTTTCCAATGCGCAAAGACAGTATGCGTCTGGCTTGGACCGGCTGCGGAGCATAGCGATGATGCGGTGGAATTCGTCAAGCGCCTCTGGCACATGAAAAAATCGATGGCCGGCGCAAGAACTACAGCAGATTGCGAATGGCGGCTTTTCAAGGAGACGTTTTTGAGCTACGGATATCCCTGGGATCACGAGTTTACGCAACTGAGAGCATTGGGCTTCTTAATGAAAAGAGCGTGGTTCTATCGTCGCTGGGTTGTTCAAGAGGTTGCTTTCGCAGCGGATATAGTCGTCCAATGCGGCCATGCCGTTGTTGGATGGAAGGAATTCACGTTCGCGATATCTTTTCTCCATGCGCACCACGAAAAGTTGATTCAGGTCCTACGTATGTACAACATGTGGGAATTTCGGTATCTGGTGCCTAATGAGCAGGGAACGGTCCCAGATATCCAAGCTGAAGCAGCCGCGCGGTTTCTCTTTGTGACAAAGGACATTCTTCGGAAAGACGAATTGAACCGCTTTACTTCCTTGGTAGACATCGAGGCTCTCGTTGTCAAATTCTCAGATCTCCAAGTATCAGATGGTCGGGACAGTGTATACGCGCTTCTTTCGCTCGCGAACGATACGGATGGGTCGGATCAATTGTCACCTGATTATGCAAAATCGAGTACAGAAGTTTGTGTTGATTTCGTCAGGCATGTGTTACACTCCAGAAAATCTCTTGACATAATTTGCCGTCACTGGGCACCACTGCCAAAAGACATTAAGTTGCCTTCTTGGATAATGTCGATTAAACCGGCCCGCGACTCTGATGTTTCTCTCCAACATTCATCACGAGCAGGAGAGTCATTCATTGAACACTCAGGATCATGGTATAGAGCTAGTAACCAGAAACCTGCCTATGCTCAAGTAATATCTCATTCTCCTTCTACTCATATACTCCAGGCAAAAGGTTGTGTCACCGGAACTATTTCCATAGGCAGCGAGGACTGTGCTGTTGACGGCGTAATACCATTGCATTGGAGATGTGTCTTGGATGGTCTCAAGTATTCCGACTCATATTCCCGATTTTCGGACTTCTGGCATGTCTTCGTTGGCGGACGGACTGTCGACGGACAGTGCCCCCCTTCGACTTTCGGCTCGATTTGTAGGTACTTATTCCAGCAACACTATACCGGGCTCATAAATGTACCTAAAATACTCGAATTTTTCCAAGGAAAATCCTCTGAGCTATTATCAATGCCGAAGGGACTGTTGGCCGATATAACCCAATATGAAGACGCGTTCGACTTTTTCCAGAGACTCCAGGCGTGCTGCTGTGGCAGACGACTGGTTGCTACCTCCGACCGGATGGGTCTTGTGCCCTCTAGTGCGAAGAGAGGAGACCTCGTCTGTGTGCTCTTGGGTTGCAATGTGCCCGTAATTCTACGACGCATGGATAATTCGAAGGAGGAGTATTTGTTTATTGGCGAGGCATACTTCCAAGGTATCATGGATGGCGAAGCCTTAGAGCAAGTTGACGCGGGAAAACTTAGTCTTCGAGATTTCGTTTTAGTGTAAATGCGGGCATATCAAGCAGATACGGTACACGTGTCTTTTACTGATAAGACGTACTTGGACCTGAATGTTGGTTGGACAGAGCCACTAAGTTCCTCGCTTGGTGAGACTGTCTCAATGGATATTGCAGCTTGAAGCTTTGTGTTGTTTTAAGCGTGATTGAAGCGAAAAAATTTGTGACATAAGCTAATTTGCCTGAGGCTCTCAATCACATCATCTCACCAGAATAGTAATATATTTTTTGAAAAATGAAAAATTTAAGATTTTCAAGACCTCTCATATATTTTAAATCTATTTTAGTTAGAATTTTATCCTTTTGTGCTATAAAGTTAATGAATTCTCAAATTATGCCGCTGTATCGATCTATTGGAAAACCTCGTACACGGCCCGATGCATAACTTGGAAATGCCCTCAATGTCGTATTCATTTATTGTTGCGACTAATACTAAGTCCTGGGCCTTACATCTGCTTCAAGATATAGGCACTTCGTTAGTCTCTAAGGGTTAAGTAATGTTTCCCAAGGCGTTGCTCTCCTCAAAGGCTGTATCGACTGAGAGTTACCAGTACATTCTATCTATGGTCAGAATGCCGCTGCATTCTAGTCTACAAAAGAAAATAATCCAGTAATTAGGTATGTAAGTACAACCTCCTTACCCTACCTCACTATAGAGTCTCCATCCTTAGCTTCTCGCCAAACTGCCTCCCGACCCACCAAGGTCTCCTCCCCTTAGCCCCCATCCCACCCACACTCCTCAACGGGCTCACTGACCGCGTTTTACGCACCCCCGCCGCCACCGCCAAGCTCAACCGCACCTCCAGCTCCTCCTCAAACCCCATCGCGCGCGCTCTCCCTCTTGTCCTCACCAAGAAACGTAATCGGGATCTTCACCGGCAGGCCCTCGAACCCTTCTTCCTGGCTCTCCAGCTGCGGCCGCCACCCCTTGCTCCGCCTCACCACCACCCCTACACCAGGGCCCCCTACTCCTCCCAGCCCCGCTGTCTCACCACCAACACCGCCGCTCACTCGCCTCAGCGCGCCGCGCTGGCTCCCGCTCCCGCCCGCGCTGCTCGGCACCTCGGTCGACGCGCTGCTGCGGGCTGCGGGTCGAGTACGCGACGGACGGCGGGGCGGGGAGGCCGGAGAGGCGGTGCGGACGCGTGAGCGAGACCATGGAGCGCGAGAAGGGCGTTGTGTGCGAGAAGTTTAGCGCGGGCGGCGGGAGGTGCGGGAGGGAGAGCGAGGCGGAGAGGCGGCGGCCGTAGGTGAGGGGGAGAGGGGGGTGGATGGCGCGCCAGGCGGAGTCGGCGAAGGCGGGAGGGGCGGGGAGAGGGACGAGAGGGGGCGCGGGGCCTAGGGGGGGTTTGCGCCGTGGGAAGGTGTTGCTGTGTGGGAGGGCGTAGAGCGAGGCTGTGCGGAGCGGGTAGAAGATTGGTGAGAGCGGTGGCGGTTGTGTGTGTGAGGTGAAGATCCCGAGGTCGAGGGAGTGGACAGAGGGTCGGGAGGGAGGGGGGATTGGTGGAAGTGGAGCGTTGAGGTCCAATGCCTCGACGTCGGGGGTGGAGACGGAGGCGGTGCGCATTGAGGAGTGCGAGCGCGAGGTTGAGGAAGAGAAGGAGACGGCGCGCGAAACGGTGCGTGATGGGCGAGTAGAAGATTTGGGTGTTACGGTCGGGTATATCGGGGGGGTGTAGACGTTTCTAAAAAGGTCGGCTTCGAAGGGACGGCGGACTGCAGTGAGGATGCCGAAGAGGACGCAGGACGCGATGCTGCGAAATATTAGCCAACAGTTACTTTAGTCATGAGCATAGAGGAAGGACGTACAGTGCAATGAATGACATGGCAGCACTCATTCGACCCGCAACGCACGTAGGTCCTGTGTCCCATCCAGCCATATGTGTACTACTAGGGAGGCACACGGGCTGGCGCGCCGCTGTGATCAAATTCCAACCTGAGGTCAGAAGCCATAGTATGCAGAGTGTTACTGCAAGTCGGATTGCTAGGTAGCAAGTTTTCTTTAGCAGTGATCTCTGAAGTCGTCTCTCGGACCATGTCTTCTGTTTTCGTGATACGACGGAGTGGAGGATAGTGTAAAATATGGACACAAGGGCCTGCACATCGTGTGAGTCGCTGATATAAATGACTATAATTAGTATAAGAGGCTTACTGATGAAATGGTCAAGACTTGCGATGCCAGCATTGTGACGTCGCCAGGATCGGCTCCAAACGAATACAATGACGCTATGAGTGAAAAAATAGAGCTCCAGAGCAGAACATTAAGACAAACAGTAATAATAATTAATGTCAATTGTCGGCGAGGTATTTTGCTTCTCGTCGGGGTGATTGTGATAGTTGCAGCTCCAGACTTTGGCGGTTGACTCGCTCCACTGCTGCCGCCCTCGGAGCGGGCCATTGAACTGATTGCGAAGGGTCTCTGGCTATGCAAGATGATTTTCTGCCTATAGAGATGGCGGCGGGAGTGGCAGGTAAGGGATTACACAGAAAGACAACGAGAGGAAAGTAAACGAAAGTATCATCTCGAAGATGCAGAGAAGACTTCTACCTGCCTTCTAGATTTTTGGATGCAACTGGAATTCGAATGAGCGGCTGACGACCGCAGATTCCGACGGACGGTTGGTGTTGAGAAGCTTCGACACGCCATATTGAGCCTGAAGGCATTTCTCAGACCGACTGAATGCATTCCAACAGCGCATGGAATATGTAAGGAATGGTGGTCGAAGGACAGGCGAGGAATGCTGCAGACGGCGTGAGGATCGTTCGCAGAGCCGCCACGCAAATCATGGTGTTTTGGCTAACTGAACAATATGCTAGAAACAAATTTACATAAGCAACGAGCATTGAATGTAATTAATAGCAGACTTCTCTCTTCAAAATTGCGGTCGCGGAAGCAGCATGTGCGGATTATGCAATATTTATTCGACGGAAAATACGGTGCAGCAATTCTCGCCCAGTTCAACACCCCGGTGTATCTTACAATACAACACGTGCGACAGTTTCTAGGACCGCACCCAAACCTTCTCACTGTCTCAGCACCCCAGAAGAGTTTGTGAATTACATACTGTTTGCAGGGCTTCGCCAAGCCTGCACATCTGGTGCGGCGTGCTTTGGGTAGCCCAAAGTGGCATTTCTAGGGCAGTCCTGCATTCCGACACGAATGAGGTTAATGAGGCGACCAAATTCGGATAATTGGAATTATCCGCATCTGAGCCCAATTGGACTACAAGAACGCTCATTGGTCTCTGCCGGTGATGATCATGACGCACAAGGAGCTTAAACCGTCGTCGTAATTTGCTATAACTGGATGCTCCTGGGGCACGGATATTGATATATTGTCGCATTCGTGTGACTTCTCCTAAAGCTCCTGCAGCCTGCAAGATCGGAATGAGACGTGTCGAAGGTGTGATCCGAGTCCCTATTTGCAACGGAGACTTAAAGGACCAGCAGAAGGACTAGTAGTAAGATGAGGACGAAGATGAGAACGGCTATGCAGCAGCTCGACATTTTGTCTGCATGGTGAGTCGGGTATTAGTAACAATGTTACACCAGATGGGATCGGAGGGAGAACAGCTCACCTTCATTCTTCTTGATGACCCAGCCAACTTTCTTAAGACCATTCTGTAATTTTCCTCCAACTCGATCGGCAACATTATCCACATCATTCAGCAGCTCTCCTTGCTCCTCTAGTTCCCTTCCCATATCATCTGCCTGCTGGCGCAAATTGCCCACTGTTCGGAACACTCCGTCCAGAGCTTCATCCTGTTCATGCATCATTTCAAGTTGTCGCTCTTGCTCAAAAGCGGCATACTCGTCCTGATCGTCGAAGGAATCTGGGTCTGGTAACACATCCCCATTCATTACGCCCTTGCCATTATTCTGGGCTTCGTGGACGGTCTTGAGGAGCTCGTCCCTCATATTCTCCACCTCGTCACCAACCTCCTTGACCAGTCTCCGCCTCCGTTCAACCTCATCGATCTCGAGGCCGAACCGATATGGATCATGCTCAACAGCTTGGACACTCTCTACGAGATCTCGGAGATCGGAGCTTAGGTCTTGCAGGGTTTGTTCGAGTTCATGGCGAGCCTCGATAAGCTCAGGGGAACTAGCAGAGGGTGCAGATGAGCGTATGCGCAAATATGAGGCAAACAGGGGCCGTGTAGTATTAAGCGCGGATAGAACGTCCCTAGAAGCATCTTTAGTGAGAGCTCTAAATAGCAATGATGACAACTCACGCTTGAACCTGTAGGAAGGGGTCCTCTTCATTAGATGTGGACATCATATTGAATGAGGTGAAGCTTTGTTTCACGACGTCCTACTGAATTAAAGAAATATTACAAATAAATTATGCGTTGCGGAAGATTTAGGGCCTGCTGCTGTTGCACGATGATGAAACTCCCAATGCCGAACATATTCCGAACGAGCACGTGATTACACATTTTCAGTTCAAATTAAATCTTGCATCCAATGAAGTTCACCAGCCTTCTGAGGATGACTCGAAGTTTTCCTCAGCAACCCCAGTGAAACCTGAATCAATCTATATGGCTCGAGGAAAAGAATTTGTTCGAAATGGGTCCCGACCAGCCTCTTCCCCTGCCGGCTGAGTTCGCCGATGTTGATTCATACGTGGATTCCCTGTTACAGTTTGCGACTTCCTCATGGCTGCTACAAACTCTCTGTGGAGGTGTCCATATCCTAGACTTTTTCACTAGAACACCTGATCTATACTCAGCTCTTCTACCTCAAGCATGGCGAGATTGGTTCAAGAGCATGGACATCATGGACATCATAGATCTTCTGGTGAGAGAAGACTTAACCCAGTTTAGAACATCATCCGCTGGAAACTCGGAGGGGGCTTCATCTCAAAATACCGCATGGCGTGGAGGGCCATCTCCACCAGAGGACTTGGTTCAATATCTGCAAGATGTGCGAAAGCATTGCTTAAATCGCCAGTTTCCTCCCCCAAATTCAGGACTATCAAAACAAAAGAGCACCATCGCGCGTCATATAGCTGTTGGCATGAAAGTCAAAAAAGTTCACGAAGTTGATAACTTCGCTCGTTACGTGGACAGGCTGACTTCAGACATAGCAGTTGCTCAAAAGCGTGAAATCACCCATCTAGTGGATTTTGGCTCTGGCCAGAACTACCTTGGTCGTGCGCTTGCTGCCCAGCCGTATTCGAAACATATCATAGCTATCGAAAGTAAGCAGCATAATATTGAAGGCGCCAAGGTCATGGATATCAGGGCCAAACTAGTAGAGAGGGCAAAAATAATGAGAAACAAGAAAGCATACCGGGCTGCCCTACAAAATGGCATAGACGTAAATCAACAATGCGATCTGGACGGCTGTACAAAATTGCCCGAGATGATCAATACGAGTAAACATAATCCTGTGGATGCCGAAAATCTAAGCAATCCGGATAAGGATGAGGTAGTGGATAACGCAAAAACAATCACTACTACATTCCAACTCTACACTGATGGCCATGGAAGCGTACAATACGTAGAGCATCGGATAAAAGATAGTGAACTCGGCCCAGTCATCGAGCAAATAATAGACACATCACAGATTCAGCAAGATAGGTCAAAAGAAGAACTTCCTATTGTGGAAGAAACAAACAATCCCCAGTTACTCCCCAAATCATCCGAGCCAAACCTAATGGTAATCTCATTACACTCTTGCGGCAATCTTGTTCATCATGGCCTCCGCTCCCTGCTCTTAAACCCTTCAGTTAGTGCAGTTGCAATGGTTGGGTGTTGCTACAACCTCGTTACCGAGCGCCTTGGGCCGCCGACATACAAACTTCCCGCTCTCCGTTCTAACCATCCACGCCTCACATCAACTTCATCAGCATTCGATCCGCACGGCTTTCCCATGTCAGACCGACTCGCTACCTATCCCCTACCACAAATCCTAACCCCTAACGCTAACGGAAAACACACTCCCGATCCAACCACCGGCCTCCGCCTCAACATTACCTCTCGTATGATGGCAGTCCAAGCGCCCCAAAACTGGGGCCGTGACGACAGTGAACTCTTCTTTACACGGCACTTCTACCGTGCGCTCCTCCAACGCATCTTCCTCGACCGCGGCGTCGTGTCTGCACCCGTGGATGACGATGACACCGTCGGCGGTAGCGTCTCCGCCGTCGGCCACACTAGCAAAGTAAACTGGACGCCGCCTGACGGCTCCGGGTCCGGTGCTGATACTGACGGTGGTGCCGCCTCACTTACGATTGGGACTCTTCGCCGGTTCTGCTACAGCGACTTCGTGTCATATGTCCGCGGTGCCTTGGGGAAGCTCATGTCGCCGAATTCGCCGTGTGCGGTCGATCCCGCATTCATTGCGGAAAAGATGGGTGCACTGACGGATGCGGAGATCGTAGGCTATGATGAACGGTATAAGGAGAGGAAGAAGGAGTTAAGCGTTATGTGGAGTCTCATGGCGTTCAGTGCGGAAGTCGTGGAAGCGGTTATTGTTGTGGATAGGTGGCTGTGGTTGAGAGAACAGGAGCAGATAGAAAGTGCATGGGTGGAGCCAGTGTTTGAGTATGGCATAAGCCCGAGGAATTTGGTTGTGGTCGGGATAAAGAAGCAGAATCGAGCTATCTCAAACCAATCACCTTACATGTAGAGAACGAAGCGGTTTATCCGTTCGTAAGGCGAAACATTAGCAATTTGAATTTTTAAATTTAACAATACTCGTAAAGTTTAGGGCGGTCTATTTTTGAATCCTAACGAAGTTCTATGCGATTGTGCTAGACGTAAGAGGGTTGCGGTGGCTTAGAATACTGAATATGCGAATTGCGCACGGACCAATATCTTCATTTCACTACATTCGTTTCTTGGCAAAGTGTATTTTCACTACACTTCGTTTCATGGCCGCAGGTATCTTAAGAATCACCGCAGCAGGGGTTGTATAAATTTTACCCACCTACTCTCTACAAGTATCTTTCTGTTCTTCCCAACAGAACTTCTTGCCGGCTCCCAGTTTTCGTCACTTCGCCATCCGTTCCATAGGATTCAACTGATATTGCAGACTTTATGTTACGTTGAGATTGACGAGAGGAACACTGTAGACTTACCCGCATTTCGGGCTGGCTGATTGTGGATCTGGGTACAAAAGCAAACACGCCGCCTATTCTGAAGATGCGATTGTGACCAATTTGCTTTTTCATAACTTGTTCTCTGTTAGCAAATAACATCAAACGAACGATTAATTCCAGCTAACTACATCATAATGCGGCTAACAATTCATATACAGATATACTCAATAGGGGGGCTCTCTTGCCTCTGGAGTCCCACTTATTACTTTACATGACTTTTCCTATACGATTAACACCCATACCACCATGGCATATTTTGTAATTTTTTCTGTCCCTTACTAACCTGTTAGATCCCTTGCGTTATCATTTGTATATGGCAATAATCGTCGTCACAAAAGTTAGGTTTTACTTTTTTCATCGGCCGGTTGCTGTTCGGCAACCATAGCTTCATAATCCTCCATTTTCTCATTCTTGATATCCAGTACTGTCAGCACGTGAATGAGTATGGATTTGGGCCCATATTCTCGACACTATTTTCGAGAAAATGTAGACTTGTCACATCCCTTAATTTCGGATCTCGGAAAAGGCTTCCAACCGTCGAGTCAGCGCTCAACCTCTTAGACTGGATTCGTGAGGCTTTCTCTAATCTGGAGATCTCTCACTCCGGATACTCCAAAACAGCCCCCCGCAAAACCAGCAACCTGACCAGCAGCCTAGTTTCGCTTCAACGCCCAAGAAAAACGAGTATCAAAACTCTGACCACGGTGCTGAATATCGTTTGCAATTGCGTTTGTTTCTGACAGCGTTCCGCGGAAAGAGTATTGTGTTTTTAGAAAGATTATCCCTTTTGTATACTATTTTCAGCGATACGGCCTGTCTTTCCATGTTTTCAAAACGAAAGAATTGGTTTCCATTGTTTTGGGCTTCTGTACGACGGGCACTTCAAAGACGAACTGGGGTTGGGATGGAATAGAGGGATTGAGAGATGCGTTAGGAACAGCCACGGTGGAATTCGGATAGGCGCTAGAATCAGTTGCAATGGAATTAGGACAGGTTTCAGGATAGAACCAAGACAGGCATCATGAGCGGTATCAGAATCAGCAGGAGCATCAGTATTAGCAGTATTAGTAGCATAGACACAATCCCAAAAATCGACACCTCCATAATCCCCACGCGCCTTTGTTATGCCACCAAGCCATCCCAGCACACTAATCCCATCCGCAGCATCAACCCCCACCCCTAATCCCTCCTCACCTCCCCTCAACAATCTCCCTAACCCGCATGTCCACGCCCACCCAAAACCGCTTCCCCCGCCACTCGACCGTCACGCCCCCCAACACGGCCCACGCCCAGACGGGAAGCGCCAACGCCTCCCTGCCCACCCACGCCAGCGCCCACTCAGCCCGCGATCGCCTCGCGGCCACGCGGCCACGCGCGAAGTCGGGCGTGTGCGCATCGACCTCGACGCTGCGCCCACTGTGCAGGATGGCGTACAGCGTGCGGTCGACGGCCATCCAGGCCAGCACACTAAGTGTCCAGAGGAGGAGGAAGGCCGGGCGGGTGGCCCAGAAGTCGGGGGTCGTGAGCCTGCTTATCCCTATCGCTGCCCATCTCACTCCCGCTCCCGTTGCTGCCGCTGCCGATACTCCTGATGCTCCTGCTGCTGCTGCTCCGCTGCCGAACATGTCTCCTGCTCCCGCGCCGCCAACCCCACCACCGAGTCCCAGTCCCAATGCCAGCGCCAGCGCACCCACCGCCCGCGCCAGCGCCTCGCGCGCCCAGGGCAGCGTGGTCAAGGCGAAGGCGCCGTAGAGCGAGCAGAGGAAGCTCTCGGTGCCGGGCTCGACGAGCGTGGCGAGCAGGACGGTGAATTTGCGGACGCGGAGCCAGCGCACGCGACGGTGGAGATAGGAGGGCAGCGGGTGCGCGGAGAGGGGCTGGATGCAGGGGGAGCCGTGGAGGAGGGCGTGGTTGCCGAATTTCTTGGTTCGGGCTTGCGCGGCGTTGGTACTATTGGCACTGCTGGTGGTGTTGTCGCTACCATCGAGCGCTGGTGCTGGTGCTGGTGCTGGTGCTGGTGCTGGTGCTGGTGTTGATGCTGATGCTGTTGTTGTTGTTGATTCCGCTGGTGGCTTCGGCTCCCGCAGGAATCCCCACCCGGCCAGGCGCGGGAGCAGCGTGCGGCTGGCGGGCGGCTGGATCTCGAACGGCTGCGGCTTCTTCCACAGCATGTCGCCGATGAGGTGGTCCTCGCAGATGTTATCGGAGAAGAAGTCGATTCCCGGCCCGTGGCGCGTCCCAGTACCGGCTGCAGTGGCGGACGATGTCAGCGCGGCTAGGTGCGAGCGGCGGAACATGTTGCTCTTCCCCACGATGCAGGGCGCGACGAGCACCGTGTTGATGGCCGTGTAGAACTTGGCGTGTGAGGACGACATGAAGAGCTCCTCCAGCCTGCCACCGGCCGAGCAGGTCAGGGAGCGGAGTAGGCCGCGCGGACCGGCATTGCCATTCTCTGTTGGGGATGAAGACGAAGATGAAGATGAAGATGGAGATGAAGGTTCTTCCGGCGGCACGTCGACGACGAGCGGCAGCTGGTGCACGAACTTGTGCGGACGCGCTCCCGCGCCGTGGCCCTCGAGCAGGTCGACCATACGCCCCGCCACGCCACTGCCGACCCAGACGTTGCAGTCGACGATCCAGACGACGTCGCCCTTGGCCTCGCGGTACGCGCGACTCATGTTGCGGATCTTGGGGTTCGGGCCCAGCGCGCTGCCCTCTGTCGTCTCGCCACCGTCGCCGTGGCTCCTGATGGCTCCGTTCGCGGCATCCCCGTTCGCGGCGTAGGAAGGGTGGAGGAAGGGGTCTTCGGTCTCGACGAGCACTTGGACGTCGAAATCGGGGAAGTCAGCCAGGAGCTGCTGCAGCACGGGGAATGCGGGATCGGTGCGTGTTGCGATGCAGAAGCGGATGGAGAGCTTAGGGGATGGGTAGATTTGGCGGAAGGTCGAGGCGAGGCAGGCGTATAGGCGCGGCTCTAGCCCTTTGACTGGGCGGATGATGGTGATATGTGGGAGCTGCGACGGCGGGAGGGAGGTCAGGCATACGGCGTGGCGGGAGGAACGAGTATAGTAGCGGTATCTGAGGAAAGGTGGGTTAGCTGTAGGTATGAGAGTGGAAGTGAGAGCTAGGGAATTGAAGAAGAGTAGATGCTGTTTCTGAGGTAGAGATAGAGGCGTTTTTGGGAAGAGAGAGCTGCGGGTTCCCAGGGCTAAGTGTTGAAGACTGGGTTAGAGGTCCTCATACAATTGCACATATCCAATGCTGCATACAATCACGACGAAGCAGTACCATACTAGGCAAACCCAAGCGACGCTTTCGGCCAACATGGAGGCATGGTAGAGTGGTGGAGTAGGAGCAGCAATTTTACTTGCATTGGCTTGCAAGTGTAGCATGCGCTGTTACGGGAATTGAAAGAAAAGGAGAGAGGGGATTGTTGTAGCTTTTTGTTGTGAGAGCTGCAAAGAAATTTGAGGTTCGGAGATGTCGGGGACAAGCTATTCTCGCTTGCAATACCTATAATTAAAGGCGGTGGAGGGACACCCCCCACTGATTGAGTTTAGTTTCTTCCTAATCAAGTTAGAATATCACGTGAATTTAAGTGGTTTGCATCTGCATAATAAATTGGTAAGGGCCGGCAGAAAGAATGCGTTCCTTCCTAACTTGTCACGCGTCCGTGGCTTTGTGAATTGCACGGACGTGTATAATCTGAAGCTTTCATATTGAAATGGAATCTGAACCTGGAGCTTCGAGCTCCACATTGAAATGATGCCAAGAGCTCCATTTTAGAAGTTCTCAGCGCACACTCCTCTTACCATTACCTCAGCCGTAACGTGTTTTACCACCTAGCTGCGCACACCACAACCCTGCGCACCCCAAAATCACGCCAAAAATGGCAAAAATGGCACTTTAGTATCTTAACAACGGCTTAATAATAATTTATAAAAGTCTAGGATTAGACTTTCTAACCTATTTTATTAGCATTACTAAGTTTTAAAAGCAATCTGGCTAGCTGTTATTATAATATTATATTTTAGCCCCCAAATTAAAGCAAATTCTGGAAATTCTTAATTATCTTAAGACCTGCAAGAGCTGAAGGGTTGAAAGTCATATAGGATACTTAATATACATATTAAAGCCCATTTATAAAATTTTAGAATTTTTTATTAAACTGTTGTTGAGATATCAAAGTGCCATTTTTGCCATTTTTGGTGTGATTTTGGGGTGCGCAGGGTTGTGGTGTGCGCAGCTAGGTGGTAAAACACGTTATTTAACTTAACTTAGTCAACTCCGCACGTAGCTTAACGTGTTCCACCACTCATCCGGCCACCCCACCAGCACCAAGACGTGTCCTCGTACCAAAACAATAATGTCATCAATTCAGCACTCTAAATTACCTTAGAAAGGGGGGAGACTACTTATTGGCGTGTAGTGGAATAACTATACGAAGACGCGTCTTGGTGCTGGTAGGGTGGCCGGATGAGTGGTGGAACATGTTAAGTTATCTTACGAACTGTAAATCAATACAAACTGAAAAGGGGTCCACTTAATCCGTTGTATTACTCCCATCGTCAGTGGCATCGCCACAACCCACCCACCTCGCCAACCCTTGCCACTCCAGCCTTATGCTTACTTTAGTTAGCTCTGTCATCGGCACGTGCTAACGCCATATTTACTCGAATGGGGCCACATTCTGACCGGCCACTAGCAGGCACTCATCACGCACTGCGTCAGACGGCAGACATAAAGAACAGCCCGCTACCCTCGAGCATCATTATATCGGAACGACCCCTGAATGATGCGACGGCTTCGGCGTGAGGAATACACTGTCGGATGGGTGTGCGCGCTCCCAGTCGAGCTGGCCGCGTCGCAGGAGATGCTCGACGAGGAGCACGAGGACCTCGAACAGAACGAAAACGATAATAATCTATATGCTCTGGGACAAGTTGGGGGACACAACATCGTGCTCGCCTGCCTGCCGGCGGGTCAGACTGGTATAGGCTCGGCTGCGGTAGTGGCCACGCAGCTGAAGGCTACATTCAAATGGATCCGGTTCGGGCTGATGGTCGGGATTGGAGGTGGTGTTCCTAGTAAAGAGGACATTCGGCTCGGGGATGTGGTGGTCAGTCAGCCATACCAGGGACACGGCGGGGTGATTCAGTACGACCTTGGGAAGACGACCCCTAACAGGTTTGAACGGACGGGATTTCTCAATTCCCCGCCTCAAATACTACTCAGCGCGGTTGCTAGAATGCGGGCGAACCACCTCCGACGAAGAAGTAAGCTCTCAGAACACGTCTCGAAGATCCAAGGTCTTTCAGAATTTATACGCGATAATGCTGGACCTGATGTTCTATATGAAGCGTCATACGAACATGTGGGAGGACATTCATGTGAGGCATGTAGCGCAGGTCAGGTGGTGAATCGACAGCCGCGCAAGAACAATAAGATTATGATACACCACGGAACGATTGCATCAGGTAACCAAGTCATGAGAGACGGGACAACAAGAGACGAGGTGAGCAGAGATTTCGGCGGCGTGCTCTGCTTCGAGATGGAGGCGGCCGGCCTGATGAACAGCTTTCCATGCCTTGTTGTTCGTGGTATTTGCGACTACGCGGACTCGCATAAGAATAAGAGGTGGCAGGCTTACGCTTCAGTGGCGGCAGCTGCATGTGCAAAGGAATTATTGTCGGTGATTCCACCGGCGGATGTGGCGGGGACACGCACGGTGGAAGAAACGATTAGAGCAACAAGCGGTTAGTGTAGCTAACGATCTCTATATACTAAAGGGGCCCTAATACGATAGTAGAACGTGCGCTTCCGCCTTCCTATAATATTCCGTTCCCAAGGAATCGACGGTTCGTCGGCAGGAGTACGGTACTTAAGGAGCTGACGCAAAAACTGCTCATGGACAAAGAGTGCCAGAGAGTGGCGCTTGTTGGCCTAGGCGGAATCGGTAAAACGCAAGTCGCGCTCGAATTCGCCTATACGGTGAAAGCAAGCTGGCCAGAGTACTCCATCTTCTGGGTACCTGCGTTAAGTATGGAGAGTATGGAGCAGGCGTGTGGTGACATAGCGAGGATTCGTGGCATATCTCAAGCGGCAGACGACAAAGAAGACATAAAAGAGCTTGTGAGGCAGTACCTGAACAACGAAGCCGCAGGGCAATGGCTTTTAATCGTCGACAACGCAGACAACATGGAGTTACTGTTTGGAACTGGGCAGTCTAAGGGCATCGCAGACTACTTACCACAGAGTGAGAACGGTCTGATTATATTTACGACACGTCACCAAGAGGCGGCTGTGTCACTAGCAGACAGTGATATAATTGAACTAGAGGAGATGAATCGAGAGGAAGCAGTCAGCTTTCTAGAGAAGTCTTTAGTTCGAAAGCACTTACTCGGTAATGGTACGACCACTACCGAGCTCCTGGACGAACTGACGTATCTACCCTTGGCGATCGCACAGGCAGTGGCCTACCTCAACACGAATAAAATATCAATCTTAGAGTACTTACGGCTCTTGCGGAACACGGAGCAGGACATCATTAGCCTCATGAGCCAAGGGTTCCGCGACAATACGCGATATAAGAAGTCGGAGAATGCAGTGGCAAGGACATGGCTAGTATCGTTTGACCAGATTCGCGATCATGACAGGGTAGCGGCAGATCTTCTTTCGTTTATGTCCTGCATTGAACCGAAAGCGATCCCTCACTCGATCTTACCTATAGTACAACCGGAAGAACGGATGGTACGGGCGATTGGCACGCTCTGCGCATACTCTTTCGTAGTCAGACGAGGCGACGAAGACATATACGACATTCATAGGCTTGTTCATTTGGCGACTCGAATCTGGATTGAGAAGCATGGCATTGCGGCGGAGACGATGGAGAAAGCGATTCGGCATGTTTCAAAGGTATTCCCATCCGCTGAGTACACCAATCGCGCGGTATGGAGGGAATACCTTACACACGCGTTACGACTGCTGAGAGTTGAACTAGATGAAGATGTAAAGAAAAGATACACATTATGTTTAAAGGTTGGAGAGTGTCTACTGGAGGACGGAAGAATCCGGGAAGCTGTCGCGTGGTTTGAAGAGTCATATCAATGGAGAAAGAATAATCTCGCGGAGGAGCATCCTTCTCGACTTGCGTCGCAGCACAAGCTTGCAAGCGCATATCAAGCAGACGGGCAGGTAAAGAAGGCGGTAGAGCTGCTGGAGCACATCGTCGCGGTAGACGCAAAGATGCTTGCGGAAGAGCATCCTCATCGACTAGATTCACAACACGAGCTCACAATGGCATATCAAGCAGACGGACAGGTAAAGAAGGCAGTGGAGCTGCTGGAGTACATCGTCGCGATAGACGCAAAGGTGCTTGCGGAAGAGCATCCTTCTCGACTGGCGTCGCAGCATGAGCTCGCAAGCGCATACCAAGCAGACGGACAGGTGAAGAAGGCGGTAGAGCTGCTGGAGCATGTCGTCGCGGTGCAGACAAAGGTGCTTGCGGAAGAGCATCCTTCTCGACTAACGTCGCAGCACGAGCTCGCAAGGACATATCAAGCAGACGGACAGGTGAAGAAGGCGGTGGAGCTGCTGGAGCACGTCGTCGCGGTGCAGACAAAGGTGCTTGCGGAAGAGCATCCTTCTCAACTGACGTCGCAACACGGGCTCGCAAGCGCATATCGAGTAGACGGACAGATAAAGAAGGCGGTGGGGCTGCTGGAGCACGTCGTCGCGGTGCAGAAAAAGGTGCTTGCGGAAGAGCATCCTTCTCAACTTGCGTCGCAGCACGAGCTCGTAAGCGCATATCGAGCAGACGGACAGATAAAGAAGGCGGTAGAGCTGCTGGAGCACGTCGTCGCGGTGCAGAAAAAGGTGCTTGCGGAAGAGCATCCTTCTGACTAGCATCGCAGCACGGGCTCGCAAGCGTATATCGAGCAGACGGACAGATAAAGAAGGCGGTGGAGCTGCTAGAGCATGTCGTCGCGGTGCGGAAAAGGGTACTTGCGGAAGAGCATCCTTCTTTACTGACGTCGCAGCATAAGCTCGCAAGCGTATATCAAGCAGATGGACAGGTAAAGAAGGCGGTGGAGCTGCTAGAGCATGTCGTCGCGGTGCGGAAAAGGGTGCTTGCTGAAGAACATCCCGATCAACTAATATCGCAGCACAAGCTCGCAAGCGCATATCAAGCAAACGGACAGGTAAAGAAGGCGGTGGAGCTGCTAGAGCATATCGCCGCAATAGACGCAAAGGTGCTTGCGGAAGAACATCCTAATCGACTAACGTCGAAACGCAAGCTCGCAAGCGCATATTAAGCAGACGGACAGGTAAAGAAGGCAGTGGAGCTTTTAGAGTATATCGCCGCGATAGACGTAAAGGTGCTTGCGGAAGAGCATCCTAATCAACTAATATTGTAGTATGAGCTTACAAGCGTATATTAAGTAGACGGATAGGTAAAGAAAGCTGCTAGAGTAGACGCAAAGGTATTTACGGAAAAGTATTATAGATAAGGTAAGAGGTAAGAGGTATAGTAAACCTCTACCCTACCTACTACCTTGCTACTTTGCCTTACTTAAATATCCTAAAATATTTACTAAAATATTTTAAAAATTTAGCTTAATAATTAAGTTTTATAAAGAAAAGTAGAGTATTTAGTAAAGGTATATAACTATTTTAGAATCGTCTTTATATATATATATATCAGTAACCTTTAGGTCTTTATAGCTAAATTTTTAAGTAAAGTTGTTAACGGTAAATTCCCCTCGGGTTTAGTCGCCCCCGGTTTCCGGCATCGCCTCGCCTAACCACTCCTGTATAAGAATCCCTCAGATTCTTACCCATGAGCATGATCGCCCCACAGCTCTCCTCGTCCCACTTTTGCTTCGTCGCCTCCCCAAAATTTCCTATCCTATTCCTCACCATTCGTCCCCTGCGAAGCATCACAAGCATCATAAGCGTCACTGCGATCACCGTAAAATCCACTCCAATCCACTCCAATCCACTCCAATCACCTACCTACTACTCTCTTACCTACCGATTTGCTCACCGGCCTTCCCTTCGCTTCCCCTCCGTTTCACTTCGCCTGCGGAGACCCCCTCGTCATCGCACTACCGCAACAAAACTCGTAGCACGCCGCGTCATTGAGTTCATCTCCAGCCCGCCTTCTGGCCCCTCAGCTCCCCTCCGCCCTCGAGCTTCCTTGCGATATCCTTCTGACCAAAGGGCAACCTTTCAGTCTATGGGGGACCGCTTCCGCTCCCTGTACCGCCGTTGACCTTTGCCCTCGATCTTCTGCGCCGTCTTCTAGGTCAGGCAATACCCACCTCCCCAATCCGGCCTCCGCCTCTGATTTCCTGGGCCTACTCCTAAGCCCAACGCCGGTCCCGATTCCGTACACCGTATCCTGTTCGAATGACTCGAGCGCTTGGCGTGACGATCACGCTTCAATAAAGCGGGATGGTATACGCATGGTGTGGGCCAGGGATGGTAGTCCTAATGCAAAATAACTTAGCTGTCACGGCAAGCCGTTAGTGCCTGCGCGTGATAAGAAACTATAATGATGTTGAAATTGTAGACCTTATAGGCCCCGACCAGAACGTCCCTGTTCCGGACCACTAAGTAGCTAAATAGCTAACCCGGAATAGAAGGTAAGGGAGAGCGTGTATAACGTTAAGACATTATGCAGCATCTAACCAGTGTATAGGAGACTATCGCCATAAGTAATAGCTCTCGTGATAGGGCTGTCGACATAACCGGAGACGACAACAGTGGCCACGACAATAACAGTGCCCTCCTAACTCTTGGAGCTTTTTTCCAAAGCCAGGGCGACGAGATGTAAGGCTGTGTCTGAACCAGGCCAAATGCCTACGGACCCAGGCAGCTGGTTCACCATGAAGCTTGAAGGATAGATTCCTACCAAGCCCTTCGCCAACGGTCAGGCTGGAGGCTCGGCCGCCGATAGCATCTGTGGCGGTCAGAGCCCCGGTAACCGAAGCGTTGAACATAAAGAGTTCAACGGAATAGACCAGCCAAAGCCTTGTATACATCGGCAGCACGGCTGGTCTTCCCCTTCGCCAAACGGCGAAATCGTAGCGGGACCTGAGCATGACGTGCCGCGTCTGGTACCGCCAGCTTCCGCTGGCCAAATCTACGATATTTTTACTAAGTACGGGAAGATGTTCGGCGCGGACTCGTCGATAGCGAAATCTGGGCAGTGGAAAGAGCGAAGCTCGTCCTCTTCACGTTGCATCAACCCGGTCGGCGATAGGTCTCTCCTGCTCAACAAGCAGTGTAAACAACTGATCCATGATGATCATGGAGTGCAAGACCCTAACCGCGACCGCACCGCCACCCCAAGCCCTTCCGAAGCCGTGGATGATGGTCTTTATGCCGGCCGTTCCGCCAATATGGAGCGCGATGGTGGTGAGCTATACTCTCGGATGGAAGGTTTGCAGCGGCGGGAGACAAACGGAAGCAGTCCAACCCCACTGAGTCCGCCCTATTTGCCCTCACGGAAACGGTCTGCCCCGCCTGCAAGGTCCCGCGCGCCGCCCCCAAAGCGGTCACGTGAGTCTTCACGCGTGGCGGCACGGAGAGCGATGGAAGCGGAGGGGATGTCAGCGCACTCGGATTCTCCTAGGGAGGAAACGCTACGGCATGCATTCCCACGTCACTACCGGGACAAAGCGTGGGACATTGTACACCTCGGCGCCGTATACTTGGAACAGGACGGCTCGTTGAGTTGAGAGTTACTCTGGGCACCAACCACGGTGCGGCCAGTAGCCTTAAGGGAGCGCCCCTTGAGCGAGCTCAGGAATTGGTCCAGTGGGATCTCGGCGCCGATACATGGGACGAATGGCTTGTGGTGGAGGGAAAGGCCGGCGGGCGCTACCGCAGCAAGGGAAGGGACTCTATGAGAGGGAGTTCCCAGGGAGAGAAGTAGTTCATGTTTTGCGGTTTCCTAATGGATGGTGATTGTCATTATGCTATACAGGTGTTCACGGGAGGTCAGCTTTAATAGGGTCAAATGCACGGTCACTGATGTGCTTGATCGCTTAGGTCATTGAATTTCAAATTCTAGAAACCTCTCGAGTTCCAAAGCTTATTACTAGGATCGATACGGACAACTTGCAAGCGTCTCCCTTCGTACACAAACCACCCAAAGTATTTACACTCCTTCACAGCTTGTTCAACCACAGCTGGCAGGTTTACGCTGCATCTCCGCTCTTGTGTATGCACATCAATGAACCGTAGTATTTCACGCAGTGATCTAAAGTTACCAGGAAAACTAGGCTTGAACTCAGACAACGGCCACCAGGCCGTTTCTTTCCCATCCACCTCTAAGTACCCTTTACTTACTATAGAGATTAATAGGAATTACTAATACAAATGGCAGCCTCATTAATGCTGCGCCACCCCTGGATTACAGCATCAATTCTCATCCAGCCTATGTTGAACGTAGTGTATTATGTTGGTAGGGGGGTTACGTGGACATCCACAGGAGCTTCCTGCGATCACGTGATAGCTTTGCTTGTTTGTATATACAAGGGTCTCGTATGGGTAGAGGTGTGGTACCGCCGACCTTTTCCTGATGATTCCATCGGTGACGCTCAGCTTCCGAGACCACGACCAGCTGTAACCCGGGAGAACCAAATCGAAGTAACTCAGAACTTGCCTGACGTATGCTTCCTTGACATACGCTTCCTCTTTTTGCCCATGCCTCCGCCAAAACGCGAATACAGCGCTGTCTCTGCAATTGCCGATGAAATTTGGTAATGTCGTACGGATGGGAACCTCACGATCGCGAAGGTTCTTGCAGCCAAGCATACGGCTTCGCTACAGGGTCCGGGAGGTTCGGTATCCGTGCGCGCAGCAGCGGTGGCATCCAATTTCGCTTGAGCTTCGCCTAAATTAGTATGTAGAGCTAGCAGGAAGGGGTGTAGTACGTACAGTGGTGTGCACGACCAGCTTCACCCCCCCCCTTAGCGAGTTGCAGATTCGGTACAGGTACATGTATCCAATTTCGCCTAATTGCCACCAACTGTACATAGTAATTGTAGCGAACGGCCATGGCTACGCGCAAGGACCTTTTTGGTTGCCCTGGAGAATCGCCTTGGTTGCCCTAGAGATTCACGGTTGGCCAGGAGAACCAAATTGAAGAAGTACACTTCCTCTTCTCCCCATTAACTACGCCTAACGTATGTGATAGGGTTATGACGGCGATAGGGTTATGACGGTCGGCTACTACCGCCTTCCTAGTTAGGCTCACGAACACCAAAATACTGCCGAATGCCCGATTGTAGACAAAACACTAGTAAAAAGCATCGCGCCGTATTACACTATTACTGAGGTTTTATAAAGCCTTATTCTTATATAATGGAGGCTCTATATTAATATTTTTTGGTGTTTTTAGTACTAACTGCTACTCAATTAACGCCGTGACGTCGCCCATATTAAATATCCTCATCCACATCCAACACCTCATCGTTGCTTGATCCACTTAGCTCATCGTCTACTTCCTCATCGTCTACTTCCTCATCATCTACTTCCTCATCTACTTGTGTAGCCTGCTGAGAGGCCTCCTTTGCCTTCTTTGCAGCGTCTTATAGAGCCTTAGAGTAAGCTATAGCCTCTATAGCTACTGCGAAGGAGTCCTCCCATTGCTTCTGTAGTATTGCTAAGGCTTCTGCTTTGGATTTCGTCTCCTCTACTGCTTAAGCAGCTGCCATATAAGCTTCTGTAGTCTTCTTTCTCTTTGCTATATTGCCTATAGTTACTAACGCCTTCTGCGCTCTTTTTGCTGCCCGGTCTGCTTCTCCTAAGTCCTTTTTATGTTAATCTGCAACCTTTTTAGCCTTTGTAGCAGCAGCCCAAGCCTCCTTCCTTTCTTAAACTTGTCCCTTAGTAATTATAGCTACCTCCTTTCTCTCCTTTCTAAGCTGCTCTCTAGTATTCTTGGCCCTCTGCTTAGCCTTATTTGCAGCCTCCTTAGCGTCAATAAGTGCTTTGGCTAATTTGGTAGTGAGGACTAATTCGGTAGAAAGTACTACCCGCTTCTTTTTCTTCTTAGCTCTCCTATCTATAGCGCCATTATAAAGCTCAGTGTTTTCTAGCCGTAGTATTTCTATACCTTTATCCATTGAATCCATATAGCTTATAAGCTTCCTAATAACAACATCAATTGCTTCGGAAGTAGTATCTAAATAACGGATTGTATGGCTATACCGAGCTCAATTAGAGTGGCTTTTTGGAGTCTTTAGATGCAGAGGTGAGGATAAAAGCATTGGTTTATTTAAGGGCTAAGGTATACATAGTCACGTAGAGGAAGGCTGCCCTATAAGGCGTTGGAGGACTTAATTGGGGTTAAAAGGAAAAAGGCCTGCAGCTTTAAATATACTGTTAATCAGTTCAGGCGTATATATTTAAGGCCTAATCTCACCCAGGATCTGCAGAAAGTAGTCTCTATTAATACCAGTAATACCATAAGCTGCGTATTCGTCAACTTTGGCTAAATATAGACGCTTAACTACCAAAAAGATAACAAGATCTAGAGGCTGTAGGAAGTAGGTTAAGTAAGGTAGAAGACATATAGGAATAATCTTATGCTTCCAGTAGAACTCTATAAACTTAATATTAGTATAAGAGCGGTGCCTATCCATAATAAGCAATCGATAGCTATAGTGTTCAACGTTTAGGGTATTAATTTTAGAGGCCTCCTATGCCTCTGTTCGCTAAGTATAACGCTTAAAATATTAAAGCCACTTAAGGCCCATTTCTTCATTTAACCAACCATTCTCCGTTATTCCGATTAAGCACTCGCCTACAGCTTCCTCTACCGTTTCCCATAGTAAATCTGTATACTGCTTCCCTTTAAAAATGATAAACGGTGGAATTATTTGCCCATGCATGCCAATTAAGTTAATTTGGGTAACCCACTCCCTATTGCCGTTAATCGTCTTAAAGTTAATAATTCTGCCTCTTAATATGACTACTTTTGCAGCAAAAGCTAGTCCCATTGTATAGCCCGTCTTATCCATATTCCACCTATTAAATTCGCTGATATTGTATTAGGTAATAGCGTTGGTGTAGTTAGTAAAGAATCTTTAAATAAGGCCTAGATTGTTATTTATAAGAGCTCGTTCTTAATTAATTAAACGTATATAGCAGTAATAAAGCTCATCCTGCCGTTATAGGAAGTTATATACCCACTTTATACTAAGAGGGTCAACATAGACGTATTAAGGAAGGTTGGTATACTCCCGGTAGAGGACTACTGTAGCAATCAATTAAACGGTACGCTGCTGACATGGAAATCCAGCGTTTGCAAGATATATAAGGTGTTAAACAATTACATCTTCGCCAGCAACGGTAATACGGTTCTGGCTAGTATGGGCGACTTTATAGGGCTATTGCTTTCCATCAAGACGGCGTCAAAATGTCTGTGGATCTACCCCATAGGCCTTTACATAAGTTTCCCGGTCTTTATAGAGCCCAGAACACTAGGAAATAATAGCGCTCTATATTTTCTCTTCTCTGCAAGGTTATAGGGGCCAGCGGGGCATTATAGTGTTAGTAAAAGATTTTGTCAGGGCACTGAGCAGGCTGATGGAATGATACATATGATACTCTATGAGGAAGCATCTCAGGGGCTCGAAGACCCCGAGAGGATATCTACACGATGGCCCGCGCGCTGTCACGTGACACGTCGCTGAGCTCAAAGAGACTGCCCAAGTACCCCCCCCCTACCAACAGATTTTTTAATTCAGCTACAAGCATTCAAAATAAGATAAAGTTGTTATTTTGATTTTGGAACCGGCAATATACTACATTAGGAAGGCGGTAAGCCCAACTAGGAAGGCGGTAGTAGCCGACCGTCATAACCCTATCGCCGTCATAACCCTATCACATACGTTACGTTATGGCCGCCAAAACGCGAATACAACGCTGTCTCTTCAATCGCCGATAAAATTTGGCAATATCGTATAAGTGGAAACCTTACGATATTTAACAAAGATCACGACACTACGGAGGAAGGCCGGTCGTAAGTCCGCCAGAAGTAAAGTTCTTACAGCCAAGCATACGGCTTCGCTACAATTACTATGTACAGTTAGTGGCAATCAGGCGAAATTGGATACCTGTACCGAATCTGCAACTCGCTAAGGGGGGGGGGTAAAGCTGGCCGTGCACATCACTGTAGTTAGGGCTTGAGCCACGGCCAACCTCAAATTCGGAGCTTCTCCTATTAATATCCCTTGACCCGCTAGCGTCCAGAGCTTATCAATAAGAAAAGGCCCATGCGCAGAACAACAAACACCTAGTATCAAATATTCGCGACAACCTATATAGATTTTAATGATATAAATATCCACCACCATATCGTTAAAATACCATTCCAATGATATAGATCTTGTCTAACCTACCTAATACAATGTTTCGAAGAATAAACCCGCCAAAAAACCACCCCCAAAGCCTTGGGATCTACCTAAATTCGAACCACTCGCCATTAATAACTAGTGGGACCACGGCGAGCCAAATCTTCCTTCTAACGTTAATTCAGGCAGTCCTTTTAAGCTATTTAGCTTATTCTTTACTAAGGAATATATAGATAAGATTGTAACCTAGATAAATAAGTTTACAGAGCTCCGCCGAACACCTGAGGAGAAGCAGCTAAAGCACTGCGCTCGGCTATGGAAACCGACATACAGGGCAGAACTATACGCGTACCTTGGCATCCTAATTCATATAGGGCTATACGGCGAACCGATGATAGAGGGGTACTAGAAGAGTTTAGATCCATATAGGGCAGAACATAAGGTTAAAAACGTTATGGGATAGGAGCGCTTTAAGCAACTTAATTGCTACTTTTAAGTCATAAAACCTTGGCCAGATAGTAAAAATAAAGGTAAATTGACATTTAATAGAGTTAAAGACCTTACTAAGCACCTACGACTTACTTATCGGCATCTATATTTGCCAGGAACTCATCTTACTATTAATAAGACTATTAAGCGCTTTTTAGGACGTACCTTTAAAACTATTACTATTCTAACTAAACCTACACCTAAAGGCTTTAAAATATGGGTTTTAGCTAACAAGGGCTATGTATTAGATTGGATGTGGCATGCCAGAGGCAATACATAAGGCCTAGTCGATTTAGATCCCTTGTTCTTAAAGGAAGGATTTTTAAAGACGCAGGCAGTAGTACTTAACTTCCTTACGTAGCGCCACCAGCTTACTAATTTACCTCTCTACCCTCCCTATAAACACACCGTTTAGCTTAATAACCTATTTATAAGCGTTAAGCTTTATATATAACTTTAAGGCCTAGGTATAGGATATATAGAAATAGTACGGATAACTAAGATGTAGCGTAAGGAACAGGGTGGCGAGGAAGGTAATATTTAGGTAGAAGAAACGGCTACTGGCTAGAGGAAGAGGAAGGTTCCAGCGGAGCAGTTTAGTCGTTAACTTTAGGAGCTTAAGCTCACCCATTCGTACTAGATACCATGGGGTAAACTATATAGTGAGCTTTTTAAGGACCATACAGTAATAGAGTTTGCTTAGAAGGACGCCAATATAGTGCTTTTTATAAGTACTGTTTATTCTAGTGAGCCTATTACCTTAATACTAGGACTTTTATACTAATGACGTTATATATCGCCAGGTCAATCCTATGTGGCTACTATACGAAAACGTCCTTCTAGGTCTTCTAGCGCGGCTAGATAGACGCGCCTTATATTTAGTAATAACGTAGAGCTTAAACTAGAGATTCCTAACTTTATAAACAATTACAATTGCTATATATGCGGTGTTAACGTCGCCAACTAGCTGCGCTTATATTATAATACTTAGAGAGTTTATACAAGGATATGGAAGCCACTGTTCTACTTCCTATTTAATACAGTACTTGGTAATAGCTATCTGCTATCTTCCTATAAGCCAGTCGGCCGCAGAGCTCTTTGTTGTAAGAGCCATGCGCAGTTTTACAGAGACCTCCGCGACGCTCTCTTTAAACGCTCTGCTTAATCTAGAAGACTACGCCCGCTAGCTAAGGAAGTTTAATGTACTACTAAGCAGATTATATGGCGTCCGACGAAGGAACATAATCTAGTAAGGCTATAGGAAAAGAATAAGGCTTATAACTACTCGGCGTATATAGAGGCTAAAAGGAAGAGTTAATTAATGCGCAGAGGAGCTAGGAAAGCTCTTAGTAAAATTTCAGTAAATACTACGAGGAAACCTATCGACAGTAAGGACTGGAAGCGGCCGAAGCGTGCGCCAAGAACTTAATTTGGCTGCAGTGTATGTAATATACCGTTCTGTAGGAAGGATGAGTGCTGGCTGCCTCATCTTGAGCGACTCAACACCCTCGATTGAATATATATAGACGTTTTATATGGAAATAGTTGAATATTACCAACCTCATATATCTGATCACTAAGACTTGATCTAGAGCCTCCTATTGGCTAGTTCTTATCAATAACGTCTGGACGCAAATCAGCGGGTCAAGGGATAAGCTCCAAACACGGGCGCATATATGCATACTGGTGCTGGCTATAAGAAGGGTTTCAAATAAAGGCGTACTGCCAGTCACCCATATTTGGAGCCATATTAAGGAAGACAATGGGGTAAAACACCAAGATCTAGAGGTGATATTACATTTCGGTAGGGGAGAGGAGTTTAGAATAGCTTCAAAATCGAGCTCAGAGCTCCGAATTCGAGGTTGGCCGTAGCTCAAGCCCTAACTACGTACTACACCCCTTCCTGCTAGCTCTACATACTAATTTAGGCGAAGCTCAAGCGAAATTGGATGCCACCGCTGCTACAGTCACCCCCCCCGTTTAGCGAGTTGCAGATTCGGTACGGGTATCCAATTTCGCCTGATTGCCACCGACTGTACATAGTAATTGTAGCGAACGGCTGTGGCTACGCGCAAGGACCTTTTTGGTTGCCCTGGAGATTCGCTTTGGTTGACCTGGAGATTCGCGGTTGGCCAGGAGAACCAAATTGAAGACGTACGCTTCCTCTTCTCCCCCTTAACTACGCCTCCGTTATGGCCGCCAAAACGCGAATACAACGCTGTCTCTTCAATTGCCGATGAAATTTGGCAATACCGTATGGGTGGAAACCTTACGATATTTGACAAAGATCACGACACTGCGGAGGAAGGCCGGTCGCAAGTCCGCCAGAAGTAAAGTTCTTGTAGCCAAGCATACGGCAATCAGGCGAAATTGGATACCCGAACCGAATCTGCAACTCGCTAAACGGGGGGAGGTGAAGCTGGTCGTGCACATCACTGTACGCACACGGGGGGGGGACACCGAACCTCCCGGACCCTGTACAATTGCCATATACAGTTGGTGGCAACCAAGCGAGATTGGATGCGCGTACCGAATTTGAAATTTTGGAGCACTCGCCAAAGGGAGGGTGGAAGCTGGTCGTGCACCAAGCTGTAATGGTAGCCTAAATTTTCTAAAGTAGTATTAAATACTTTTTAGGCTATTATTTTAATACAGTGATGTGCACGACCAGCTTCACCCCCCCTCCTTAGCGAGTTGCAGATTCGGTACGCGCATCCAATTTCGCCTGGTTGCCACCAGCTGTACATACTATAGTATCAGGCATATATTTTGTATGTGGGTCTCCAGCTGCAGGGAGCCCCTGTAACGCACAGACAATACAATACACCAATCAATATGCTAGTTTGTATAGAAATCTATGTACTTCTTTCTTCTTTGTTCTCCTGTCTACCATCTTGTTAATATTTACTTATTTTAACTATGGAGCCTTCTACACCTCACCCATCTTATCTTTCACGCGATTAATGCATCCAAATTCAAACCCTACGTCTAGCTAGCCATTCAATTAAGGATATTGCCAACCTTCTTGGTTTTACAGAGAGACAAGTTCAGTATACAGCCGCTGCAGAACGCGTCACGCCAAAGAAACACACTAGTCATCGTCCTCAACTGTCAAGTGCCCAAGTTAACCAACTCGAAGTAAAGAAGGTACATAGATTTCTATACGAACTAGCATATTGATTGGTGTATTGTATTGTCTATGCGTTACAGGGGCTCCCTGCAGCTAAAGACCCACATACAAAATATATGCCTGATACCATAGTAGTAATTGTAGCGAAGCCGTATGCTTGGCTACAAGAACATTACTTCTGGCGGCCTTCCTCCGCAGTGTCGTGATCTTCGTCAAATATCGTGAGGTTTCCACCCGTACGATATTGCCAAATTTCGTCAACCTCTTTGCAGAGACAGCGTTGTATTCGTGTTTTGGCGGGCACAATAGGGGGGTTTCGATAAACCGTTAAAAGGTATCTGTTGGAAGGTAATTCAACTCGAGCCGAACGATCAGCCAGCGATCTGCACGTACTAGCAGTATGTAGTTAGTAAGACCTTCCAATAGAGTTAATTCTTGGCAAACCACAGAAGTTCCGTTGAAAAAATTCAACGGAACTTTGAGCGTATATAACACTTTGTTTACCATATCGATTACCCTTATATTTTCCACAGTTTATCGTTACCGCTATACCTTTTAATCGTATCCGTGAGGTAGGCCGAACAGTTAATTTAGTGGAGCAAATGCGACGTAAAGCTGGTGCCGTTTATACTCCGCCCAACCGAGCAAGCCGACCCCTTAATACTGCCCAATAAGCTCGCGATAAGGTTGAGTAAGTAGAGCGAAGCTTGTAAACAACCATTCATAGCACTACTAAGGATATCAATATGGTGGTGAGGCGGCAGTAGGTTAGTATTGCGCTTCTTATCGAAACCCCTTTTAAACAAAGCGTTGATTGATTACGCTTGACGTAAGAGTAAGCGCTAATGCGCACTAAAATTTAGTTATATCTTCCAACAGATACCTTTCAACGGTTCATCGAAACCCCCCTAATGGGAGGGCATAGCTAAGGGGAAGAAAAAGAAGCGTCGTCTTTAATTTGATTCTCCTGGCCAACCAAGGCGATTCTCCAGGGCAACCAAAAAGGACCTTGCGTGCAGCCACAGCCGTTCGCTACAATTACGATGTACAGCTGGTAGCAACCAGGCGAAATTGGATGCGCGTACCGAATCTGCAACTCGCTAAGGAGGGGGGGTGAAGCTGGTCGTGCACATCACTGTACAATTATATTAGCTTTAGAGCATTCTTCTGCTCCTCTTTTTAAAAATCATCGCCACCCCTTCTCGTTAAAAAAGAGACAGCGCTGCATTTCCATCTGTCGATTGGAAGTCCGTGCGCAGACGTCAGGAAAGGAAAACTCGTGTAAAGATTGAAATCTACGAAGAAAATGAGGCTATATATACACGTGGATGAGTCACAGACACCCCTGATCTAACCCTAATACGGTAATGATCGGCACTACATCGACACCATCACAGCGCTGTCCTCCACCCGTCACAAGGGCCTCCGTGAGAATACGTGCTTTTGCTTCCTTGAGCGAAATTCCGAGCCTCACGACCAGCTCCATGATACGTGCTTTTGCTTTCTCGAACGAAATTCCGAGCCTCACGGCCAGCTCCATGATCCGTGCTTTTGCTTCCTCGGGCGAAATTTCGAGCCTCACGGCTAGCTTCACGACTTCTGGATCTACACCGTCGTACGTAGGAGCGCCGTAGCCGGGGTACACTGTTGGTACGACTAGGGACCTCTTAGAACTCGTTTTAATCACTGTCGGAATCGCTGTCTGACTTACTGCTGCTGTCCCCTCCTGAGAACCCTCCAGAATTGCCACTAGAATAGTCTCCTGAATACCCATCATTATAGGTTGAAGAATGACCGCCTCCCCCAGAAGTCGCCCCACCAGAGCTGTGACCAAACCCCCCGCTCCCAGATGACGGAATAACTGGACCAGGGCCGTTCATATAACTACCACCATCTGTATCATGCTTTTCCCCTCCTTTATTCGGCTTGTCTGGATCAGATTCGTCCAGTTTCGATAGTTTCTTGCTCCAATGTGTATCACTGCTTCCCGTCCATGCTCCCATGCCCCCAAAATCCACAGAACTCGAGTCTCTATCTCGATTTTCCTTCTTCGGCTGTATATATGATGAACGTCGAGAACCCGAGGACTGGCGCGTGTCGATTTTTCCCGAGAAATTAGAGGCCCACGTCGAACCTCTTAACTGTGCTGATTGAGAGGATGTTCTTCTAGTGGTTTCGACGGTTGAATTTGGTGTTACCGTGTCTTTGGTTTGGTATGCAGAGAATAAAGTCGTCCCATTATTACTCGCACTTCCTTCCACGTTTGCGGAGACAGCCTGTTGATCATACTGATTCCTCCTCGCAACGGATGTTGCAACGACGCTAGACACCACCGTCGACAGCAACGCGAAAGCCAAGTGGGCCGCACTCAGCGTTGCTGGGGGCCACGATGCCTTCTCGTCCTTCACCTCTTCCTCTTCCTCGTCAAAATTATCCTCGGCAGCCAGCGCACGCTCCTGCATAGCGGCTTTCTCCTCCAGAAACCGGCTCAGCGCCAAGATAAGTCTCCTTTGCTCTTTCATCGCCGTCTCCAACTTATCTGTCCGGCTTTCTAGAGCCGCATACAGATGGTTGACGCTAGTTTGCATGCCCTTGGATGCATCGAGTTGAGATTCGGCATTCGACTGTTGACTAGTCACAGTAGTGGCCTGGGAGGCTGTGACCGCATCTTTAGCTTCCTCAACGGCGGCGTGAAGTTTTGCAATTTCGCCATCGAGCTTAGCACGAAGGTCTTTAATGCGCTGGAGTTGCTCGTCTTGCTTGATGTTGTGCTCGGCTGTAGAGCGCTGGAGCACCTGGATTTGCTTGTCCAGTTCAGTGGGAATGTCCGCGATTCTGATGGCCTCTATAATTTGTGCCAACTGGTCCTGCTGCAGAGGCTGTTCGGGCAGCTTTTCTATGGATTTTCTGCAGTAGCAGGTCAGTTGGGTAATTTCCCCCACTCATGTACGTGATAAGGATGGCTGGGGAAGGCTCATGGAGAAGCTTACATTACTTGCAGCGATAGAAGCGAATTAACCGCCTCGAGTGGCTGTTCAACCTGCCTCCGTAGTTTCTCCACCTTTCCGGAGATATCTTTAACCGTGTACGTAATCATCGCTTTCGTCTTGCCCAACGCCGTCTTGGTAGAAGTCTGACCCAAAGAGGCCTCGTACTTGTCAAGAAACAGTTTGAACTCGTCCAAAGGGCCTTCCATGGTTTTTAGCAGTTTGGTAATATCCCGGGAGATGTCATCTTGAGTGATGTTTTTCACGTAGTTGTCCAAGTGCTGTAGCGTTGATACAAGGCTGGTGAGGAAAGATGACTCGGATGCATATTTGGTGGAAGCGCCGCCTCTCTCTTTGAAAGCACTGAGAAGGGTGATTAGCAGTTTGGTTCCTGCGATGAAGTCACCTACGGAGAAACCAAAGGCTGGCGCGACCATTGTGGCTCGAGCGAATTTCTCTTCCTCGAAGTCAAAAATTTTCAGGGTGAGAAGAATCATACATATATGGGGAAGGCTGTCTGATATTCTATTGGTAGGCTCTTATCGATAATACGGGTGCCCAAATTAACGTGTTAAGGGATACTCCCTCTACTTTGGGTTATACGCTAAAAATATATTTTTAGGCCTGGCGGTATACGTAAAGGCAAGAATATACTGCGCATGTAAGGGTTATTTTGACCCTTACTCGGGTGCACGCCCGGGAGCTCTTAGGGGGTGCCAAGGCTAGCCTTCGGCTAGCCCTTGGCACCTCCTTATACTACGGTACCAGGCATAAGTTTCCTTAGTATGCGTGGAGCTTTGCAAAAGAATTCTTTTTTTTCTCATTGGTTACTTTAAAAGATTATCGCGCATCGTTGGTCGGGTGGCCTGTCTTATCCTTGTCGATAATCCGTGTCGGACGGGGCGTACTAACGAAACTTATGCCTGATACCGTAGTAAGCTCCTCGGGCTTGGAGCCCTCCTGTCCTCCTCATCGGTTTGTCTCTCTACTAGGGTATTGCCATACCTACTCTTTACCATATCGTCCTCTCCCATCGACTCTCCTGTGACTCATGCTCAGCTTGCCTGCTCCCTACCGTACATCTGGGTAATATGCCTTACAGCGCATTAGCGCGTAATTTAGCATTATCAGTGATATTAATCTCTATACGGTCGGTTAGCGCTATTATATAGAATAATTGTATCGGGAAAATATTCGCAGGCTGATATTCAAACTACCCGTCAAGTAAAAATCAAATACTGCCAATTAGGTTAATTGGTTGCCAAATGGCTGCAGTTGACGTCGTTGACTGCTAACGTATTTGACGTTTTTGACACATTGACAGAAGTTATTCTGAAGCGCCAAGGCTTCGCGTATACTAGGCTGTTTCGGGCTTGGCGCCCCGCCTGGACGGTTACCCTACGAGAAGAAGCAAGCGAGGAGGGTGTTTTGGGGGGGGGGGAGGTTCCGTATTAGGGTACGTTCGATAACTTTTTTGGCCAGGTGGGCTCCACCAGGTGGGCACTCTAAAAAAGCCACCTGGGTCCACCTTGGTCCAACCTGGTCGCGAACAGGCCACCGATATCGAAATCCACCTGGTGGATACTGTCCGTTCGACGCCCAGGTGAATTTCAGATCGGTCGTCTTGGCAGCTGAAAAGAAAGTTTCACCTGGCCAGGTGGAGGCGTTCGCGCCAACCGCGATTACTCCCAAATCTAGTATAGCAGCGAGTTTTGTTACCGATTCAAGCCACCTGGGCAGCCCACCCGGGCGAATTCCACCAGGAGTGGTGGAACATCGACACGACCAGGCCGATCGATTCTGCCCTCCATGATAATTTTGACTTGTTCTCACCATCACGTGATCCAAATCGACGCCAACCGAATGAACGCCTCCCACCAGGCGGAAAGCACCCCTGCTTTGGCGTCTAGAAGAGGCCCAGGTGGGCCTTAAGGCTGTCGACCTGGCTGCGCCCACCTGGCGGAGTCGACTTGGCCAAAAAAAGTCATCGAACGTGCCCTTAGCTTGACGGTGGATTGACTGAGTTTCATTATGTGCAACGCCATACTGCGAAACCCAGGTCAAGTATTTGCGAACTAGATTTTCTTTCCTTTGGAGCCTCTTTCCATACCCAGTTACTGCGGCTGAGGGCCTTAAAATCCACTGCCAATGTTGCATTAGGCTACATTGGAAGGCTATAGACGCTTTAATCGAGCTGCACTTTAGACTTCCTACGTTGCAGCACACATTACCCTTGGACATTCTATTTTCTGTGGCATAGTTCAATTATTTGTTCAGGACTCTGCTCACTCACCATGGTTACCGCTGTGTTGGAATACGGTAAGCGCACTGGTCTCTGATGAAAATTCGACACTAAAGACTCGCCAGATTCGGGAGATTGGAAATTGACCAAGGATAACTTTCCAGACGTAGGTGTTTCCCCCCCGAATTACTCGGAGTGGATCTGACTGCCAAGTAGAAATCCAAGCTACCGCCGATATGCTATATGTAAGAGGAGCCCATGCAGTCGGAGAACTTGACTGTGCGAATCTCATTCTACGTAGATTTTTGGACAAGCCTTCTTCTCCAGAGTCAAACAACGCTGTTACGGAAATTTTGCGAAGCTTCAACATCCCAGATTTCCTGAACACGCGTACGTGCATTGATTTGAATGGCTACTTTGGGTGTAGAGGGAAGTACAAGGAAGAACACGACAATGAAGAACACGACAAGGAGAAATACAACATGGAGGAGCACGACAAGAAGAAACACAGTCTGGAAAGCTATAGTATGATACTCTGTGACTTCTCTTCAACCGTGTACTCACTCTGGTTGTGCTGTAGGCACTTGGTTTCGCTGTTTGGTTAAGTTACTTCTTGAGGGTTCCGAGATAACACGGATTGGCAAGGGTAAAGACTACATATGGTATGAGATGGGTTTCTTCACCCACTGGGACCATTCAGGTCATTGTAGAGTCTTGTGTATTGACACGCCGGAAAATCTACCATCGGATCTCCAGACGGCCCTTAAAGGGTCGCCTTTTAAACGTAGCGACCCGTTCGCGATGCACATCCCCCTGCTCGACCAGATAGTACGGCTGTACGACCATTCTGTGTGGCGGGTCCGACATCCAGTTCGGGATATTGAGAAGGTACTTTGCTCTGTTATGTTCCAAAGAAAGATGAGTTGACAAAGCTTGTCTTAGAGTAGAGGAAAGACCACGCCCGATTTTTCAAACATGCACGAGATTTCCAGGCACGCCATTCACGTTTCGGAAGTTCTTTCAGTCACAATAGAAACACTACAAAAGATGGAAGAACAGCAGAAGGCAATCCACAAAGACTTATCCCCTCTGCTCAAGAAGACTGATCGAAAGCAAGCGCAACAATATATGAGCTTTCAGGTACAAATGGTGAAGAGCCTCAGTCTACGCTCAAATTCCAACCTTGAAAGACTGAAAGGCGAAGTCGCACTGGTGAGAAAGCCTTCTCAGTTTCTATTATTAAGGCACGCTCTAGTCGCAGAAGCTGACGGATGTAGGCATACAACGTAATCGCCCAAAAGGATAGTGGGGTGATGAGGGCGCTAGGAATTTTAACAATGACCTTCCTGCCGGCTACTTTTATTACGGTATACACAGTTACTCCACTTTCCATGACTTGACTTATGCAATCATAGTCATTCTTTAGTACCTCCTTTTTCGAGCTTAGTGACAACGGCTGGAAGGCATCCGAGAAAATTTGGGTGTACTGGGTGGTTACTATCCCATCCACTCTACTGGTTTTGCTAATCTGGCGTCGCTGGTCCCGTGTTTCGGGTCTGAATCCTTTTACGTCGGAATCGCGGAACAAACGACACTCTGAAAAGTCGAAGGAAGTTAGCACCGTCGTTTGACAAAAAGGAGTTCATAGAGTATATCTGTGTCATTGTTAGGTTTCTCCAAATTGTCAACCAATACTCCTTTGTAAAGGCGTGGTGCCAAAGAATAGAAATAACGAATGTGGCATGAATCTATTAAAACCTTCATTAGGAGCCTAGTTACTCAAATATAGGCTATATATTCCTGTCTATAGTGTATCTAAACCATCTATCCTTGGCATACAATTTAATAGTTAAAAACAATACCGAGCAAAATTGACTCCTACCGTTTTCCGATCATTGACCCTACAATTTAGCCCCGCCATTCAATCTGCCCTCTCTAGGGCCTCAGTCTTCCCACGCTGTAACATATCTTCGTGATACCACCGCCTCATATACGATTGGCCGGATTTCTCATGTTTGTATAGCTACCACGGGATTTGCATCTGTCTGACAGTGTCCCTCAGTAGGTCATATCTTGAACGTTCCGCAAGGACCGCATGCCAATCCCCTTTATCGAGTCCTGGCACGTTTGCCGCCAGAATCTGGCCCACTGTCACCCGTCCTTGATTCTGATCGTCTTCATAGCCGAAACGGCGTGCACGATTGACGTATGCGAGGGGGACTGTAACACCCGATGATATGCGTACTGCTGTTTTGCAAGTCTTAGCATTGTGAACCACTACGATTCCGTAGTCAGTAGGGCGATTAATGTTCTCGGTCTGGATATAACTTTCGATGGACGCGACGATAACAGTTCCAATCCCTTTTGTGGTGAGAACGTTTTGATACTCTGATGTGCCAAGGCGAGTCAAGGCGTTGCTGATACGGTTGTGAGCGCCAATCGCTCCGGCATTGTTGTACGGCTCTTCCCCCACGTCCGAGTCTACTGGAACTGTGATTGCGTGCACAACTACGTTCTTTGGCGCTCGCTCTCGGAATGCTTCTTCTAATATTCTCCTCTTACCCTTGTTTTCCGTTGGGATCACAAGCAAAACTGCGCTTCCATAGCTGGGATATTGATGACGCTGGAATGGCGGCAGGCTGGGATTCACCTGAGGAGGCACAATCTTCTCTGTCTCGGTCATATCATCCACGCTTCTTACCAGGTTATTCCGCATAACCTGAAGGAGCTCCTTTGCATATGCTATGGCATTGGCCGCCGCATATCTTTTCGAGGTATTATTCTTCGGGGACTCAGTGCATTTGCTGATTCCAAGAATGGCAACAGCTGGAACTGGAAATCTTTTGAACCCTACGGGTGATTATGTTAGAAGTAATAAACTATCGTCTAAAGACCCTAGCCTAAATACCTGCAGCTAGAGTATCAAAGCACATGGTGCTATTCCCCGGCTCGTCTCTAAAATCCGCGCTCCGGGTGTCCTGGCGCTCCGGGTCAATAATTTCATAATGTAATTGAGGGTAGTCGAGCAGATCGTTGTTTACGGGATGGGTGAACTGGAACAGGTCGCTAGAGGGAGGTAAATTACTCGAAAGCCACCGCCCGTCTGCTCCAACTTCTTTCTGGAGCACATCAACTGCAGAGTGCAGAATATTTGGCATCAGTGGCGAGCTCGACTTTGCGTCATGAGCAGATGAGGTAATCGCTGGACGTATGACCACGTCTCCCAAATTCACCCCAGCGCTAACAACACCGGCACTAAAACCAGTTATCAGAAAGGCTTCAATACTAGCGAATTCTGTCGTCATATCGCTGGCTATGCGCACAGCGTCTGCGGCACTTGGAGATTCCGTCAGAGAAATAAAAACATTAACGGATCCGACACGACCTAGGCGATGCGCCTTCGTATCTCCAGGCACTATCGAGCGATCTTCATATGTCTCGTCCAACAGCGCATCTGCCATCATCAAGAGCAGAGGGTCTGTGCATATCCAACCAACTGTTGGCATGTTGTCCGCCATGGTTTTGTATATGTTGCTTCTGAGAGAAAAAGATGATCTAGAAAACCAAAGACGGTTAATGATGTATGAATCAAGGATGTGTCAAAGCAGCTCTAATAGATAGATGGACGGATAAATATTTTATTGACTTTGATGCTAGATTTGTAAGAGGCGTCTACCTAGATCTGGGCTGTGCCGGGGCTGTACATAGCACATGACAAGAGCAGATACGTACTAGGACACGTGACCTTGCTATAGGCTGAAGATTTTGTCACACTGGAATGCAAGTATGGCGTTGTGCAGAAGACTTCATAAGGTGGAGCCTAAGCAAGAACGAATCTATATACTAATGATAGTATCACGTGATCGCAGGAAGCTACCGTGAATGTCGCGTACACCCCACTGGCAGATTTTTACTGCTTATTTATAGTCATGTCACACTTGACAGCTCTTGATAACGTCTATAAAAGAAATTATACAAACAAAGATCTGATATAAAAAATCAAATGGAAAACATCGCTATCACCATTGCATTGCGCGTTATGTGGGTTCAAGGGCACCGTCAGCGTCCTTAATTAGAGAGCGCTTCAGCCGGCTGCTGTATCAAGATCGACCATTCTCACTTTTACATGTACAGCACTAACGGATTGTCCTAAAGATGGAGCCGAGAGGCCGTTCAGTATCTCTGCATTAGCGGCATAGTTCTCAGATAACTGCATTCATGTTTGTTAAGTTAGGCTTTCATCCAGCATCAGCAAGTAGTCCGCTCCATAATCCACATCACATGTCTAATTCAGCAAGGTATGGTTAACTTTGAAATGTTTTTTTCTTAAATTTCCTCATAATGGAATGAGCCCATATCCCATCCAAAAGTATCCCAGATACCCAAATAAATAAAAATATGTCGTGGGTATAAAATGATGCACAACGAAAAAATCCCATCCATCCCCACACATTAAACCCGTAGCCCCCTTCACACCCCCCTCGACCTCCCATACCACCTCCTCCCCCCCCGCGCCTGCCCCGCTACCGCCCCAGGCCCGGCCTCAACCTCCTTCGCCCCATCCCTCCCGACATCCTTATCATCGACATCGAACTGCAGCATCCGCGCCTTCCCCCTCGCCGCCTCAGCTTCCAACTGCTTGCCCATGCGATCCCGCTTCCACCTGACGCACAAGCACATCGCAAACGTCGCCAGCGCCAGCCCGCCGAACAGCCCGCCGATCACCGCGCCGATCAGCCCTTGCTGCACGAAGCTGCTCTGGCGCGGCGGGTTGTACGGCGCCGGCGTCGACTTCGGGCAGAAGGTCCGCGGCATGACGGCCTTCTGCTCCGCGATGGCGGGCGCGAGGAAGAACTGGTACGAGTCGTAGTCGGCCATGAGGTAGACTTGGGCCAGGAAGGCGACGCTGAGGTAGAAGGGCTCGGTGTTGTGCTGGTCGCGCGCCGCGACGGGGGAGATGGAGGACGCGTTCGACATGACGTCGGCGGGGAGGGTGACGGTGAAGCCGTCGGAGAGCACGATGGTCATGGTGCCGTTGAAGGGCTTGGAGAGGGCGAGCGAGCCGTCCGGGTTGCCTGAGGGGACCGCGGCGAGCTGCTTGATGTAGTTTTGCGTGATGTCGTAGGGGAGCGAGAGCGGGTACTGGTCGGTTGTGAGCTTGGCTTCGAAGGCACCCGGGCGGGATTTCATGGAGGGGAAGGCGGCCGGGTCGAAGAGGGAGACGTTTCTGGTCGTGCCCGTCGGGTCGTTCAGGATGATGTCCGACACGTGCACGCTGAGCGGGTTGGCGTCCGAGATGTTCATCGGGTACCTGTTGATAGGTTCGGTGAAGCGGCCAGCGTCGTAGCCGCCGAAGGTGTTGCTGCCGTTGATGACGCCGCCTGCGCGGTTCATGCCGCTGCCGATGTAGAGGGAGTAGGTGCGCCCGGCAATCATGTTGTTGTCGTAGAGTTCTTGGAGGAGGGTCGAGGATAGGCCCATCCCTATGATTCCGGGTGAGATGGTTCCGGCATTGGCGACCTCCAGGGTGTAGTTGTTGATGACGTTTTGAAATGCTGGATCGGTTTCGAAAAAGTGAGTGTATAGATGTATTGTGTCATCTCCATAAGTACTGTTATAGGTGTTTGTTGTGTTGCTGTCTAGCGATGTATAACTTGGGTCTTGAATGAATCTGATGATTGGTAAGAACAAGTGGTGTCAATATGATGATGCGGGGAGCGTACGTTGTGGATAAAGAAGGATCAAAGTTTCCTCTTGTGGATTGCGCACAATTTGTGAGATTGCTTTTATCACAATAATTTATGGACGCTATGGCGGTCTGGTTCTGTCTTAATGATGGCCAGAGACTCTGATTCTGGGCCGGATTTCCAACACCGATGAATGCACCATACTGAAAGACGTCGGTACCACGCACAGCCCGCTTGTGGATGTCGACGTAGATGGGAGGTTGTGAACAGTTGAATGCAAATGTTGACTGAGCGAACAGCACAGATGCAGAAAGATAAAACAGCAACGAGGCCATGTTGTGAGTCGGGTTATGCTAACAGGATAAGCGTCCAGGCAAAGGTCGGAGGAGGGTTGAGTTTGCGAGGATAACAGCGGTCAGAGAGGACGAACAGCAAAGCAAGGCCAGCGTGCAGAAGGGAAGTGGCACAGTTGCCTCTGACAGTCAGAAGGCGAAGTATGGAAGGTCGTTCTCTTGGGGCCCTTTGGATTCATATTTGGCTGCTGCATGACTGTGTCTGGCAAATAGGCCATGGCTGGTGAGGACCCATACCCGCTAGGCCATTGCTAAGAATACGCCCGCTAAGATTTGAGGTGCGCAAGGGGACCAAGCCGGCGGGCGCGCACAAATCTGAATTTAGCTCTACTCCACATCTCTGGGCGTCCCGTGAGGCTCTCGGGGAAGAGATGAGACCAGACGTGGGCGAGTGGTGGGCGAGTGAGCGCGCAGTCTGGCTGGGTGGGGGCCCCTCCCACGCAAAAGGCGAGCGCTTGCTGACGGACGCCCAATTGCAACTAAACCCAGAGCCGGATTAGTGAGCGCTTGGATCTGACCGCATATTATCCGGCACCCAGCCGATCCACCACTTGTCCCGCATCCATCCACAACGACTGCAAGGCTGGAATTGTACAGGCATTCTCACTGGTCACAGCGAAAGAGTCGTTGGGACCGTGCACTGATGGAGTCTAAATATACGTTTCCGGGCGTCAAGCCGAAAGGCGGGTCGGTTGGCTATCAGCTCTCCTCCCAACACCCTAGTTGCAGAGGTACAGGGATTGGAAGAACGGCTTGTCATCCTCGCCAGCCACCAACCCACCGATCCAGCTAGCGTGCCTACTCGCTTCGAATTATTCCCGTATATGAGAAAAGCCTGGACATCTGACCAGCTAACATTCGAGAAAGCCTATGGCGACACGCTCCAGGACAAGGGATCTCGGAGAAAAGACCAGCTTCCCCGCAACCACAACCCTTTCTAATCTTGGGACATCTTATCAGAGTCCCAAATCTACTCGTGAATCCCGCTCCATGCCGTAAAATCAAACCCATGAGCGTAATAAACCGCTCACCATGATGCCGTACGTACGCGCTGGATGCGGCGCGGATTGAGGCTGCCGTGGCACCTCTCGGGGCGCTTAGTAGTCCTCCAAGGATTAAATTACGCCAGAAGCGTCCCCACCACCTTCCGCAAACACGTCGAAAAACTCCACTATACACTTCCTTTTAGCTATGCTGCATTTCCTATGTTTTTCGGCTTTTGTAGATTTGGGTCATGGTCGCCGAGATTATCTAGGGCATCTTTTGGGTATGATAGGGTGGGTGGACAATGGCGCGCGCTTCGTTAATAATCCACGGGTTCAGCTTTTTTCCACCGTGTCAAATCGCCTTCAGATGTCGACTTTCAACAAGGGTCCCTCCCAGCTGAACCAAGTCTTTTGCCATCATATGTTTTGGGTACCGCTCTATTCCTCCGTACATCTTTTGTCAGCGAGCGCGATAGGTTGCTTTTCTGTGCGAAACCCGGCGCGTGCCACACTTTCTCAGAACCCGAAAGGGAAGAGAAGTACACTGCCTGCACAGCAAGACCAAGCGGATTTTATCGCATGAACACCTCAGATTCAAATTTCCGTTCATATAAAATCATGACAGGAATCGCCTGATGACCGTCTCAAAATGACAGTGCCTGAGCCCGAGCTTACAAAACACCGCCACCAAAACACGCGTGGAGCTGCAAGTCAGACCTCGTTAGCCTTGGCATTAAAACGGGACGGGATAATTGTAGGCCGTCCAAGTGGAAGGCCAAAGTTGTATTGACACTACACTTGGACGTTACAGCTGCACAATATATCCGATTCCCTAGCCTGAGCTCTATAAAAATATCAAGTCACATTGTGCTGAGAGTGAGCCAGAGTTGAGCCCTCCATCCTGCACATTCATAGAACAGTCCTCGTGAAATCAAAATCGAACGCCCAAACACATCCTCGCTTTTGGAAACCCACACCCAACCCATACGCCCCGGATGCCCAGCTTGCAGCGCCCACAGTAAGCCGAGCCTGCTAAATGTGTGGTGTGTGGTGTAACATAAATAACATGCTTGTGCAAGTGAAGGCTAAACATTCATGGCAGTTGTTGACAATATTGCCGACAGGACGGTACATTCGCGCAATGAGACAGATTGAGCCCCTTGAAGTGGCTCTTATCCAGGCGCTTCGTCATTCAAGAGCAAAGTTCAAGATAACGTGATCAGGGCGCGAGAATGACCCAGCGCTTGTCGACTTCCTTGGCACCAACACGGGCGGCGACGTTGCTTAGAGTGTTATTGATGACATCCTTTGGCAGCTTGGGAAACCTATCATCTGCATTAGCGAACCTCCTTCGACCGGAATCGATTTTACGAGTGGCTTACTTCTTCTTCAGCGCCTCCACCAGTGCTAATTTTGTAAGATCACTGCCTTGAATTGCATCCTTGAACTCTTGTAACTGCTCAGGCGGCACCATTCGCTTCGGTGGTTTTGCAGGTTTGGAAGTTGCAATAACGCCAATTAGCTTGGATGCCTTGGGATCAGTACTGCTACTGTTCAAGGTGTTTATCATGCCGCTAATCATGCAGTTGGGTCGCGAGGTGAGCGGGAGCCTTGGTGGGTTCATGAGACCATTGCTAGCGCTTCCTGCGGCTTCCTTAGATGGTACGGCTCGGGTAGTAGCGGCAGCGGGGGTTGGTTGCCAATATGTCGTCGAGAACGGATCGATGGATCGAGGTTGCGGTTCTAGCAAGTCAGATACCCGTTCAAACATCAGGCATGGCGCATACTCACCCAACAACACTTCCATCTTGAACTCTCTGAAGTCGTGACAGATCTCTCCTGACCCACCAGCCCGTCTTGAAACCCCATTGGCATCCTCCCAGCAAAGTCCAGTGCTCACTGGTTCAAGGTCGCCGGTGATAAGCCTCTTGTTCTCCGCAATATCCTCGTCATCGAGGAAGCCATCTAAATCATCGCCTCCATCGACGCTATCGTCGTCCTCACCTTCAGAGTCCAGATCCTCTCCTTCCTCAGGCTCCTCCCACTCGGCCTCCGAATCATAGTCATAGTCCATCTCGGGAAGGTAGCGACGGAACGGGTTTCTGGCCAGCCTCGAAGCCTCGTGCCGGGTCTGCATCTTAGAGAAAGTTCCGTAGTAAGGGGGTCGAACGTCTTCGCCGAAGTGAAGATACTTCATAGAGACTTTTTTCAAGAGCTCTAGGGGTTGTGCTGCTTTGGTGTCGTCGGTTAAGTCGATAGGGTTATTAGGAGATCCGTTTAGACGTGCGATAATATCCCGCACTGGTATTGTTCTTTCGCCGCGCAAGGCATATTGATCTAGGCGAGACTTGAAAGTGTCTGGCTGGCTTATCTCCATAGCTGTGCTATCTTGTTGAGGAATATCTTCGAGGCGCTTCCTTGCAGCTTCCAATTCTCCTTGATCGGCCATGAAATAATTGTACGAAGCCCATACAGCATGCGAAGGCAGTTCGAATGGAAGGAAGTAGCGTTCATAATCGGAAAGAATAACGACAACCTTCTTGTGTGGTGAGGGTGATCGTGATGTGGAATCCAGCAATGTCACCACCGGTTCCAGTGAGACAGACTTTCTCCGTTCACCATCCTCAGCAGAAGAGGGCGGTTTGCTGGACGAAGATGGTTTGCATAGGCCCTCTTCAGAGCCCTTTTGAGGTTTAACGAAAAATGCATTCAGTCGCATTTGGGACTACAGCTAGTCAGTATACCCGTGAAAGTGTCAATTGACTGAGTAGACCTACCCTCTCCTTTTTCCGTTTCTCCTCTTCCTTTTGCTGCAGTTCGAGCTCCTTAGCTCGCTTCTTCCCCTCCTTCTCCTCATTCTTCTTTCTCTTTTCCTCGTCTTTCATTCTCTTCTCTTCTTCCTTCTGAGCCTTCAGTTCGGCCTTTGCCTTCTCCTTTGCCTCCTTCTCGAGTCTCTTCTCCTCCTTCTCTTTCACAGTCAGCTTCCTTCTCTTCGCAGCTTGTGTCCCAGTTGCTGAAGTGCCATTCTGTATTGCTCCGGGAGCATCGTCGGAGGTAGAGTTGGTACTGCTCGGAGCAGGCGACGGTTGTCTCGCAGCGGGATTAACTGAAGATTGGGGGCTTGGCTGAGTAGAGAGTACGGTCAACGGACTCGACTGAGGTTCCGAAGCATGTAGAGAGCTAGGCAGAGGTCTGCTGGGGGTGCCAGGATTGACACTTTGATCTTCCAGAGGTCGTTTGCGGGAGGGAGACAAGGCGACTGGAAGGACCTCCGCCATAGTAGAGCCGGTATAAATAAGGAACGAAGAATACAACAACAATTGGGAATCAATCTAGCTGTATAGGTTACAAACTGGCATTTGGCAAAAGTGCGGATGGTTGATTGGAGGTCGGAGTGACGCGTAGAGGTGGAAAACGGTCGCGTTGGACCTAAACTCTTTTAGGAATCTAGTCTATCTTTACCACTTTGCGTCAAGCGTCTTAAAGTGAACCTCAACACAGCTTTGTGTGTCAAAATGGATGATGATGCCTTTGATGAAATGCTCTTTGGAGTATCGTTGATTGAAGACTCATCTCAGGAGTCACTAACAGATGAAGCTCACTTTTTTGAGGATTTACTCGAAACTCCAGGAACGAACTCAACACTGACGTCTCCGCCGGCCCTAGAAAGTTCCATTTCCAGCAAGAGTCTGGAAAGAACAATCGAGCTAAATGAAGATGCATTGATGCTAGACGCTGGTCAAAGTCAATTTACAGGTGCAGGTAAATTTCTGGAGACGGTTCAGAAACCTCACCAAATTGTTCGTGATAGGTAAAGCTTTTGCGGACGTGTAATCTAACGAATGACTCTAACTTGCTAATTGTATAGGGACTGGGTTATCGCAAGGATAGAAAGCATCTTCGAAGGTATTGTAGATGCTTTGCTCGAAGAAAAAACCAAGCTCTCGATCACTTTGAGTAATCGGTCTGGCACTGCAGGTCGAAAGCTTGATTCGACGAATGGCATTGTCACGACTGGGCTTCAGACGAGGGAAATCACATTCCCTGGAAGCACGGCGCAAGAAGCATGGAGATTCAGTCAAACTCTCCTGCTCTTATCGATGTGAGTGTATACCACTAACATTTGCCCTAGCTGTCCTTGTCCGCATTCTCGAGATAATCCATGATGCGTTGGCCGCGGACACTATCGTCACGAAACGGTGGGCCTTGGGATTTCCTATTGCTACTCATATCTCCTAACCTCTTAACTACATTTAGAGACATTTACTATAGACATCCAGATCTATTTGTCAAGCAAGCTGTCGTAGATCGATATGTTGATGATCTAGCCTGTACATTCGGTGTCTCACGTACCCTCCTCAATGTTGTATGTCTCTTACATCTCTTCGAATATCTAGCTACTGTGCTCATAGGATTGAAGTCTGCTGCTGCTAAAGGGCTTATCGCCGGTAATTTCACCATCCAACGAAGAGATGGTTCGCAGATCAATGGCCTCAAAGATCGAGAGGTTCGATCTCGACTTTCAAATTGAGGGGTATTAATTAATCTAACCAACCAGGGTTTGCTTATCCCGAATCTCCACAATTCTGACACAATCGATATGTCAAATGTTCGATGGATCCTCGTGGTAGAAAAAGAAGTAAGCTGATCTCAGTATTGTCTCGCCATGATTGACGACTTGGCAGGCGACCTTCCGATCGCTTTTGTACTCAGCATTCTGGATTTCTGTCAGCTCCGAAGGGGTTGTCCTGACTGTATGCTTGGCATTTTATTCGCGTCTCTTCATAATCTTACTTTATTACTTCAGGCAAAAGGCTATCCTGACTTGTCTACACGCATCTTCCTAGGCTTTCTTACTTCCCGCTCTCCTCACATTCCGACTTATGCTATTGTCGATTATGATCCAGATGGCTTCGCTATTCTCTCAACCTACAAGCATGGGTCATATGCTCTCGCGCATGAAAACTCGCTTGCCACATCGGGCTCTGCAGAAGGACAGCCATTGAACTTGCCACAACTCCGCTGGGTGGGGGTGAAAAGCCATCACCTCAAAACGCCTGTGTCTACAGATAACGGCTATGCAGAGCGAGACGTTCGTCAGACTCAAGGTCTTATGAAGCTAACACGTCGAGACCGATGCAAAGCACGCAGGATGCTCGAGTGGGAAGTATTTGCCGAGGATGGGATGGAGATTGAGTGGAGGAACGAGCTCCAGATTATGTTGATGCTGAACGTCAAGGCGGAGATGCAGGTATTCGAGGAGCGGGATGGCGGGTTAGCACTCTGGCTGAAGGGAGAGCTTGGTCTTGGCATCGAACTACGAAGAGAGGGATTCCTTGATTGAGTGTGTACGGCAGGCCTGACAATATCTTCGCATGCAGACTTTCGGTAAGCTTATGTACAAGGATGAATTCGTGGATATATTAGCTCCACGTTCGCAATATCAAGGGTACATATCCACACGTGGACGAGCAATACAGTGTAACAGTCTGCACAATTCTGCACGATCATGGCATACCTACGCAAGCCCTGCACCTCTCTTCCCGAAGTACCCTATGTGTGGTCATAATAGAGAGCGAACTCGTGGGTTCGTCTGGAGTCTCACGAAAGCAATGTTTGCACTGCCTCGCACGGCGAATTGGATACAAAACACCGTTGGACTACTCTCCAGCCTCCAATCCGTTCAGAACATGTCAACTCGACATAGGGGCGTCTGTAATCTGTGTCCCAGGCTTGGACTTTTGTTCGTCGATGGCAGTTGGTTGCACAAGCGACTCCGCCAAGATAGATTCGCACAGCCAACGCATCCCGCATCCCCCTCTGCGTACAGCGTCTTCCCCACACCAAACACTTTCCTCCGCTGCAGACAGCCATGCATTGACTTGCAGACTAAGGCCCACAATGCCCAAAGATGCCCTCCCTACGCCTACAAATCTCTCTGTCTCTTCACCTGAAGACACCGCCGTTGCTGCTGCCCTTCATATCTCGCTCCATGGTCATGGCCCAGATTCAACCACCGCAGCTTGTCTCCCCCCAGCCTTGACGCCCGCAACGACTCACAGACAGTCCGTCTCGCTGGGCGCGCTGTCGAATTTCTGGTCCAGCTCCGAGCCCAATCCACCATCCACCTCGAACCCCAGGTCCAATCCTCCAACGACCTCCACAACCTCCCCGAACCCTCCTCTCCTCGACAACTCCACAACCAACACCATCAACACGACCACTGCCTCCTCCCTCCACCACTCCGCCGCCCTCCGCGCCCTCAACGCCGGCTCCAACCGCCACACACGCACCCGCCACCCCTCCAAAGCTTCCTCAACCAACACCTCGCTCTCGTCCCAACCCGTCGTCGTGCGGACCTACTCCGGCACGCGTTCACGGCCCTCCTCAGGGCTCCACTCCCCGCGGCTGGCCCCGGGGCCCTACACCAGCATGAACGGACACGCGGCATCCCCCCACCCCGCGGCGCGCCTCCCCGCCGTCGACGACTTCAGCTTCTTCGGCATCCTGCGCGCCGTCGATCCCGAGATCCGCGGCGCCATCGATGCGATTGCGGAGATCTGTGCGCGCAGTCGGCTGAGTCTGGCGGACGAGTACGACGCGCATCTACCGCCGCAGGGCGAGATCATGAATGCAGGCGTGGGGACGGGGTATGTCGGCTTGATGGGCCGTGCAAGGGCGCATGGGCAGGGCAGGGTGGGCGGCAGTGGGTGGGGCGAGCATGCGCTGACGGCTGTCCCGGAGGCGAGCAGTAGCAGCGAGAGGCTGGCGGGGGAGAGTCGCGGGTCGACGCAGGCGGGGAGCGTGAGCGCTGGGGGGAAGGAGGACGGGCGGAGCGCGTACGGGAGTCTGAAGAGCGTGATGGGGAGCGGGAAGCGGGGGCGGGGGGAGTTTTCTGCTGCTAAGACCACGGAAGGCGCGGTGGAGGGGCAGTGTGGTAGGATAGGGATGACGGGTGCGGTGCAGCTTGAGCCAGATGTGATGCAGATGGCCCCGCACTGGGCTGTCACGCACGAGGCGACGCCGCACCCGTCCATCACGCTCGCCACGCCGCCGACGGCTTCGAAGCAGCTCTCCCTTGTTGTCTCGGCGCCGGCCGAGGAGCCTGATGCCCTGGTTATGAAGAGCACGCCGGCGCAGGCGCTCCACCGTCGCCATACTTCCCTCAATTCTGTCCCGCAGACTCGTCCCCGCTCTGGCACCCTCTCATCCCTCACGAGCTGGATACCGTGGAGCCGTGCTGCCGCTGAGCGGCCGAGCACGCCGGTCGGCACTCAGCATGATGCAATGAAAGCGGAGGCGAAGCTAAAAGATTTGTTGAGAGCTTCGGAGATGGGGCAGGGGCAGGAGAGAGATAAGGTGGCTGTGGCGCTAGGTTGAGCGGAGTATACTGGTAGCTGTTTGAAAAGTAAGGGCTTCTTGAAATTGAGCGAATGTACTAATGCATACTACTGCTGAAAGGGCAGTGTGGAGTCTGGGTTTGATTTCGTGCTCGTCCAGAATGAAGTTATGGCCTTACTCGCTGGTGCGGGGGCATGTTTTATGAGGCAGCTGGGGCGTTGCGGCTGTGTCATAGCGGAAAAGTTTGGGAGGCCTTCAGTTTGAAGTTTACTAGTCTTTGTGGGGTGAGATCACTGATGGGGCTGAAGCTGAGCGAGCTGGAAGAGCGGGAGAGTTTGGTTCATCTCTCCTGTTGTTCACTAGGTTAGCGTATGGCTGCTGATGCTATCCCTTGCAACGGTACAATTCGTCCTACGGTTATCGATAAGATCTAGCCTAATAGAGGGGTTTCGATGGAACGATATATTCGTTCGATATGATCGACGTACTAAATATTTAGCGCTTACTTGACGTCAACTTCGTTAAATATCGATTTGTTATTTAGGGGTTTCGGATAGGGCCAAGTCGCGTATACGGCTTCTAAGGCCAAATTTGATCATCGTCGCTGCGGAGGGTAGTTGCAACTGCTAAGGCATTACTGCCATTCGTTCGGATTAGTGTAAGGGATATTATTGCGGACACCTCGGGTTGCCCTCAGGACAACCCCCGGACGCCCCTCGGATGGTCGCCGGTCACGTGCCGGAGGCACGTGCCCGTAGTATATAGTCTCCACGATCCCAGAGGCCTTACCTCCTCAAGGATTCGTCTCTCTCACCAATCTATCCTGTTCCAATCGTGTCCTTATAGCCCCCTGTCTACAAGATCCCCTCACATTCAAATCCTTCCTACTCTTTTTTAGAAGGGCAGTCGGCTTTAAGGACCAGATTGTTTATTTACATCTTTTGTTTATAACCACTATCCTTTCTTAAAAATCTCGCGATAACCTAAACGGAAACCCCACGGATACCTTATAGAAAGCCGTCGCGTAAAGGTAGGAAGATCCCTCTAACAGCGAAAGATTGCGATAATATAACCCTCTGGGTAAAACGGCCGAACGAGCCCTAATACCCAGATGCTCTAGGAGCTCGAAGACTCTCGCACACCTATGGTCACCGCTGAGGAAAACGTAGATACCCTCTATGACGGTCACAACGCTGCCGGAAAGCAACCAGAACCCCTCCGGCCCCACCTAGGCCAATTAGAAGATTAAGCGCTAGAGGCAACTCTAAGATCTTCCCTTAAGCTAGAAATGCTAGAGGAATATACTAACGTGTCCAACTAGGGAACTAACTGGAACCCTCCCGGAAAACTACCAGCCTATAATTGGCATAGTAGTGGTGTATAGACTGCTTATAAGCTAAGCGGGCCTACCCCTTTAGGTAATCTAAGCTAATCACTAACTTAGGACCCAAGCCTTGTTGGGAAGCCTATACTAGCTACTAGTACTAACACTACCTCTATAGTAGAAGCCTCCCTAGGCCCGAGTTCGGAAGGTTAAGAGCCCTATACTAATCTCCTTTAAGACGGATATTGGGAAGCTGTTATAAGGCTCTTAAAAGCCATGCGAGAGGAAGCTATTAATAAATATATTAGAACCCTTTAAGGGCAAATCTAGATCTAGTAGGGTCTAATCTAAGTTAGGCAAATTCTTTTATAACCTAGTTAAGGTTAAGGGCTTCCTAGGAGCTACCTAGTACCTACCTAAGGAGGTGTAGAAGACTTAGAGAGTTATCTATGCTATAAATAGAAAAAGGATATAGACTAACTGGCTAAGGCCTCTAGTAGTTTAGAACTCCGCCACAGACCTAACGCCTAATAGTTGGACAATTAGGTTTGTAAGGTAGACAACTTCTTTAAGATGCTAATAATATGAGATAATACCAAAGAGCGTATACGCTAGATTATTAGTAAGATTAAAGACCGATTACTAAACTAGATCGCACTTAATTAGCTTAATAAAGAGCAAATTACTATATAGCTATAGCTGTAAACCTTTCTAAAGAAATAGATTTAAGATCTATATATTATACAATACGATAATATAGAGCTATTCTGGAATAGGACACAGCTAGACCGCTATAACTTTCGCCAGTTTATAAACTTTATGGAAACTTATACTTAATAGATGGATCTAAAGCCCTTTAAAAATAAGGACGGTAGTATCTATAAGAAGAAGAAGATCGGGTTTATTTAGGCTAGAATTAAGCTAGTAATTCGTAACGAAATAAAGCGCGTGGGAGCCCTATCGCGGATTACTATATATACGGATTTTAAATGAGCAGTTCTAAATACTAAAGACGCGGTAAGGAACTAGACCTCTTTTAGTAGGAAGCTAGGGGGTCACTAGAAGCGCGGGCACTTTAGTAGTAATATAGGGCAGACCTAACCTTTAAAGAAGCCGTTCTTAAAGAGAACTTTAAAAGGGTTAAAGTTAGGAACCTTAAATAACGGGAAAGACTCTTAGGGCTAACCCGACACCTATTTAGCACCTTTATAGGAATACTTTAAGAAGTTAAGAGAAAACTCCGGAGGTAGATCTTATTAGAAAAATAAGCAGGGTAATAACCGCACTAATAATCTAAAAAAAGAAAAGCCCTAGTTATAGACCTCTCCTAGCTACAACTAGGGCAAGATACGGAAGGAAAGACTCTCCGTATTGCTATTAAGCTGGAAATAACACTCCCTACGGGTGAGGTATAACAGTTCTAAGCACTATATAATAGCGGCGCCAAAATCAATCTTATACGATATAATTTGGTAAAAGAGTATAAACTTATCCTATTATAAAGGTAGTAGAAACCTATTACAGGCTTTTTAAATAAGCATTGGATTAAGCTACACAGTGCCTATAAACTTATAGTGTTAGTGGCTAATATACACAACTATACCAAGGCGGTCGGCCTGCAACCCTTCTAGGTGGCTGACTTCGTAGGTTATAACCTTATCCTTAGATACCCTTAGCTTGCAGAAGTAGATCCTAAGATACACTTTAAGACAGGAGCCTTTAAATAGTGGAATAATAAAGATTTAGAAGGGCGTATATTACTAATAAGCCTAAAGGACATCTTAAAGAATATAGCCCTAGGTAAAATAGTGTACGCTTTATACCTAAAGGAGTATCGGATCCAACCCCTATTTAATAGTAAGATGGGTATAAAGCTTAGCATAGGTAACAACCCCTTTATAATGGAGACCCTATGGGGAACTACCAGACAGGTCACGGAGACATTATAGGAAGGCGGCAATCTTAAGGATCTTATAAGATACTTTAACCGCCACGGGTTACTCTGGCTCAAGTAATATACGGAGAGTATACTATAGCACCTCGAACGCTACGTTAAGGAGTTCCCTACCCTCTATTAGCTACCGCATAAAACGGTTTAACGTACAGTAGCAACTATATATAAGCAACCACCACAGCGTATAACACTGCCCGCGAGTATTCTAAGGAAGCTCCGGAACCTACCCGATAATAACACGGAGGATAAACGCAACCCTAATTTATCAAATATTCTAGCAGGCCTAAAAGACTTACTAAGGGTATTTTCGGGCAGGAGAGCTAAAGTCCTACTATAGAACTCGGAGTACGATTACGCAATTAATCTAAAAGAAGGCAAATAACTGCTAAATCTTCCTATCTATAACCTCTTGTATAAAGAGCTTAAGATCCTACAGGAGTACCTTAATGGCTTACTAGAAAAGGGATAGATCCGGCCTAGTAAGTCGCCGTCAGGCGCGCCGATCCTCTTTATCCTAAAACCAGATAGAACCATAAGGCTATATATAAACTATCGCGGTCTTAATAAGATTACAATTAAAAACCATTACCCACTACCACTAATCAGTAAAATGCTGGATTGACTATTTAGGGCGAAGATCTTCACGAAGTTAAATCTATAAGACGCCTATTATAGGCTCCATATTAAAGAAGGGGATAAATAGAAGACCGCTTTTAAGACCTAATACGGCCACTTTAAGTATCTAGTAATGCCTTTTGGGCTAGCTAATACGCCTACGACATTCTAATCGTACATTTACAGAGCCTTAGGGGGACTAGTTAACCGTATATACGTCGTCTATTTAGATAACATCTTAATTTACTTAGAAGACAAGGATTAACATAAGCAACACGTCCGCGAAGTACTGGAATGTTTGGATAATTAGGGCCTCTACGCTAAAGCGTTAAAGTGTGTCTTTAACACCAAGTAGGTTAAGTTCCTGGGTTACATTGTAACGCCTATAGGTATAGTTATAAACCTAGTACGGGTGCAGATAATCTAGGAGTGGCCGGAGCCAGAAAGCTATTAGGATGTTTAAGTGTTTCTAGGCTTTACCAATTTCTATAGGCGCTTTATTTATAACTACTCGGACGTCGCCTAATACCTATCTAACTATATTACGGAAGCTTCCCAAAACCTAACCCAAGGAGCAAAAAGCTTAAAGGCGGCAAGGAAGAAAACTAAGAAGGGACTAACTAAATAGTATAAGCCATAGTTATGGCCCAGAAAGGTTTAGAAGGCCTTCTGGGAACTTCGCGCAAAGTTTATAGAAGCTCTATTACTGCGGCATTTTAACCCAGATTAGCCATTAATAATAATCACTAATGCATTAAATTTTGCCCTTATTAGTATCCTGCTATAACCTAATAGGCATCCGGACGCTACCCAGCTCTATTAGAGACTAGTAGCATTTTATAACAGAAAATTCTAGGGACCTAAAGTTAGGTATTATACCCATAATAAGGAACTGCTAGCTATAGTCAACTGCTTTAAACAGTGGCGATATTACCTTAAGCACGTAAGCTATACCACTCGTATACTCTTAGATTATTATAATTTACGCTACTTTATAACTACAAAGGAGCTTATACCTTAACAAGCTAGATAGGTAGAGAAGCTCGCGCGATTTAATTTTAAGATTAAATATAAGCTAGGGGAAAACAACCCTGCTAATAAACTGTTACAACAGCCAGACTATACCAAAGGCTTTAAAACGGGAGAAGGAAAATAGATAATAGATATCTTACTCCCTATATTGCAGAACAAGCTCCGGGTGTAGGATGCTCGAGCACCTATAGCTCTATGCACTAAGTCTTAGGCGGTATAAGCCCTATTAGTTTCCACTGACGTTCTAGCTGGTACCCGGTCCGTTGCTAATAAGGGTCTAAATATACCTAAACAGGACGTCCCTAATACATTCTTGGAACCTAGTAATATATTATCCCTAATTACTAAGCTATCCCCTTAAACCAATAGTAAAGCTATAGAGCAATTGGAACTCGGAGCCCTATAATAACTAAAGGACTTTAACCTCGTAGCGGCCTTTCTAATATATACGCATTAAAGAGTTATAAGATCTATAGTACTATCTAGTCTTATACTTAAAGCAGTATAGAATAAAACAGCTTTTACCCGGGAACCATCCAAAGGGTTAATAGATCTCATTTGTGAAGTATAACGGAGGGACGCTTTCTATACTATTCTTAATACGGAAGTAGACCGGAAACGTAACGGAAAGGAAGCTGCTAGGCGCTACTATTAGGAACTAGACCTAATGGGCCTACTATATAGAGGTGGCAAGGTTTAGGTGCTATAAGAAGCAAATCTATAACAGAAGATTCTTATAAAGAATTACAATAATCCTCTAGGCGGCTACTATAGTTAAGTAAAGACAGTAAAATTACTTTAGCGCAAATACTATTGGCCAAGGCTTAATTAGGAAGTAAAGGAGTACATTAGATATTGCAAAAAGTGTTAAGTATATAAGATCCGTAGGCACAAGCCATAGGGTCTACTTAAATCAGTTCCCCCCGCTAGTAAGCTATAGCGATATTACGCCATAGACTTTATTATAGATCTCCCGCTATCTAAAGATAGCTAAGGACGAATATACGATTTAGTCCTCGTACTTATTAATAGGTTTTCAAAGTACGTCTAATACCTTCCCGTCAATAAGACAATTAATATATAAGAGCTCGCCAACCTAATTAAGGAGAAATGCTTTCTTAAAGTAAATTAGCTGCACTCTATTATTACTAATAGGGGCAGCGTCTTTATAAGCTAGTACTAGTCAGATTTATGCTTCCATTTAAAAATAGACCACCGTTATAATATAGCTTTCCACCCATAGACTAATGGGCAAACGGAACGCCAAAACTAGGAACTAGAGTCTTACCTATAGATGTATTTAAACTACCAGTAAGATAACTAGTATGAGCTACTTCCATACGCGGAGTACGCTTACAATTTAAAGCAATATACATTGTATAAGTATACACTAATTCAGATTACCTATAGCGTCTGACTATTTGGGTTTAATGGTATACCTAACAATTACTAGCTAAGGCCGTATAATCAGTTATAGGATCCTACCGGGAAGTCTAAGGACATCTACTGGAGAGTATAAGGATACCTCCAGAAATAGGAAAAGTAATGGAAGTATACGAAGCAGAGCCTATAAGATGCCCAAGAGTAGTAGAGACTTTAGTATAACCGCAAGCACCAAGACAAGCATTTCGGAGTAGGCGATGAGGTTCTATTACGTTCAACAAATATTAAAACCCGTTAACTATTAAAGAAGCTTAATGTAAGATACCTAGGTCCCTTTTAAGTCAAGGAACGAATTAATAAGCTAGCCTATTGTCTCCAGCTACCCCCATTTATGGCCTATGTGCATCTAGTGTTTTATGTAAACCTACTAGAGCTATAGCATAGACCACCGCCGGAAAAGAACTTCCGTCTAGGCCTAATTAAACACCTTAAGGTGGTGGGCGAGCGGTATAAGGTTAAAGCTATACTACGCTATAAGTCTGTTAAGAACAAGCTTTAATTTAAAGTTAAATGGCTAGGCTGGCCCGCTAAGGACTCTATATGGGAACCAGAGGATCACCTTAATTATTACGAAGATATTCTAAAAGAATATTGGGACTAAGGTCCACAATCTGTAAATCGCAGAAAGTGCTCTAATACTATAGTGTTATCGCGACCTAGGAAGAAAGCTCGCGAAAAGAGTAAATAGGTTAAATCGGATATAGAACGGACAAGCTCCGGAAACTATAAGGATTAGGGCTATATAGCCCAAAGCAGGATAGGTCCTTAGCCTTTTCACGTATATAGTATAGAGTTAATAGGGCATTTTGCTAGAATTGCATTNCNATTNATTAATCTATACNAGGAANATTGTTNNTAGGGCTNNTAAGCCCTTNCNNAAAGCCTTCTAAGGCCTTCCCGAGCACCTAATTAAGGTCCTTAATTGCTACTATATATAAGAATGAATCCCAAAAGTCTAAACCACAAATGCCCAATCTGAAAAGCCACTACGCCCCATTATTATTAGGAGTAGGATTAGTATCCATCGGGCTACTAAGTGATAGCTAACGAGAATGGGATCTAGATACCTTAGTAGGCGTATAAATAGGCATAAAAACAGGGGTAGGACGATGAGGTGTAGCTAAAGTAGAGACTCTTAAACGCTTAACACTAATATTAGATCTAAACTAATACCAATAAAGCTCTTACGGCGTAAGCTTATAGTTAATAAAGATACGCTTAAGCCTAGAATAAACAGAGACGTTAGCTAGCTAGCACAGTCCAGAACCACTAAGACCTTACTACGGCAACCGTTAGTCACCTATTTGCTAGGTACCCAAAGGGTAACTTACCTAATACCGCATTATATTATGCTCTTTTAAAACTTAACGCGTATATGTAAACTCCTTCCTATAGTAGACGGCAACCTTCTTCTCATTACCCCCATCCCTTACCCTATCCTTAGTATACCAACCTTACTCTTATATTAGGCGTTGCTAGCTGGCTTACTAGGAATTATGGGCAGTATAGATGGCTATAGTATAGTCTTAAATTCGGCTAAGTCGTTTAACATTTACGCTAGAATAAGAGAGAGCCCGGGCAATATAGTAGTTAAGGATATTAAAGGAACGTCGCCACTTAGGCCCAGGCTATTATTAAAGCTTAAAGTCAGTAATAGAAATCTATTAAGGATAGAAAAACTTACCTTAACGCAACTGCCGCTTTTGGTACGTATGCATCAATTATAAGAACTAAAGGTATTAGATCTAACGCAGTGTATCTTATTATAAGCCTCTAGAATCCTGTTATTAGATTTCTAGTCTTTCGAAGATGTATAGGCAAAATCATTTAGGCAGGACTAGCACTAGTTACGGGTCAGCAGGGGTTGGGGTTCTATGTGCAAAGGTAGGGCCAGGATATGCTATAGAATTTGCTTAAAAGAGTAGTTAGTAGGAGAACAAAGAGGCATATTAAATTATTAATGAAAAAGAAGAAAATCTTAATAATATATCGAAGATACGTCCAAAATTAGACAATGGTTAATGGCGAGAAGTAAGGTGTTTAAGAAAAGGAGCAGCTTAATAAGTAAGGTGTCTTTATACTTTACCTTCTAATACCCTTTTGGTAAATAGCCGCAACCTTACCAATATAACTCCGTTACAATAGCGCTATTTAGAAGGAAGGAAACACGCGTATAAGTTATTTAACTATTACTTCCTTACAAAAACTAACTACGCGGCCAGGGGAAGGTAATTAAGACATTAAATTAAAGACGCATATAGGTTAAATTAGACCTAAAATGATACCATAGTATCAAAGAACAACGTTATAGACGTTCTTAACAATCGCACAATAGCTACAATTACTATTACGAAATGTCCCTATTTGCTAGGCAGTAGAGCTACGCTAAATATACGGCATAGGACCACCAGATTTAAAACTATATATACCAAATCTTAAGAGACAAGTCTCTTTAACTGACTAATTAATACCTTAACCGCATCTAATAACCTAAGGGCAAATGCGGGAGTAATGCGTTAATAACGTAGGGGATTATAAGAAAAGGATTATGAGAAAAGATTATAGACTATATCTTAGCAGTTAAAGACAACGGCAAGCTAAGGCTCCGTACGTTAAATCCTATACTAAAGGTTCTACGGAACTATACTGGAACACTAAATTGCCTATAATACTCGTGATTAATTGCAGACCGGTATAAAGGCTTAAAAGTAGAGTTATATAAAAATCCTTGTATTAGCCTAGGTAGTTACCAGCATACTTCTAGTAGGCTTTTAATAGGTCTCCTAGCAATCCTTACGTCTTTTCTCTAGTTATATTTTTTCCTTATTAAGGTTTTTCAGGAGTTTAAAGTAGGGGTTAGATAGATAGATAATATACAGCGGTATGCCGACACCTCTCTAATATCTCTCCAAACCTCTTCCGGGATAAGCCCTCATAATCTCCCTACCGCAAGGTAATGGCGATCAGGGGCCAACCGTAAGAAGGGGGGGGGCAATGTAAGGGATATTATTGCGGACACCTTGGGTTGCCCTTAGGACAACCCCTAGACGCCCCTTAGATGGTCGCCGGTTACGTGCCGGAGGCATATACCCGTAGTATATAGTCTCCACGATCCTAGAGGCCTTACCTCCTCAAGGATTTGTCTCTCTTACTAATCTATCCTGTTCCAATCGTGTCCTTATAGCCCCCTGTCTACAAGATCCCCTTACAATTAGCTAAGAGATAGCAGCGAACGCCTAGTACTCAAGCTCGTCCATAAGGGTATCACGACTTCTAGCGTAAGGAAGATTTTAGTAAGGAACAGTATCTATTTTTGGTAACAACTACTTATCAAATAATCTATATCGTAAGCTAATTAATGTCTAAAAACTAGAGGACGAAGAAGGCCTTAGTAATTACTTATTTAAGTTCTTTATAAGGTTTATTAAAGATAAGGTTAGAAAGCTCGTATATAAGCATTAATCTACCTACTAAATTTATAACTAATCTATACTCTAGCTGGCCGAACGCGTTAATAAGTTTGCCTAATAAATCCTTACTTATCTTCCTTTAGCGCTTAGCTTATCCTCTCCCTCTTAGATATATAATATTATTCTTTAGCCATAGCTAACCTTAGCTATTATAAGTTTAGAATAGTGTTCTATAAGATATATAGAAGAAGTTTAGAGTAAGGATTTAACTTAATAAGTATATAATAACGTTGGAAATAATTAAGTAGTATATAATGGCTATTAGTAGTTTACTAGGCGACAATTTGATATTTAGCTTTATTAAGAATATAGAAGTTTATATCTACTATTTAGGTAAAGAAAATTAAAAGCTTTTTTTATAGTGGCTACTATTATAAGGTAAGAATATAAATAGGGAGTCCAATTAATAGAATAATAGGGTATATTATATAGACAGACAAATCCTTAAGGGAAAAGGAGGAGTCTGTGTATAAGGTAAGGAAGGAGTTTCTCTAGGTACGTATAGCGCGGGTACCTTATAGGCGAGTCACCCCTAAGTCATCCCTAGGTCGCCTATACTTTACAGATATATAACTATCTACTTAGGTTTTACCTAATAATGCCCCCCCCCCCCCTTTTTAAAAAGGATTATCCCTAATCCTTTATATACTTAAGCCTTAATAAAGAAAAAAAAATTAAAGGGAAAAGAGTGTTTTAATTTTATATATAGAAAGATAGGTAGTATATATACGTCGCTATCTATATCTATATACTTATTATTAGTAACGCTAGATAATAAGCTATAATTTAATAGTTAAGTGTAACGGAACCTTATAGCAAGTACTATAATAGGCTTATTAATAGGCTAGGTGTATAAGTAATACAAATTAAAGTTAACAACGTAATAATAACTAGTGGAGTAGTTGCTTAATAGATTAACTCTAATTATATTCTAAAAATCACTATAAGGAAGGAACTATCTAGGTAGGAACTGTAGTCCTTTAAATACACAACCGTACTCCTAAGAAATCCTTCTTATACGTAAGGTACGTATTATATATAAGGTACATAAGTTCCTTTCATTCCTTTCGTTTAATACGTAGTACATTATATAACTTACTTACTATTCCTTATTACATAGTTCTACTAGTTTTATTTTAGACCGTACTTATATTAACTAACTAGCTTCTTTTAACTCCTCTCTAAGTAGTTATAATATTATACTTAAAGCGTCCGTAATACTATCTCCCTTCTCTTTATCTTTGTCCTTAAAGATTCCTAATATCTCTAAGTTGTTTACTAGAGGTATAATATTTATCTAATTAATTTGGTTAATATTATTACTTATTATACCTAAAGCATCTTCTTCTTTATACGCGCAACGTTATGCCCGCACTATTACTGCTATATTATTACTTAGTAAAATTATACTATCTCTATATTCCTATTATGCGAAAGAGGGGTTAGTTTGTATTACGTTAGCGAGTCCTTTATCTTGGCAACTATCCTCTTACTTAGAGTATACTAAAGCAAACATTCGTTCCTTTTATAACATTTATTCTACTTCTAACGCTAAATATACGCGTCCTATAACTCTTAATAGTCTTTAAGTTCCCTAAGTAATTTGTTATAGGGTCTTATATTTAAACTATTGCTATAAAGCTTAACGGTAACCTAGCGTAGGCCCTTACTAAGCTTAAGTATTCTTAAAATGTAAAATAGAAGGCCCTAGATACTCGCATTACAGCGTTTACTTATCTGCTTCGTCTTAAAAAAGTGTATAAGAAGGTCCGTTTTAAGGAGTAGAAACTTATAAAATAAGGTTTATAGGAACTTAGTAATAAGAGGGCTGGTCCTCCCTTAACTAAACAGGGAATAGTTCTAAGTAGCTTAGTAGCTGCTCCTCTTAGGTCCCCTTTAAGTAACTCGGTTTTTAATAATCTTTCTTTAATACTTCCTAACCTAATCTCTTCCGATACTCCTATACCTTTCCTATAGCATTTTTTAGATTTTATAGTAGCTCCTAGGTAGTCTCATTATAGCCTATTTACTTAACTTTATACTATATTTTATTGTCTACGTCCTCGTAGCTAACAATCTTTAAAACTTACTATTTATCTTCTTCCTATTCTCTATATGTGTCTTCCTCGTAAATCGGTGGCTTAATATTCCCATATACTGGCTCTAGTATTGCAATATACTATACAGAGTAGATCTTTATCTTAGCTAGTAGATTTAATTTAAATATAACTGGTAAAATTCTCTACGTAATTTTAAAAGGTCCTAGTCTAACGTAGTTTAACTTCTTACTTAGTCGTTAACTTTTAAAAATTTTATGTAGTAGCTATGCTTTATCTCCCTCCTTAAGATCTAGTCCCTTAAATCTTCTAGCGTTATAGTACTTTTTTATTCTTTATTATACTGTCTTAGCTATTTCCATAAGGTCTATATAAAGATTTATTAAAGTCTCTATTCTTTATTTAGCTATACTACTCATTTTCTTTACTTAGCGTGGCGATAATAATGTTCTTAGCTCGTATCTATAATTCGCCTTAAATAGTAACGTACCTATTCCTTCTTATGGTGTTATATTATATATAAACTGTATAACTAGTAATAATAATACCTAATTATTCTGTGCGTGGTTAATATAATACCTTAAATACTGCTCTAGTGTCTAATTTAACCTTTCTATTTAACCGTCTGTCTGTAGATAATATATAGTAAAAGTTACTGCTCTAACTCCTTATTCCGCCAAGAATACCTCCTAAAATATTGCTATAAATCTTGGATCTCTATCTAATATAATTTTACTTAGTACTCTATATCTTATAAACACTTCTTTAATATAAATTCTAGCGACATCTTCTGCTAATATCTCTTCTGTACATACTATAAAGTATCCCTACTTTATAAGCTTATTTACTATTACTAAAATTACGTTATAATCTTATCCGGTAATAGGGTCTCTTAACTTTAATAACTTTATAATAAAGTCCCATAATATAACCTCCTATAGTCTCTTTAGTATTTTAATAGGTTATAGCCTTCTATATGGCTTATACCTTATTAGTTTATTCCTTTAGCAATCTAAATACTCTTTAGTAACCTTTCTGGCTATCCTCTAGATTTTATTAATAATATACTCCTCTTAAAGTTTTAACACTAAGCCTATAGCTCTATTATGTCCTTATATTAGTCCCTTATAGAAGTCCTCTATAAAGTGCTCCGCTATACTTCTTAGGATATACTTTACCTTTCTATACTTATACAGTATCTCTTCTCCTAGATATTCTAACTATTTCTTTAGCTATACCTTAAAGATTCTTTATACCTAAAAGCTTTCTAATAACTTATAAATTCTTTCTAACTTATCTTTTTAAGTTATTATAATTTTTGGATAATTATATCTAATCAGTTTATCTATATCTTTTTGCAGTAAAGCCCCTAATAGCTTTTTATTATTTTATAGTTTAGCTTTTTAACTTAACGTATTAGCTCGCGTATTATCTGTGCCCTTAGTATACTAAATCTTAAAATAGTATTCTATAAGCATTTCTGCCTATCTAACCTATCTCTAATTAAGTTCCTTTATTATTAAGAATCTTATTAGGTTCTTATAATCCATCTTAACTATAAATAGTTTTTCTATACCTTATAAGAATACTCTCTATTTCTTTAGTGCTATAATTATACCTAATAACTCTTTATTATAGATGTTATAGTTTAGTTCTAGTAGTGTTATCTTCTAACTATAGTATGCTACTAGGTACTATCCATCTAGATGCTTTTATATAAAGTATACCCCTAGTATAAAGTCTAATATATCTATTTCTATAACCGTCTCTAGTCCTAGTTAATAGATTTTAAGAACTAGCTCCTAGGTAAATAACCTTTTAACTTCCTTAAATGGTTCTTATTATTCCTTTCCCTATACCTATAGTTCTTCTTTCTTTATTAATCGCGTAAATAGCTTAATATCCTTTAACTATTGCGCTATAAACCTTCTACAGTAATTGCAAAACCCTAAAAACAATTTTAACTATATAACGTTCTCTAGTTCTTACCAATTTACTATAGCCTTAATCTTTTTTAGATCTATGCTAAGTTAGCCTAGTTTAATAATAAATCCTACAAAATTAGTCTTTCTAGTGAAGAACTTGCATTTTTTAATTACTATTAGCATCTATTCTTCTTATAGTCTCTTTAAAACCTATTTAACGTATTCTCCGTATTCTTCCTTAGTTATTAAGTAGATAATAATAATATTAAAATATACTATAATAAATTCATCTAAGTATTCTCCTAATATATTGTTAATATACTTTTAGAACGTTACTAGTGCGTTTATAAGCCTAAATTATATAACTAATAGTTTATATAGTCCTTCCTTTAACCTAAAGGCTGCCTTCCATTTATCGCCTTCCTTAATTCTAATCTAATAGTACGCCTATCTCAGATCTATCTTTATAAAGATTTGCGTATTACCTATCCTATCTTAGATTTCGCTAATTAAGGGTAAAGGATACCTATCCTTCCTAGTAATGCTATTTAACTATCTATAGTTAATACATAGCCTTAGTTTGCCATTTTTCTTTAGTATAAACAGTACTGGATAATCTGCTAATAATTGCGATGGTCTAATATATCCCTTTTATAAGTTTTCCTAGATAAACTCTTTTAGTACTCTACCTTCTTCTTTAGTAAGCTTATAGATTAGAAAAAACCTTAAACTTATTCCTAGTTCTAATTTTATTTTATAGTCCTATACTATATACTCTAATAGCTTTTTACTTTTTAGTAACTATAGTTTCTTACTATACTTATAGTATCTCTTTAGTATATAGCTTAGCCCTTTTTCTGTTTCTTTATAGGTTGCCCCTACTTAGTACTATACTAACTTAGCTTATTATTACATCTTGCGTTATTAAGTATTTTTAATATTAACCTAACTTATAACCCAATCGATCTTTAGATTATATTCCTATAACTAAGGCATTCCTAACACTACCTTATTGTTCCCTAATGGTAATATATTAAAAGACATCTTAACTTATCTTCCTTTAATGGTTAACTAAATAGGTCCTATTTTAAGGTTAATAATGCCTCCTCTATAGGCTATTAGATCTCCTAAAATTGTTACTAATAGGTAAGGGTGCTCCTTTTTCCTATATAGTAACCCTATTCTTTTAACTGCTATTAGCAAGATATAGTTTCTTATTGCTCTACTATCTATTAGTACCTTTAACTGCTAATCCTACCACTTAATTTATAAATTTAGGTATTAACCTTAAATTCCTTTAAGGGTCTAAGGCTCTACTACTAGTTCCCTCTAGTTCTATAGGCCTCCACTTTTTTTTAATTATTAGCTACTTAATCCTATTTATACTTAGTCCACTTTTAGCTAATATTTAGTTTGCTTTTTATCTTTAATATACTATAGATAGGTGTTTTATAAACATTCCCACTATTATCGTCCGTCTAGGTATTTTTCCGTAAGGAATCTTCCTAGTTAAAGTATTAAGTCCCCTTATCCTTAAACTTCTATAGGGTGCCAACCATATATATATTTAGCGTTTTAATATTTCGCCTTATTTAGTGCATAATATATCCTTACTAGGTACTTCCGGTTCTTATCCTTAGGTATTTTATATATATTATACATATTATCCATATATATAATCCATACTAATGTATAATATACTTAGTGTCTTAGGTTAACTCTTGGCTTATCTTTATCCTTAAGTTTAAACCTTTTTTATATTAATCTAAGCGTTATAACTTTATTTATAGGTATTAAGATTTGCCTCTTACTTTTCTAGTCCTCTAATTACTCCTCTAGATCCTTTAATATTATAATTAAGGCTCCTTTAATATAAGTTATAGCCTTCTCTATAATCGGGTGGTCTTAAATAACTTTTTCGTCTAACTATATATAGAAATCTTCCTACTTATTATTATATTATTATCTATACTACTTTTAGTATAACTCTTTAAGTATATATAGCGTGTTTATAAAGAAATATCTTTTTATTACCGCGTTATAATAGCCTTTTATATATCGTTTTTTAAACCTAGTTAAAATCCCTAAATCCTCTTCTTGTTCCAGTTTGGTAAGCCACTTAACTCTTAATATGCCTATCTTAGGTCTATTAGTAACTCTTTATATAGATACTCTATCCCTTATACGTCCTAATATACTAAATCTCCTGTTTAGTTTTTGTTCTTGCTATAAGGTAATTCTTACTCTAAATTCCTCTATAGTTTCTTTCTTTTCGCGCCTTATAAGTGGATTCTTAAAGTCTTCTTACTTCTTAATTTCCTTATTAATAGCCCTTATTTATACGTTAAATTCTTAGTTCTATAGGATTCTTAATCCTAAGCTTGCTTCTACTTTAAGCCTTACGTCAGGAAAAAATTTACCAGCATTTAATTTTACTTTTCTGCCATTTTAGCATTTTCTAGCATTTCTAGCATTTCCTAGCATTTAGCTGCCAAATGCGGCATTTAGAATCAAGTGTTAGCATTTAGCCGCCAAATGCGGCATTTAAAATTAAGTGTTAGCATTTAGCTGCCAAATGCCGCATTTATAATTAAGTGTTAGCATTTAGCTACTAAGTGCTAACTATAAGATTACTAAGCATATATAAAAGTATAATTTTCATAATTTTAATATTTTATATACACTTTATTAATATTACTAAGCATATATAAATGTATAATTTTTATAATTTTAATATTTTATATACGCTTTATTAACATTACTAAGTATATAAAAAAGTATTCCTTCGAGAAAGGGGCGACCTAGGGGATAGGCTTCGTCAACGACACAAACCTAATTACATACGGGCCAACAGCCGCAGAGAATTGCAGAACACTAGAGAAAGCATATAACACCTATATAGAATGGGCAAGACGACATAGAGTCCAATTCTTACCAGAGAAATACCAGCTAATCCATTTTATAAGAAAACGCAACCAATTTGCAGATCTTTAGCACACAATTCGCATCTAAGGCTTTGGGGGTTAACCAGTTCAGGGCCTAAGAGTATTAGGAGTATGGGTAGATAGTAAGCTCCGGTAGAGCGCACATGCGGCGCAAGCGGCCCGTAAGGGCTAAGCACAGTACATCGCATTATCTAGGATCGTTAATTCTATATAGGGTCTATACTTCTAGAGGTCACGCCTACTATATATAGCAGTTGTCCGGCTAACCATAACATATAGGTCTAGTATCTGGGCCATTAGAGAATCTAAGAAAGGCCCCCCTAAATCGCTCCTTAAACCACTCTAAAAGGTCTAAACAGCCTGCCTCTAGAGTATAACAGGCGGATATAAGCGAACGGCCACAGCTCTGCTTGAGAAGGAAGCTAATATTTCCCCCCTACAACTATATATTAAAGCCGCTGCAATGCAAAGGGCGTAAAAGGAATGCAACTCTAATGTTATAAAGTATATTAAGACACGCCTAAATAAACTATAGAGGGACCCTAGGGCGCCTTATAGGAGAATAAACTAATAACCCTAAAGTAGGGAAGATATATTAGAGAAACAGGTAAAGAAAGCAGAAGAAGAATGGTGCTGCTTTAGGGCCCAAGCCTATATAGAGGAGGAAGGGAGACGTATAAGAGGCCAGTAAGGACAATAGTAAGAGAAAAAAAGGAGCTAAAGTAGAGCACGAAAGAACGCCGGGAAACTATCTACCGTAATGCAATACTGGCTAGACCAATACTAGAGAGGCGTATAGAAGTTAAAGGTATAGAGGCTAACTAAGGTAAGAGGAACCTAAGCTATAGCATAGTTAACGCTATGGGGGGTAGACACCCTAGGGCTCCAAAAAGGCCTAATAAAGGCAGAAAATATAATAGTAACGCTCTTAAGAACAGGAATAATAGGACTAAAAAACTGGCTCTACTAGGTGGGTGTCCTAGTAGGTAGCCTAAGATGCGAATGTAGCTGGCCAAGATAGACACCAAAACACGCAATATTGTTATGCCCCTTACGCACTAACTAAAAAGTAATACTCTTAGTAGCTGGCATAGAGAACTATAAGATACTGCTCTTAATATAAAAAGGGCTTAAGGCGGTTACCTAGTGGCTTATTAGCTAAAATCTACTAAACCAGTTCTGGGTCGCAAAGGAAATAATAATAGAGGGCGGGGGGGCGAGTAACGGGCGCCCCCTAATAACTCTATAGTAGTAGAGTAAAGTATACAATACTAGCGCGTCCGTAGGCTAGTTACGGCAGCAGTAGTTCCTAAGGAGGCCAAAAAGTAAGGTAGTAGGAGTACTATAGGTAACTCGCAGGCGCCTTGTAGGCGCCTTATAGGCGAGTCCTAAGAGGCGGGGAGATGAATTACGGGGTTTTCTCAAGTTGAGTCTTTCTTAAGTTGAGTTTTCTCCCCACATGTAAATAAGGAGTAGTCCGCGTGGGCCCAATAGGGATCCGAATCGGACGTTAAGCAATGAATTATTATTATATAAAAAAGTATAATTTTTATAAATTTAATATTATTAATAAAAATAATATATTTTATATTTTATATATATTTTATTAATATTAGTAAGTATAGGGGGCAGGGCGGCATTATAAAAAAATTTACCAGTATCTTAAATTAGGTTTATACTAATTAAGCAATTTTGGCATTTAGCCGCATTTAGTTGCATTTTGCGGCTATATACTATACCGCTAATAATAATGTTGTAATTTGCGGCTAAACGCTGCCTTAATAATAAAAGTACTACAAGCTACAACTTAATACTCTCTTAGAAATAATAATACTAGAAATATTTTAGTTAACTAAGTTTACTATATACGCTACGCTACTACCTACAAGTTACTAAAAGACATATCCCTTGGCCTACGTATACGCCACTATACAATTATAACAGGTTTCGCTATGTGGCGGCTATATATAGTATTTAGAACTATCTACAGTTCCATTATACTCTTATAATCGTTACCAGCATTAAATAGTCTTGGTATCTTCCTTCTTACCTTAGCCTACTTTTAAGCTTAAATTGGCCTTCTCCTCGTATACCGACTTATGCAGTAATAACGTAAATTTAGTTAACTTTAATATCCTTTGCTCGATACTCGACTTTTAATTAGCTATAATAGTACTATAGTAAACGGGCTTAGTCTGTCCTTATTAATCTATCTAAGTAAATAGTTACTTTACCTCTAAGAGCTTATAGCTTAGCTTAACCATAATAGTATAATTTACGTGCTATAGGTTAATAGACAGCCTAATTAATGTAAAGGTGTAAAGTAGGATCTACTTAGAGTTATTAGTATTAAAGGTTTGCCTAGCCTTAGCCTTCTTAATATTAGACATACTAGCTGTATAGCGGAGCACCTTATCTTTACCGTATTCTTTATATAGCCTATTAAACTAATAAGCTAGTATAAGAGGTAAGTAAGTGGTAATAATAATCTTACACGCTAAACTATTTGTTTGTTTTTTAACATAAATATAATTGCAGATTTTTTTAGCTTAAAAGAACTTTGCATTCTATTAAAAATAGCGGTTAAGTATATTGGTAAACTCCTTACTAAGCGGGTTAGTAGTCCACTTAGCGATAATTAGGTCCTTAAGTATGTAACTTTAAGTTTTTAGGCGTTTATTATTGGACTTATTAGACTTGTTAAACTTAATTATAATAGGGGCATACTGGTCCTAGTATTGGATAACCTAGGCTACGCTTACTGCCGTTTTCGCGTTAGTATATAACTCGGCTTAGGTAAGTTTTAGTATCTTAGGTTTAGTATTTAGATTACTACTATCTTCCTCCTATATAGCCAGAAGTTCCTTATATCGGCGCCTCTACTCTATCCTTACTTAGTCCTCTATAGCTGTAATTATAGCCGCCTTAGTATTATTAGGGTCGGCCTATAACGTAACTAATTTAAGATAGCTATTCTTTAGGATAAGCTTTTGCTGGTTAAACTAGAGTATTAACTCCCCTCTATATATCTAAAATGTTGGAATAACTATACGGAAAAATGCAGCTAGTTCGCTGAATTTCTTATCTACTATTGCTCTAGATAGGTTAGTCTTTGTATCCTTATAGAGATGGTTAAATTCCTTCTTCTTTAGCTGGATGTTTTCTTTTTTAAGCTTAAGCAGTACTTTAAACTCCGTTCCCTTTAGCTTATCCACTTCTTTCTACTTAGGCCTCTTTAATCCTACTATAATAAACTACATTAGTTGTATTAGGTTCCTGTTATTAAGTATACTAGACGCACCCTATATAGCAAGGCTGCAATTATATGTAATACGGTACTCCTTAACCATATCCTTAATAAACGATATTAAGACTCTACCGGTTGCGTCTAGGTGGCATTTATCCCAGAGGATACGCCTAACCTATATTACACTCTTTAATTTCTGATGTAATCTAGGGGTTTTGCCCTTTAGGTATTTCTATATATTAGTTTATATGGTAATAAACCTACGTATTAGTTGTGTGGTAATATAATTTCGCGTAGTAATTAGAAGGAATTAGGTTAAGTATTTTGGCGCTAATAGTTCCGTCGCATTAGGGGTAGGGTAATAATTATTCTTAAACCTAGCTTTACCCTATAGGTATAATAGAAGAGTCTTACTAACCAGATATATATTATTATTATTCTCCTATTATTCCTTATTGGTCTACTTATAGATTTATGGCTATTTGTTCTTTTTTAGTTTACTAAATATCTTAACTTTATTATAGCTAGGGGCGAGAATTATAATCTAGGGCGGGTTAAGGCGCTTTATAATCGCGCCGTCTTATAATATTACACTTGCGTTCTTTAGAAATCCTAGCAGGCCTAGGGTTAGCGTAAGGACGACTAAGCAGCCTTACTATAGGTCTGTAAGGTATAGTTTCTTAAAGTTATCTTCGCAGTAGCATATAATTAGCTGCTTTACTACCTATGGGTATTTTACATCCGGCGGATATATCTTAGGTAGGTAGTAGGTTACGTCCCTAGTGGCTTAGGCCTCTTAAATATCTATTATGTTTTAATAATAAAAGTAGTTTATTAGCTATTAAGTAATTATTTATACAGTCTTGCCCGTGCTAGGTTTATCTATATAGATACCGCCTCCTTTAATTATTCTCTCTTACTTAAATGCCTAAGCTATATATACCACTTAGTATGGGCTAAATTTAAAGCTTAATATAAGGCCCTAATTAGGGAGTTTAATTAGGGTAGTTTCGGAAAGTACTTTTAATAAGACAAGTAGGAAATACTCTAGAGTAAGTAGAAGATCCGCCTCTATTATATACGCTAGTGCGCTATTTAGGTTATCCTTCCCGGCCTTATAGAGCTAGGCTAAAAAAGATTACTAGTTAAGCTCTTCTTCTGCGTCTATGTCTTAGTTGTTATTATTAACCAAATTCTTATCTTAGTCGTTATTATTAACCAAATCCTTATCTTAGTCGTTATTATTAACTAAATCCTTATCTTTGTCTCCACTCTCCGCGTCCTTAGAATTAGTATAATATAAGAACTAATTATTATATCCACTGGCACGTTGCGGCAATTTACTGTCCTCTGCGGTAATATCTTAAGGGGTATTAACGGTTGACGATGCGGTAGTAGGGTCGTCTATTATATTATTAGGCTAGTATATACCTTTAAGTTCAGTAATAGGTTGCGGCAATTTACTATTATCTGCGGCAATTTCTCTAGTACCGCTGTTACTCGCTAATATAGGCTTATAGGTAGATAGGTTACGTCTTCCCTTTACTAATTACCTTCTACGTATAACTAGCTTATTATTACTATTTTCTATAAGGGTATCTGCCGCTAATTCTATTTAAGGGCGTTTTCTACTTCTATTTAGGTTAGCCTTGCAACTATTTAACTTCCTAGAAGTAGCTGGCTTACTTTTATTATTCTCCACCAGAGCACTTATTACCGATCTTAGTTAAGGCTACTTATTATATCTACCTAATTTAGTTTTACTATTGTCTAATTTCTTATATCTAATAGGCTCACCCTTACTATCTTCCTTGGAGCTATATACTGCTAATCCTAATTAACTCCGCTTTTTGTCTTCTCCTAGTTTACTCTTACTGCTAGCCTTACGTAGCGTTAGGACTTGCTAGCTATCTTTTACGCTACGTTTATTACGTCCAGGCGCCTTAGATTTGATAGCTAGCGGTATATTATTAGTGGCAGCAACTTAGGAGTTTAAGCTAGGAGGTGAGAGTAATGCTATAAGCATAGCCTCCTTTATGCCATTTCTCGCCATTTCGCTAAAAGCTGCAATAAGTATGCCCTCTGACCGTATTGCGAGGTTTTTATATCTCTACAGCAATATATAGATATTCTTTTTAGGCGGACCGTTGATGTTAAGCTCTATATAGGCTTATAGTTCCTTCTATAGCTTACCTAAAGCTATATATAGGTTTCCGCTTATTAAATATAAGACTTAAACTACCCTAACTATTAACCTACCCGTTAAGCCTATGGATTAGATTTTAATTTTAATATCTCCTATATTAATTGCGTTACTTACCGCTAGGGTTACTAGCTAAGGCGAAGGGATACTATATAATGGGGTTGTAGTAACGTCTATAGGCTATATTACATATAGCAGCTAAGGTAGCGTTATCTTATCTTATACTTTAGTCTTTAGGGGTAACGTGTATTTACGCAGAGCGTGCCTACTCTTAGAGGTACTTAGTACCCTCCTCGCGTGATTAAAATAAGCACTTCCTATAATTTTTAGGATTACCTACAGTTTCTAATCCGGTAGAGCATTGGTAAATTATGGGAGTTACTTATAAAACTCCTTAATATGCCCTTTTTTTATTATTATAAAGTTACCGCAATATATTATATACTTAGGCTTAACTTTAATTATAATATCTTTAACCGTCTCTTTTAGTCTATTATAGTTTTTAATACTTATTCTAAAGCCTTAGGCAATATCCGCATCTTTAGTCGGCTTTAGGTTCGCCTTATACCATATATTTAGCTTTACCTATATTTACGTTATTATTAAGTCGCTTATTTAGTTAGGTATATATAATATTACGGCATATATTAAGTAGAAGGTAACTATTAAAGTAGGAGGGCTTCGTATAGTAGCTAGCTAGCGCTATACCAGTATAACTCTAGTATTAGATATAGTTAGAGGTTAGTTATAGGAGAGATAAAAGGTAGAGTAAGTAAAGTTAATTAAGAAGAGGTAAAGAGGTAAATTTTATAATTACCCGCACGTGCCCGCATAGAGGTAAAATTAGCTGTGGTTTGCTACTACTAGTTAGGGTAAATACGGCTAGACTTAGTACTATATAGTTAAATAAGGGCACAATTATATGACTTATGGGGACTACCTTACCCAGCCTATTTAGGGCTAGGTGGCGGTCTAGTACTACTAAACTCTTATAGTTTTTAATATAAGCAATTTATTAAGTGCCTATAAAGGGGTAACTAGTTATTACGGTATAGTAGAATATAAAAGATTGTAGGCGTTACTATATTTCTTATTATTATATAGAGTTGGTATATATACGCGCCGCCAGAGTTAAAGGGCTGGCCTACGTCTATATATGCGGGCTCCATTACTGCAAAGTATTTGCTATACAATAGGTAGTATTTTTAGTAGATAGTAACGTATTGCACTTATTATAGGCGTTATTATATTTCTTATTATTATATAAAGTTAGTAGATATACGCGCCACTAGAGTTAGAGGGCTGGCCTATATCTATATATGCGGACTCCATTACTGTGAAGTGCTTAGTATATAATAGGTAGTACTTTTAGTAGATAGCAATATATTACACTTACTTTATAATTACTAGTATTATTATTATACTATATAGTACTTAAGGGCCTACTAAATAAGTTTATTTAGAATAATAATTATCTAGTGTGTAGGATCTATGTCTATATATAAATATTTAGTGCTTATTTAAACGTATATCTACCGTAAAAGGTAGTAGAAGGTTTTGTATCTTATATTATAAGTTTATATAATTAATAGCATTTTATGGTATTTTACGGCATTTTAGGGTATTTTAGGATAGTAGATATGTTGTATATACTAGCATTCAGCCGCTTAGCAACGTTAACTTATCTTACTATTTATCTATTTAGTGTTATATAAGAGGTTAGTATTCTACTATAGTATTTATTATATTAGAGTCTCTTAAATTTAATATCTTTATTTTAGATCTATTTAGAACTATATATAGTTTTATAATATCCCGCTCCCCACCTAGTACTCTAGCAAGAGATTATTTAGTTAATAATACCTTTTCTCTTACTAATTAAGGGAGGAAAAGACTTATACTTTCTAGTAGTGGCAGGCTATGCTTATTAGTGACATTTTTAACGGATTATAGTGTTTAAGTTTCCGTTTACCTATAATGTAATTAGCCTACCTATAGTAAAGTGCTTTTACTTTACTACTTACTTCTCTTTTCCCTTACCCTTCTATATGTTTATATACTCGCATTATAAACTATAAGAGCTTAATAGTACTAGACCATCGCCTAGCCTATATTAAGAGATAGGCTAGGTAGGGTAGTCCCTATAACTTATACTATATCACGTCTTCCTCTATAGGTTAGTTTTATTACTATAGATTTACCCTTATACGTGTTTAACCTATAGAGTATATAACCGTATACTTTGCCGCCAAGGCCTTACTTATATAATTTTGTTAGGGCGCGCCTTATTTCCTTACCTTTACTAATTAACCTAACTCTACTAACTACCCACCCTTACTCCTACCCTATTAGCATCCACCTCTATAACCAGTGCCTTTATAGATCTATTTAAGCTATAGAGCCTTATAATATAGTAAGTTAGCTACCTTATCTTTAGCCTTAGCTATATAATAGAGAATCTATATTTACTAATACGTTTACATAAACCACTGCTTAATATAGCCTACTACTAAAATAGACCTACCTACTAATTATTTTATAACTCGCGACGTTAACTACGTCCGTAACCACAAAAAGTTCGCTAAGGGCGTTATAGTTTTTAAGATTACCTTAACTATAGCAACTATGGGCTCCAGTGTCTCGTAAGGCAACGGTAAGAGCCCTATACTTAACGAGCCTCTTCTTCTAGAGCTTAGCAGTCTATACCTCTCGGCTAACAACACTCTAAAATGCCATCTTTGTCTATCTACTAGCTATATACGCGCTAATTATCCTCTTAAAAAAGCTTCTTAACTTTATTACGGCTATAGTAAGGCTAGTTATCTTAAAGCTAACTGCTCTAACCCTATATATAATAATTATAGGGAAGCCGGTTATCTTAAGAGTAATTATTTTAGTATAACGTGTAACTAATATAGTGCTATAGGCTATAGAAAGCGAGACTATCCCTAGCTATTGGGTAAGAAGAAGTAGACTTACCTAAACTATAGCTCCCTAGACTATTAAACTGTCTTCTATAGTTAGGTATATAAGAACTACAGAGTTATAGGGTATAATATTAATAATTACATAAGTGGACCTACTTTAATTTAGGTAATAGACGCCGCAACCGCTCTAGGTAAGGTAGATGCACTAGGTGCTACCGCTTTAAGTATAGCTACCACCTCTCCGTCGCCTAAACCTCTTAATACAGCCGGCTTCTATCCGGTGGCGGATAGCCTAGTAGATAATCTAAACACCTACGTAGAGAATAGCGATTCTATAATAGCCGAACCTTTAAATATACTCTAGCTTCTAAATAACAACCACCTTATAGTTTAGTTTATTATATAAATTATTAAAGGGCATATTATAGTATATAGCATTACGTTCCAGGTGTCTTACGAGACTGGTGGAATACCTACTTATTATTTATATAAGACGGCGTCTGTCTAATTTATAGATGCTAATATTGCCGGCGACGTTAAGGTTAATACTACTAATGCTGCTTTTCTAGTTACTTAACGACTATTATGTTACGGCACTGACGCGCGTAACCTGGATAGGGCCTAGTCAGGGGGGTTCGCTTACGTCTTGGCTCCATGTATATAGACGTGTCCTTTCCACGACCTTCTTCTTCTCCTCATCTTGATATCCGGGTCAATAGACTACCAATTGTACAGGCTTGCATACGTTCTACGGCGCTCGTGCCTCGATTGACTGAGTCGCTGTGACAATTACGTCTAACTACACTTAAGTATCTTACTTACATTCTCCCGTAAGATGCTATAACCCTATAACTTTACTATATTAGGTTCGTTGTCGCCTCTAATAAACTTATACTAGGTATACGTACGTTACTTAGCGAGTACTTCTTTGTTAATAGGGACTTCGGCCTATTTATGCCGCAAATCTATAAAGCTCCTACGGTCGTTGTCCACTTCTTTATACTAGGCACTAAATGGCTTAATAGTTATATCGCGAGCCTAAACGCAAGCCTATAATAGCAGAGCGTTAATAATTCTTTAGGTCGCTAGTAGAAGAACTATAATATAAATGTTCAGCTTAGCATATAGCTCTTAGTGGAGGACTAACTATTATATAAAATCCCTATAAGGTATTAGTTTAATAGCGTTCTTAAGTATTTTATGGTCCAGTTCTATGCCGCAGTCGCGAGCCTTAAGGCCGTTAATTAGAACCCCTAGGTACCCACTATTATTTATTTTATTACCTTCCTAGGTAGCGCGGACTAAGTCTACTACGCTGCTATTTAGATGGTTAATGGTCTTGCCCTTTATACTAACTCTATTATTAATATCTTATTCCTAGGTAAAGACGCAGATAGCCAGGCCAGCTAGAAAGGAGTTATTATTAATACTACTCCCTTTAGCTCCGGCTATAACTACTATACTTTTGTCTTTTAACTATAGGTAGGTTATAAGTTTATACTAAACCCCGCATTCGCTCCGGAGCATATCCTAAGCAGCAATAACTTTATAATAGTTGGTAACCTAAGTAAGGCCCTAATTACGGCATAGGGTATTAAATATCTCGTAACCAAGCGTGTCCCTAAGGTTAGAATCTCCTAAGAGATTAATACTCTACGCCACCTATAGCAAGGAGGCAATAGTTTCTATATTAAGCGCCAAATTGCGCTATCTAATAACTTCACAGATCTCCTACGTATTAATTACTTTAACTGCAATATTACTAAGTATAGGAAGAACTCGGTTAATAATGCCCTTAAGGCCGTCTTGCTGCTACTTAATAAAGAGTAAACGGGTGCCTATACTGCGCTTAAATATATAATAGGCGGTATTTTGCTAATATAAGGCCCCGGTGGTGTCGGGAAATTAACCTTCCTAACTATTTTAGTATAATACTAGTATTAACTTAGGTCGCCCTAGTAGGATCCTACTAGAATCTAGGTCCTGTCGCCGCTTAATCGCTAACTAGATATGCTAGCTAAGACGATTAATAATACGCTTATAGAGGACTATAAGGCACTAATTACGCAAGGCCGTCCTGCTAAATTTCCTATTGTCCTTCGCCGCTATATGCGCTTAATGGAAACTAAGGTCTATAAGCGGGATGCCGTTATATAGCGAACAGCGGTAGGCATTAATACTCGTTCTAAGTATTTTAAGGAACAGGATAACTATGCTATAATTAATAAGGACGCGTCTATGCTAAATATAGTATTCCTACTCTACCGTACGTTTAAAGCTAGTAATACTACTAGCTTTAATAAGCGGTTATAGGTTATAGATTTATCTAAAGGTTAGTAATTGTTACGCCTTATAGGTGTCCTAGATAGTAATAAAAACCTATATCCTATTGCAGACCCTAATACAACTAAATACACCAAATTCCGCTAATACTTATACTAATTTGCGCTTAGTAATAATATAACGTAAGATAATAAGATAGAATTAACACTTGCGGCTAATGTAGTCATTATAGACCTGGCTAAGAAGGCCGATGTTATTCTTATAACACCCGATATGGTCTTACAGACTTATGTACATTTTATTAGCGCTATACGCGTAGTTTTCTATAATAAGGCCAGGAAGGCGTCCGAGCTAGGTAGTTTTACTAGGTTTACCTAAAGCAGACCATATTTAATCTAAAAAGGTCTATAGATCTAGGCTAGCGACCCTATACCTTAGGTTTTCCTTAGTAATATATACTAACCAAAACTAATCCTTAGTCCCGATTTTAATAATCCGTTCCACTATTAGAAATCTATCTCCCTCTATACGCGTCTCCTCGCGGCTAGTGCGGATACGGTATAGTTTTTGCTGTAATATTAATTTATTAAAGACATTACATATCTTATAAATGCCGTCCTATTATATGGCTAGCTTTAAATAAACCTAATAGTTAAGGACTAAGAGCAGTTAAAGCTAGCGGCGAGCTTTTTTAAGGATATGCTGCGCTATAACCACCCTATCGCCTTCCTCGCCGTTAATAGTACTATATAGGTAAACGAGCTTAGCTAATTAATATATAACCTAGTCCACGCTTAACGCGCATTCTAGGTGGCTATAGCGCTAATAGACTTTAGATTTAAGCTATTAGAGGTTAGCCTTACTATTCTATATACAGCCTAACTTACTATCTACTCCGCAGCGCTATATGCGCTTAAAGAATAGTGCTATGCCTAGTAAGATAGTAGCAAGTGGCGGGAATTTGCGCCAGTAGTTAGCAAGATTAAGGTCTTTACCGTTAACGGCATCTAAGGCGGCCAGGTGGAGTTATTAGTGTATAATATAACAGTTACTAGTCCGCTGAAATTTATCTAGGATATGGCGAGGAACCTTCTTATAATTACTAGACTATAAGTAGGCCTTATTATCGTCGGTAGTCCCTAGGTAGTCTATAATTATTATACTAGCAATAAGACCTTTATAAACACCGCGTATTATAAAATTAAGAAGTAGTATAAGGATAATAAGGTATTTATTAACCTTAAAAATCCTAAGCGAAAAGAGCACTTCTAGCAACTTATCGCCCTATTTAACGTTAATAAAACTATATAGCGTATCTACCGCTAGCATACAGTCGATTATACGCCCATTTCGTACAGTATAGACGTTGACTTTAATATTACTATCCCTAACTTTATAGGTGTAGTAAATATTAGCGGCACTAGTAATTATACTAAAGCGTAAAACAAGGCCAATAGAGAGGGCGCTAATAATAACGGCTAGGGCGGTGCCGGTAATAATAACGAGGATAATAATAATAGAGAGGATGTTAGTAGTGTTGGAATATAAGGAGGGTAGTAAGGACAAATATTATAGACTTTATTAGCAGTGAGACCCTTAAATAGGGATACTAGATAGAAGTTAAGAGCAGCAGTAGCTATAGGCCTTTAACATTTATAATTTTGCTACAGCACTAGGTAAAATACGGCATATTGCGATATTATGTGTTATAGCTAAATAAGATAAACTCTTAATAATTATAATCTCTAAAATAGACAAGCGTATTATAGTAAAGACAGCCCAATTTATAAAGCCTAGTAATCCTAGTTTCTATCCCTTTTAGGCTAGCGGTTAATTAATACTAATCCGTAATCTAGATTTTAAAAGGTTGTTTAGTTATAATCTATTACTTTTAAATCTAAACTAAAAATCTAGCAGAAAAAACGCGTTCCTTCCCAATTTAATACGCGTCTATAGCTCTATGGGTTGCACAGACGTATATAATCTAAAGCCTTTAGATTTAATCTAGAGTTTAAATAAGGAGCTTTAAGCTCCTAATTTAAACTAACGCCAAGACCTTAGTTCAGATTCTATATATAGTAAGTTACCAACTTTTTAGTAACTTTTAGCGTGTTTTTTAAAACATTAAAAATTTATAGCTAAAGTTAAGTTAAACTAGAATTTAACCGAACGGTCGCCTTAGAATTAGATTAAAGCTTTAGATTAACTTTATTCTAAAGCCCTTATTCTAATCTAAACTTATAACTAAATATTCCCTAAGTACTTAACTAGTCAGATTATAGTCTAGATATCTCGCTAATAACCGCAACTATTATTAATTACTCTCCGTATAGTATAGGCCGCCTCTATTTTCGCTAAACTATAATAACCTTAAATAGGATCTAATCCTTTTCTTACTATAGCTATTGCTAAGGCAACATAACCTAACGCCCTCTCCTACTTATATTGGGTATGCTATTCCTAGCATTAGCACGCCGTTACCATATCTTAAGAAACTTGTCGCTAATGCTATAGGCCCTTAAAATAATACCTGTCCCACTATACTAGCTACTAGCTAGCAAAATACAGGATAAATGTAATATCTATATAGTTGCCCCTAATAGAAGAGCCTATAGTAAAGGCAATTCGCCGTACTACGTCTGGATGACCTAAGATTATATATATAGGCAATAATCTTAGGGCTTCCTAGTGTAATAGGAGGTCTTACTATAAGGTAAACTCGACTAAAGTTACTATCTTTACGTAGATTAGATTAACTGTAATTAATTAATGCCTTCTAGCCTACCTGGCGAAACGTGTCGCGCTAAAGATAGGGCTAAATAAACGTTAGTAATATATTATAATTATAACAGACACCTATATACTATCTTTGCGGATAGCTGTAAATATAACCTAGCCTACCCTATAATAAACTGCCCTTAATAGAGCAGCCCTTAAGGCCCCATTATTTTAGATAGGCATAGTCTCTATATAGGCGGCCTATATCTACTCCTTATTACAATCCACCCTGGCCTTTAAAAATATCTTAACTAGTAGCTAATATTTGACTATGCGTAGGTCTTAAGGCGCATTAGATAGCAACACTAGACTTAAGGACACGTCTATACTTAGGACTAAGTTTATACTATCTAGTTTCCGCCTATAAAGTAGTATAATAAGTTGTTTAAGATTATAGCCGCAGTTCTATATATAGTTAAGCTAGGATAAACTCTGCGAGTTTACGGCAGCTATATGCCCCCTTTCTATATCCACTATATAGTTAATGCCAGGCCGCCCTAGTACCTTTATCTTCTTACGTATATTTAACTATACGCGGGCTAGTATGTTCTATATAGCCTTATATACCTATAGCGCTAGTGCCTTCTCACATTTTACTACCTAACGGATAACTTTCTAGATCGCCTGCTCGCGTAGCGAATTGTTTAGTTATCCGCAAAATAAAACATATAGGATACTATCCTTAATAATAACCTGCTTAAAAGTCCGCTTAATAGTATTAAGTCTTTCCGCAGTGATGCCTAAGCCAGTAATAAGCTATATGTCTTTTTATAGGTCTATAGCGCTTATAGAGTTATACCACGCTATATTTACGGCATACCGCTATTATATATCGCGTCCTATTGTAAAAAATAGTCTAGTATCCTAAGTAGGGAATAGTAGTATTTAGAATCCTGTGCTTAGTATAACAAAGAGGCGGCGCGATATTAGTAATAAGTAGAGTCTCCTAGCCTAACGTAACGCGATCTAGTATAAATTAGCGTAAAACGCAACGGGTTGCGCTATTTAGCGCGTTAGTATCTATGGATATCGCCGTGCTCTTACTATACTCCTCCTATCTTAACTGGCTTATAACGTAGCATAAGCTACAAATACTACTTTAAATATACAGTTCCATATAGATATTGTTTTTAGCCCCCTTCTAACTAAACTACAGTAAATTATAGCTTAATGCGGCAATTTATAAATAAGCTCTATCTAGCGGTAATATAGAAAGTACGGGACTAAAGTAAAAAGTATAGGCGGTCTAACTTATTATAAACGATATTATCTAAGACAATAAAAACGGAAGAAGGGTAGATATAAGGGCGTTAATATTAAAGAGATAAACAATAATGCACCCTTACGCCATTAAAGCTTAGAGGAGTATTAGACAGCCTATTATAGGGCCGAGCTAAAGTAATATAATAAGTGGCCACTTACATAATATATAGACGATAATGCACTATTATACTATTAAACCTTAGAAGGGCATTATATAACTAATTATAAGGCTAAATCGGAGTAAGGTAATAAGTAGCCACCTATATAAGCTCTAGGCGATAATATTATTAATAAGCTAAATAATAGGGCTGCGGATATGCACTATAACAATAATTCCATAATATTTAATAGGGTATATAACCTAGCGATAGTTAAGACTAATTAGTAAACTTTAACTAGAATATCTATAGACGTCTTTTAGACTAAAACATTTAAAGAGGCCACTGGCCGCGCTGTGGGAAAGCCTCTGGGATAGAACTAAGGAAATCCGCAAACTGCAGACGATACTACGGCAGTATGCGATATTATGCCGCGTATTAAGCGTACTAGCAGTACACTAGATAAGACACCTCCCCCATTTTATTTATTTAGTAGTAAGGCAGAATACGTATAGGTCTTATAGTGGGTAAGCCACAGGACTTCTAACCGCGCTATTAATAAGTAGTTTAACGATATTAGGCTTTAGGGAGTATTTACCAACTATTTTTCTTGCTAAAGTGCTAATAATATTAAAGCAAAACTACTTTTAAAATAAATATAATCTAAGAGTAATTAACCGCAGTAGATTAAAATAATTGTAACTATAGGGGACTAATAGCTACTGGTATATTACTAAAATGCTCTAAAGATTGTATCCTTCCTTATTATTCACAGCCCTTTCTAAGGAGATATAACTTTCTTACTAGTAAGGTAGTACTTATTAGCAGGAACAAGAATATATAATAAGCTTAACACGGTAAACTAGTAGTAGAAGACGTAAGAGCAGCTACCACTTGGTATAACTATAGTGCCGATTATATTAGCTAGCGACAAGACCTAACTAATATAACACGCCGGCGGTAAGAAAGCATAGCCGCTCTATATTTTAATTAGAAATATTAAACTACGCATTTAATAATCCGTAAATTAACTAGCCCTATTACTGCTTATATACCTCCTAGTTTATATACCTAGCAACTAAATAATACAACTAGCGGTGCAATACAAGACCCTTACGGCTATCCTTAAACGTATGCTTTAGCGATAACCCTACTACTAGTATAGTTATGCTAATAATGCCTATAGTATTAAAGAAAGCTAGCAAAGAAGGAGTATATCTCCTATGCGCGGATAGCCAGAATTAACACTACTTTCTACTTCTAGCTGTATTTATGGCTAATTAAAAAGAACAGGTCACGCTTATAGGTATTAAAAGTAGCTATAAATGTTTAACTTATTATATATATACAAATAAACGGCATAATCTAATAACTGCTATCTAGCGACCGTGGCCGTTCCGTATATACTAATTAGCAAAAAACCAAATATAAATGCAGTAGGAAGGTTATAATACTAATAAGAAGGATAACTTAGATTATATTTAGCCGTTCCGCAACTTTATATAGGGCCATAATCTATCTAATATCCATAAGATAATGGCGCCTAATTTCCTACACTAGGTGCTTAAAGGCCTTACTAGTAAATATCTTATATACTAGATTAAGGGGCTTATATAAAGCGAAATACAGGCCAGAAAATATTGGGGCCTTAATATCCCGCGTATAGATGGTTGCGGCTAGGAGATATTAAATATTAATGCACTTATTACCACCCACTTCGCATAGGTGGAACGATTTACCAATATAATAGTATGGGATAGCTGGGCAAATATTGGCCAATAGACAGGAAAGATATATAAATCTCTATTACGATAATTGGTCCCCGCTATAGCACCCTTACTAAAACAGAATAAAGGCGCTATACTATTTATCCAGGCGTTTATGGACTTCACTATACTATCTTAATATATATTACACAACGAATTAACTATCTAGTACCTAGCAGCAGCTATTTATAGAATAGACAAGATAAAGAATATATTCCTTCCGTTTTAACTAAGTAAGGTAGGACTACCACACTTTAATATTCCTAAGCTATATGCTATTACCTATTATCCAAAGAGCATCTAGCGACTAGGAGTAATTAGAGGTATAGATATAGAGTATTTAGAGCAAGCATATAAGCTATAGAAGGCATTCTACCGTAGGACTAATAAATAGAACAACTATAAAGAGCAGATGCTACGATATAACACTATATATCTTAACACTATGCTTCGGAACGAACTTAAGCTATAAGCGTTAACTAATATAATTAACACAGTAGACCTAATAAGCGCAATATAGACAATATAACTAGGCCCTATAGTTAATATATACGCACATTACTCGTATATATAGAACTTTAATAACTATATAACTTAGACACTTTAAGACTAGAGAATTAATATATCTATCTAGCGTACGGTTAAAGAGGTATAGCACTAGATAGAGATTACCGACCTTATATCTAAACTAGCCCCCTTTATAAGGGAATGCCGTAAGCAAATTAATAGAATCCGGTAAATAGACTAGGACGTTAACTAACTAAAGGCCAATAATAATTGGGTATTAAAGATACCCTTAAGCATCTATTATAGCGTTATATACTATATTTACTTTAGGAAGGATACCACTAATACCAATAAGCTTAATAAGGTATTTACTTAATATACCCCGTTATAGGCTAACACTAAAGCCCCCCGCTATAATGCTATAATAGTACGAGAATATAAGTAGGTAAACGATAGCCTCTATAGTAATAAAGTAGGGAGGCTTTGTCTGCTACTTATAATCCAGGATACTAGGCGATTAGATAGTAAGGGCAAATACCTAAAATACGCCGGTGCGTTAGTAGAGACCCTCTAAGTTTATAACAATAGTAAGATTAATACAAAAACCGGAATACTTAGAGTGTAAAGCATAAAGCTATTTAATAGCAGGACGAAACGCACGCTAGATACCCTCTAAATATATAATATTAACTATATTATAAGGCCTATCTTACTCATACTAACGGACATCAACGTTATAGACTGTTTCTTTATAAACAACTATAGCGATTAGGATATATATAATATTATATATAACAAAGATTTTAAGCAAATAAATAGGGTATAGGTTAATGTATATATAAGGAAATAGGCTTATATTAGGCGGTAAATAAATATAACTTAGCTAAAATAGCAGTAAGTTATAACTAGCGGCGCCGGATTGCAATAAAGGGGTAGATTGCCGCAACTATAATAAACTAGAACACAACACTACTATATATTACCCTCTACGCGCTAGCTACCCTTTATATCCTATACACCATACTATCTACCTTAAGAATAGGCAAATATCGCGAGGAACTAGGCTTCTGTGCGGTATAGAAAAAATATTATATAAAGTAGGACCCTATGCTATAGCAAGGTAATCTAATCGCCCCGTTATAAAGCCTAATAAATAGTTAGGCTACCCTCCTAACTTATTATTATAAATTTATTAAAGCTCCTTTCTATACACTTAGTAAGAAATGCCTAATTTATATTATAAAAGTTAACTAGGTTATTATTTAAAGCATATTAAATATAAGACTTTAGACCGTCTAGCGTCTTTTAGGGAAGTAAGGTATATATAAAAGCCAAATAGTTCTACTAAACTAATATACTTATCCTCTACCTATCCCGTAGAAAAGTAAACGAAGATACTATAAGTTAAGTAATAGCTCCTAAGATAATCTAGATCTTAAAGGGGATAATATCGGGCTCTATACCGTAACTGTCTCTATTAAAAGGTAAGGCTATTATTAATATGCTATAGTACGACCTATTATTGTTAATTTTAATAACGTTATCCTAACGGACAGTCCCGTTCTTATTAGATAAAAGCCTATAAACCCTAAGCGACCGCAAGATATCCAAAACCTATACTTAAAAGAAATATATATATTACTTAAATAAACAACTACTATAGAGTGACTTTAGACAACGTATAAAGTAGCTACTTAGCCTAGTTAATATAAAGATATATAGTATTATTTAGATATATCTTATTGCATAAGTAATAATAGGCTCTATACCTAAAGAGCTCTATCTCTCTCCCTAGCTAGAAATAAATATAAGCAGTCTAAACACACTAATAAAGTAAACGTGAAAAGAGGTAATTACTATTATAAACCGTTACAAAAACCTAATAAATGGAGTATTAAGTATGCCACTAGGGCCAGCGGCACACAAGGTTCGCGGTCCTTAGATTTAGTAGCACTATACTAACCAATTTTCTAGCTATACAACCAGCTTAGCGTGTTTTAGTGTTATATAATAAACGTAGTGCGTAATACTATTACTAGGAGCTATAACTGCCTTAAACTAGATACCGAGGCTATAGCAAAAGAAGTAGCGGAACTACTTAAGGATAACCGCTTTACGCTTAATAGCCCGGTTAGTACTCTACCTTTTACTATACCTAACTAACTAAGGCTAGGATAGAGAGACAAGATTTAGGGCACTAATTATTACACGTTATATTAAGCGCGTGTTCTTTAATACTAGGCTAAGGTTACTTACTCTTAATAAGAATAGTACTAACCTCTTCTCGCCTATTACAGCTAATATAATATAGCTTATATATATAGCAATTTAATATACTCTTAAGGACTATAAAAGCGGAATATAAGTCATTTATAAGTTTAAAGCTAACGCTATAATTATAGGTAAATCTATAGAAAGCCTCTTACTATACTTACTAAAGCGTATTATAGATAGTTGGGAGCAACTATAGAATACCTAAAAGAGCTACTAACCTAAGCGTAATAAAAGGCTATGTAGGCTACTTCTATAATAAGTTAATAAGATATAAAATGTAACTAGAGATAAGATACTATAGACTTAGCAGGTAATTAGTAATCCGTTTAAGGATACTATAAAAGATCTAAAGGAATTAGATCCTAAGTATAATAATAGGTTTACTTAATAACCATATACTATAAGTATAAACACATAATATTACATTAATTGTATTATAATGTCATATTATAATACTTACTATATACTATAACACTTTACCGCCGTTTCCTATATTATAATATCACGCTATTTTAATTATTATATGCGGGCTAATAAAGATAATATAATAGGACAACAGTAGCCTAGTATATTTATCGTAAAGAATAAACCCTAAAACTATATATAAGGTCTCCTTCTCGCAGTATACTAATAAGACGATTTTAATACTATATAACTATAACATTAACGCTATCTAAGTGCGCCTTAAATAAATTTAAGGTAATAATAAATAGGAAACAGGAATTAATTACTATATCTTATAGTATACTTTCGCCAGTAAGTCTAAGGTTATAGATATTATAGATAGTGCTATACTAGAGGATATAAAGGCCCGCCTACGGAGTGGAGATAGACTAGTAATACTAGAATTTGCTAATAAAGAGGATAAGAGTAAAGAAGGCAGCGGAATAGATAGGGAAAATAATAGCAATAAAGAGGATAAGAGTAGAAAAGACAGTGGGATAAATAGGGAAAATAATAGTAAGAATAACGGCAAGAATAAAAATAATTAGGGGTTTAATAGTATGGTGCTACTATCGCGGCGGGACTTATATAAACATTAAACTTAAAATAGCAGGTTAACTAAAGGGCGTTATTAGGCGTATTAAGGTTATATTATACTACTATTAGGTTAAAATATATTTTTTATATAATATATGCCAGGCGCGTAAAATAAGCAGAAAATACTAACTATATAAAATAAGTAAAGGGTACTAACTGTGTAGAATAAGTAAAGGGTACTAACTACGTAGACTAAGTAAAGTATACTAATTACGTGGAATAGGCAAATACTACTAACCGCGTAGACTAAGCAAATACTATTAAGTGCGTAAGAAGAGCAACGCTTATCTATTACTTAAAGTAAGCAAGATATATAGAATGCGCGAGGGGGGTATTATATATTAATTGCGCATTAAGTATAGAGAGAGCTTAATAGAATAAAGGCATTACTTACCTAGGTGGCTATAAATGCGCAATTAGCTATACCGCGTTATTAGATGCGGCAGTATGCTTACACCACGTTGCTGGATGCGGCAGTATGCTGCACTGCGTTATTAGATACGGCAGTATGCTGCATCGCGTTATTGGATGCGGCAGTATGCCGCACCTAAGTCAATACCATACGCTACACGTTGCAGTGCGCGGATTGCGCATTTGGCCGCCAAATGCCGCCAAATGCTGCGAAAATGCTGGTAAATTTTTTCCTAACGTACTCCTACCTTAGTCTAACTAGGCTTAGGTATTCTTATCTTAGTTTAAAAATCTTAAATCTTACTTATCTCGTCTTAAGAATCTTATACCTCTAGGAACTTTTATCCCAAGCTTATTTATATATTCCTAAACTAAGCTACTGCCCTACTTTATCGGTTTTCGTCCGTTATAGGTCCTTAGGTATACCTTATCTCGTCTTAAAAATCTTAGTTATCTCTTATCTCTTCTTAAAAATCTTAAGCCTTTAGCCTTTTACCTTTATTAAGTGGTAAGCTAGCACTAGCAGTCGTCTGCTTACTTAATCCCTTTTAGATATTATTCCTTCCGTCTTATAAAGCAATGGATGCTATATATAACGGTGTTATAATACCCGTTACTAAACCTTACTTTATAGCGGTCTTAGTTTCTACTTCTATTATAACTTCTTTAAGGTTTATACGCTCCTAGTAAGCTGCCTTTATTACCTTATTATCTATAAATATTTCGCCTATATTAAACTTATTATCTTTAATATCCAATCTATATAATAGTTTATTAGTTCCTTTATACTTTATAGCTTTTAGCTTTTATAGCTAATAGCTTATACTATACTTAGCGTCTTTATAAATCTAATATGCGTTATTATAACAAAACGCGAAACTTTTAATTAAATATTCTTTTGTTTCTTATAGTATACTATTATCCCTTTATATATATATCTTCTGCTAGTCTAGTTCCCTTTATTATATAGTAACTCTAACTATCTTTATAATCCTTTATAAAGTAACCTTATTTCCTATAATTTATATAAACTCTATCCCTAAACCATTAATATTGCTATAGAGTCCGCCTAAACGTCTTCTACTACTAAGATCCCTAGTTTAGCCTCTACTCCTTAGTCCTATAATTACTAAATCCTTAACCTCTAGGTTTTTATAGTTTCTTACTCTATCTTTTATAGGTTTCTTTAGTACCACTTAGGTCTATTAGCTCTGCGCTATACTATAGTTTTTAACTTAGCTTTAGTTATTGCATACTTTACGTCTTATATAACTATAGAACTCTATTCTAGCCTTTTTTAGCCTATTCTCTTTAGTAGATCTAATTATTAATCTTAATTGCCTAATCTATTAAATCCCTTAAAGTATTCGTATCTTCTATTAGGATAATTACGTCCTAGACTTTAGCCTTAAGTCCTTATTTATACTATACTATAAGCGCTTTATTATTCCACTTAACTTATATAGCTAGCGTTTAGAATTACGTTATATACTTAATTGCTAAGGTTTATTACGTAATATCTTAGAGTTTTCTTTTTGCTATAGTTACTACCTTTAGGTCTCCGAATATTTATATAAGTCGCTCTATAAATTCTTTCTAACTTAAGAATATAAACTATACCTCTTAGTTAGTAGTTGTTATTCTATTCGCCTGTATTTCTATAAGGTAAGGCTTAAACTATTTAAGTGCCCTTCTTAATAGGAATAGTCCTGTATATGCTATTTAATCTATAGGTATTAGCAGTTTTACTTCTTCTTATATAACCTTAAAGTGTATTTATATAAGGAATCCTTTAAGTTTTAACCTCTTTCCTAAGAATCTCTTAATTAAAGGTAACTTAATCTTTACTGCCCCTATCCCGTTAATCCTTTATTTAAGTATCGCATTATTTTCTATTAACTAGTTAACTATCTCTTATAGTTATTTAACCGTTATAGGTTATTATAAGTTAGTATCTACTATACTAGTGTTACCTCCTAACCTTAAAGTAGTTGCTGCCGTTAATGGCGTTATAGTAGCTGCTTTTAGTGGCATGTTATTTAACTTTTTATATTTAATACTATAACTAGGTAGTAATTATATAATAGAACCTTATAGTAAGTACTACAATAGGCTTATTAATGGGCTAGGTGTATAGGTAATATAAATTAAAGTTAATAACGTAATAATAACTAGTGGAGTAGTTACCTAACAGATTAACTTTAATTATATTCTAAGAATTACTACAAGGAAGAAACTATCTAGGTAGGGACTATAGTCCTTTAAATACACAACCGTACTCCTAAGAAATCCTTCTTATACGTAAGGTACGTGTTATATATAAGGTATATAAGTTCCTCTTATTTCTCTTATTTAATACGTAGCACATTATATAACTCGCTTACTATTCCTCATTATATGGTTCTACTAGTTCTATTTTAAACCGTGCTTATATTAACCAACTAGCTTCTTTTAACTCCTCTCCGAGTAGTTATAATATTATACTTAAAGCGTCCGTAATATTAAGCGCGCCGTATTTTAGGGAGCTAGAAGAGAACTTAGGGTAGTAATAGCGGAAAGGATATAAAGAGTAATATAGGGTTAAGGAGATAGGAGGGTAAAGAATAAGAAAAACGGGGCCTAGGTTAAACGGATTAGAGGTAAGAGCTATAGAGTATATATAGGTTTAGCGCTAGGCGCGTAGAAGGGTTATACTTCTAAATAAACTAGTCTTCCCGTAAAAAATAGGGCATAGGCTAGGTAAGTAAGAGGCTTAGGGCGGCGGGGAGTTTTAGTAACGTGACCTCTAAAAATGGCAATAGAACCCTCTAAAACCGGCAGTTAGATCTCTATTTTCTTTTTTAATAGAATAAAAAACAGAAAAAAAGACTATAAGAAATGTAAATACCTCTTTATTCTATTTTTAAAAAAAATCTATTATTTTACTTTTTACTATTTATATATTTAAGCCTTATTTATATATATAAATATAGTTATCTATAAAAAGTTATTAGTTAATACTTAATTAAAAATATACTAAATAAAATAGTAGGTTTTATATTAACTAATTTTATAATTAATTTTATATAATATTTAAAGGTTTAATAACTTTTATTTTCGCTACCTAACGTGTTATAAATATATTCTAAAGTGGTATAGAACCCTATTAAAATTTAAGCATAAACTTTATTAATAAGATTCTATTCCTAATATATTATAAATACATTACGAGTCTAATTTTAAGATTATTTACTTATCTATAGCTTTAGCATCCTCTATAGGTCCCCTAGAACTTTTCTTAGTAGCCTTTTTCTTTATAGCCTTTAAACTAGACTTCTTTAAACCCTTTTAAGAAGCCTTTTTAGGAGTAGGACTAGTAGGAGTCTCAGTATTTAACTTATTATCTAGAAAGTAGCTCTAATTAAGATAACCCTAAAATAAGTAAGCTATAATAAATTTAGAATATATTTCTAACTAGTTTAAAACGGGTTCTAAATCAACTTACTATTAGAAGTTGCGTTTAAATACTTAGTATCTAGAACCTTAGTACCTAAATCCTTAAGCAGAGTAACTATTTTAGGAAAATTGTATTAGGAAATCGATTAGAATATATTACAAATACGTTAAAAATATCTTACATTACCCTTTTTTTTGGCCACTCTTATATCTAATAAATATAATTTTCTTTTAAATAGGAGCCGTTAATTATAAGGTAGTAGCCCTAGAAGGGCAATTAGGGGGAGCTAAGGTAGGAGATTAAGGAGGTTTAGTAGTAGTAGAGCGGCTTAGACTATTAGGATTATATTTAAAAGCAGTTCTTAATACGTTTTAATTATATATAGCCATAATAGCAGAATAGAATACTGTAACTAATTAGTAACTGGTTCTAAATATATTAAGAACACGTTTAGAATATTGCTTCCTCCTACTTCTTAATAGAAGAAGCCCCTCCCTTTCTAATATTCCTAGTTTTAATACTATACTTCTTTATATGGTTTCTAAGGGCGCCATAATCTCTAACCTTTTTCTAAACGTATTATAAATATATTAGCAATGTATTATAAACCTAATATACTTATTTACTTACCTTATATAGTACCGAACTCTGTAAATTAGGCGAGATATTATACTAATAGAAAACCTCCCCTATAGTTAAATCTACCTTATTACTACGCTAGTATTATATTAGGAATGTGTTCTAAATATATCTAAAACTACTTACTATAACGAAAGCATCGACGCCCTTAGGAAGCCTCTTTATCTTTAGGTAGGCTTTATAGGTAGCCTAAACTATTAGAATAGGTTTAGAATAGGTTATAGATAACTTATATAGCTCTTTAAAGTGCTAGATAATATATTTAGAATGGATTTAGAATGGATTTAATAAATTTAAAATAGAAGGTGAGGTAGAAGGTAAGGTTAAAGTAAGAGAAGGAAGGTAAGATTTAGAGTAGTAGGCAGAGGTTTCGCTTATTAGGCTAACCTTTTAGCGTAGTCTAGCCAACCTATACGCACTATATATAAAATAGGGTGGCAAAGGTTAATATTAATGCCAACAATACCCGCTGTAGACAACGTAATGGAAATAGGTAGTAAGACATATAGTGTTAAAAAGTAGGGTAGTAAAGTTATAAGGTAGTGCAAGCTTTGGTACTAGTAGTCGGTTACAAAGTTACTTAGTACTTTTTTCTCTACTATAGCGGTTTTAACGGACCTTCTTAATAACTTCTTAGATCTTAGTAGATGTATATTTAGTTAGGCGACCTAATTAAGGTGTATCTCCAAGATATATATTAAGAATTATACGACTTTAATCTCGTTAAAGCCGCGTTTCCGTGCTTCTTGGATGACCGATTTAATGCGGGAGATACATATCCTAGTAGCGGCTTAAATATCAGCATTTGTGCTGCCGTAAATCTTTATAGTAAGGGCCTAAGCCCTTATATAGATGTTGTATAAGTTACATATTATAAACAGTAAGACATAATAAGGATTTAATAGATTTTAAAAGCATATAGAGTATAGTATTAAGGGGAGAGTTGTAAATACCATAACCCGGCAGTACGTGCCAAGAATCGCTTACGCCACACTAAGCCATTAAAGGCTAGCGCATACTAAGGAGGGCCAGGAACTTTTAAACTATGCCTCTGTACCGCAGTTCTTACTATAAATATTAACTTATTTTTTAATCCCTTAAGGACGTTTTCTACTCCGCTTTTATATAGGTTATATTTTAATAGCAGTGCTTACTTTTCGCTTATACTTTAGCTGTAAGGCTAGGGTATTCCGCCTATAGTACTTATATAAGAGTTATTAATGATTTTTAAGTTCTATCTTATATTTCTATTTATTATACTTATTTAGCCAACCTAGCTATTTAATAAGGTACTGTGGTTGTCTAGTATAATCCTAGTAGGTAATAATTATTTCTACTTTCTAGCTGCCTTTTTTAAGCTCTTTTATTACTAGGGGTTAAAACCTAAGGCGTAACTTATAAGGCTTTAATAGGGAGATATAGAAGACTAGGTAGAGCCGTACTATAGTAGGTAGAAGCTCTAGCTTATATATTTACTACCTTACGCGCTCTAGGATCTAAAACAGTTCTATAAACTTACTATTAAGCTTCTTATAGGGACATTTTATATAGATATTCTTAGAAGAGAGTAGGACTTATTTACTAATAGCGAAATACTTAGCTAAGTAGTAATAATTATAGTATTTTACCTAAAGCTTTTAGGTGTAAATTATTAACGCCGCCGCCTTATATATAAGGCGTAGATATTATAAGTGCATCTCTATAAGTTAGATATTTATTAACTTAAAACCCTTTCTACCTTATAAGGCGTCTTAGACGCCATTTAGGACTTTATCTAGAATATTTAGTAGCTAGCTATAGGTGTAACGGCGCTATCGCACGTTACCTGCCAAATTCTGCCATATTCTGCCGACCTGCGATTGGCCCGCCTAAAGCTAGCGCCTTGGTGGCTTACCCTATATATTTATTTACATTGGTTTTAGCGACCCCTTTTCCTTCTCTTTAGCTTAGTATCTTCGTAATACAGCATTCGTTTAAGCTTCGGTTTAGAGGCATTTGTTTAAGCCGTAACATTATATTAAGCTCTCCCTACCTTGCCTAGGAAGGCCTCAATAATATCCCACCCCAAAGAAACTTCGTCTACAACGACGCATTAATGCGCTATACTTAGACACTAAAACAACTCTATATTACCTGGGAAGGCCTAGATAATATTCCACCTTATAAGCCAGATAGGACTGGACCTATACCCCCGGAATTAAAACTAAAGCGTATAATACTAACAAACCTTAGGAAGCTAACAATGGCACCTAAAGCAAGCTTATTTAAGAAAGCTATCTCTACCTAAGAGGAACCTAAGATCCAATTAAGATTAGAAATTAAAGATAATGATAATATTATAGACATACGCAAGCAGATTCGCGCCCTTATAGCCAGCTAGGAAGCTAATTATCTTAAAGCAAGAAATACATAAGAGACCCTATAAGAGATCCTAGAAAGCCTTACGGCCCTATAAAATAGCCTAGCTTTCCCTTCTTAAAGCCCTAGCCGACCTATTTACTTTACTAAATACGATATACTAGGGAGTACGGATATAATAACGAAGTAATTAAAGTCCATTAAGCTCCCTAACCCCCTACTACTATCTAACAAAATAGACCCTACCTTTAAGAATTAGAGGATTTAAGTATAAAGAAAGCTCCGTGTTAACTATAACCATTTCCTTTCTAAAGAAGCTAAAATACTCTACCTCTTTGGTCGAACTACTAGGGACGCCTAACGGCACCTTTAAGCCAAGTTTAAGGACGACTCCCCTATCTAATTTATATCTATTAATAAGATAATACGGCACCTAGCGGCTATCTATATTAACCTAAATAAAGTACGGGATGCCTATTATAAGTATAATTACCTAATAATAAAACTAAACTAACCCTTTGCTAAATTCTAGACTTAATTTCTATACCTTACAGGAAAAGGCTAGGTTCCCCTTAAGAACTACTAATTAGACCTATACGATAAGCTAATAATCCGGCTATAAGAAAAGATTACTGTAACCTTAGATAACCTACCAACCTATAAAAGACTTATAGCTTATTACCTATTATTAGACTTAGAACTAAAGCGGATTAATGCCTACCCTAATTAGTAGAAGTGACTCCGTAATAATTAGAACTCGCTAGCTATACCTATAGGAGCTAGAGCAGGAAGATAAGTTATAACTACTTTTATACTAAAGGCGGTTATAACTACGCACTAGCAAGCCTTGCCTAACTAGCTACGTACTACACCATTAACTAGTATTCGCCGTAATACTCTAATTAACCCTGCCTTGGCTACGTGCTTTAACTATAATAAGTAAGGTTACTTTATTTCGTCCTGCTTGGAGCTAAAGGATATAGGCGATATTAAGGAGATAGAGGAAGAAGAAACGTCTAATAAGTTAGAAAAAGAAGAACCCTAGGGAAAGACTCCCCCTTAGGATACCCTATTGATCTTAAAGAGATTAATCTTAGTTAGTTAATAGGTAGAAAGCATTTTATAGTTCTATATATAGTATCTTAAAATAGATATAGAGTTAATATAACTACCCTTATTAATACTAGAGTAAATGGCTTCGCCTTTATAAATACTGCCTATATAAATAATGTTACTAAGTTTCTAAATATAGAAGCTATCCAACTAGAGAAGCCTATCTAGGTAAAGGGCTACAATAGCTAAGCCGGTTAGCCTGTTACCTACGTCTTAAAGTTATATATCGCTCTTAACGGACAACGCTAATACGGTATCCCCTTTTATATTCTAGACCTAGGGTCCTATAATATAATCCTTAGACGAAAATAGATATCCTATTTTAATATTTAGTTAAACATACAAAAAAGATAGTTTGTCTGGCCGGAGGATAGACTAAGGTTGCCCTCCTTTATTAGGGAGATCTGAACTAACTGTAAGACACTAGCCGCAAGGGCTAACCCTATCTACTAGTAGGATATCTAGGCCCGTAACCTAGCCTTTGCCTAAGAGGACACCCGCCATAAAGCTAGAAAGAACTCCGTACTGATAAAGATACTCTCCTAAAGCGCTATATTTAAAGAGGACTCTACGTATAAAAGCGGGATAGATAATAATATAGATAATATCTAAATTGTATAGATCTAACTGTTATGGAAAAGAACGTATTAATAGGATATAAGGGATAACCTCTAAAAGATGCAATAGGAGCTAAAAGGAGTAACGATAACGCTAGTACCCTAGAAGTCCCTAAAGTTACATACGCCCCTATTATTAGTTAACCCCCCTACTATAGACATCGCCGCAATTAGCGTTATAGTGTTCTACTTTAATATATATCGGAAGAATAATAAGGTCTTTATAACGAGCCTATATAAGATTAACCAAATTATTAATAATAGAGAGGAAAGGCTAGATAAGGAAACCAATAAGGAACTAGTTAAACGCCTCTTTTTTACTATTTATATAGGCTATAAGGATGCATTCTTAAAGGCGGCCTTAGATAAATTACTCCCCTACTAGATATATAATTATAAGATTTAATTAGAGGCCAATAACTCGCTAGGCTATAGCCCCCTCTACTATTAATTAATAGATAGGCTAAAAGTAATAAAGCAGTACTTAATTAATAACCTGGATAAAGGGTTTATTAAGCTAAGTTAAGCCCCTTTTACTTCCCCTATCCTGTTTATAAAAAAGCCTAATAAAGGCCTTTGTTTTTATATTAACTATTAAAAGCTAAACGCTATTACTTAAAAGGACCAGTATCCTATTTCTTTAATTAATGAGACCCTTATACGTTTAAGCTAGGTAAAGATCTTTACTAAACTTAATATCCGCTAAGCTTTTTACTAAATTAGGATAAACCCTATATTTAAAGATTTAATAATATTCCGTACCCGCTATAGTTCCTATAAATATAAAGTTCTTCCTTTTAAACTAATAAACGGACTGGCTACGTACTAAAGGTATATAAATAACGTTCTTTTTAATTACCTTAACGAATTCTATACGGCATACCTAAACGATATTCTTATATACTTAGACGACGAACTTAAGTATTAAGTTTATATTAAGAAGGTCCTAGAGAAACTATAAAACGCGGGCTTATAAGTTAATATTAAGAAATGCAAGTTTGGGGTAAAACGTATAAAATACCTTGGGTTTATCGTAACTATAAAAGGAATTAAGGTTAACCCTAAGAAGGTAGAGGTAATCCATAACTAAAAGCCCCCTTATATAGTAAAAGGAATCCAGTTCTTTCTTAGTTTTTATAATTTCTACCGCCGGTTTATCTATAACTACGGAATTGTGGCAAAACCTCTTATATAACTAACCAGAAAGGATATACCTTTTGTTTTTAATAATAGCTGTATAGAGGCCTTTAAAGAGGTAAAGGATTGGCTTATCTCTTCTCCGATTTTTCGTTACTATAACCCGGACCTTAAATTAATGCTAGAAATAGACGCCTCTAATAGGGTTGTAGTATAAATCCTATTACAGTTATATCTAGACGGCGAATGGTACTTTATAGCTTTCTTTTTAAAGATAATAAACTTAGCTAAGTATAACTATAAAGTATATAATAAAGAAATGCTAGCTATTATTTAATTACTCTCCTAATAGCGTATAGAGCTTAAAGGTACGAACTCTCGGATTAAGATATATACAGATTATAAAGCCCTAGAGTACTTTATAATTATAAAGTAGCTTATAGGGCGATAAGCCTAGTAGGCTAAAATACTCTCCTAATTCTTCTTTATAATTATATATCGTTCTAGCAAGTAAAACTTTAAGGCTAATGCCCTAACCCAAAGAGAATAAGATATAGGACCCTAGGATAAGCTAAAGACCCAATATTAGACGCGTGCCCTCCTCTATCCAGAATAGCTTGACCCACGGATCCTTAAGGAGCTAGGCTCTTAGTAAAACAAGCTAGCACTAATAGAGGAGTCCTTAGATAAGCTAATAGGGCTAATTAACCGCCTCCTAACTATAAACCGCACAGCTAATACCCTAAAGGCCCTCCGTAAATAAGCCGTAAAAGAAGACCCCAATTTTAAAATGGAGGAAGGATTACTCCTATACTAGGAGCGGCTTATAGTCCCTAATATTAACAATCTACGGACCAAACTAATCCGCGAAGCTTATTGCTAAGTCTTTACGGCATACCCTAGTAAGAATAAGACCCGTAAAATTATTAACTACCGCTATTACTAGCCGAGAATAGTTATAGATATCAATTAATATATATAGAACTGTAAAGACTACTAGAGAGCTACAATCCCACGGGATAAAACCCTAGGACTACTTAAGCCACTCCTAATACTAGAGCGCTCTTAGCAGTATATCTTTATAGACTTTTACAAACTACCTAGGGACCGTAACGGATATAATATGGTTATAGTTATAGTTAACCGCTTTAGTAAACACCCGTTTTTAATTCTATATTATAAGAACATTAATGCCAAAGAGGTAGCCCGGCTATATATCCATTATGTCTACCAAATCTACGGACCACTAGATACTATTATATCCGATTATAGGCTATAGTTTATATTAGCCTTCTAGAATAAGTTTACCCGGATCCTAAGTATTAAGCTAAAGCTTTTTACGGCTTATTACCCCCAAATAGACAGTTAAATAGAGATTATAAATTAGTACCTAGACTAGAAGCTTAGGCCCTTTATTAACTATTTCTAGAATAACTAGTTTAAACTACTACCCTTAATAAACTACGCGCAAGCAACCCTACCCTACAACTCTATAGGGTTTACCCCAATTTAGCTAGAAATAGGATACTTACCCTATATAAGCTTTAACTAGAAAAGGCTAGAAGAACCCTAAACTATATAAGAGAAGCTATCCTATACTAAGGCCCAATAGTACGCTAAATAATTGGAGGAGGCCTAGACGGTAGCCTGCGAGAACCTAGAAAAAGCTTAGAGGTTAATGGAATAGCAGGCAAATAAATACCGTTAAGAGCCCGATTTTGCCCCTGGCAATATAGTCTAGGTTATAATAAGGAATTAGAGGACTAAATAACCTAGCCGTAAGCTAGACTACTAGATAGTAGGACCGTATAAGGTTCTTAAGAAGATAGGCAACTTATATAAGATAAAGCTCCCAGACTTAATTAGGGTTTACCTTATCTTCTCGCTAGATAAGTTACGGAAAGCTATAAACGACCTATTGCCTAGACAAAAGAACGAGCCTTCCCTACTAGTTTAAGTAAACAGTGATAATAAATGGGAGGTTAACGAAATACTGGCCTGCAAGATAATATAGGGAGCGCTAAAATACCGTGTCTAATAGAAGGGCTACGATCCTAACCTAACCTAGTACCCTATATGGAACTTTATAGGCTGCCCCCAGAAGCTTAAAGAATTCTATAACTAATACCCTAATGCGCCTAAACCCCTAAAGTACCTAGATAAATAGATGGAATGCTAGCATAATAAAGATAATAAGTTACCGGAAGAACATAGGGATAAAAACGCCCCAAAGCCCTAATACAGCTATCTGCCAAATTCTGCTATATTCTGCCGTTTTCTGCTAGTACTATAAAATTTCAGATGTCTAGGAACTTTAACTACTAGTTAAAGTTATCTAATTAGTTAAATCCGTGCTAAGACTTTTAGCGGCTACTTTTTCTGGCCTAGTGCTTCTACTTAGCCTACAATTGCCCTTTATACTTAGTTAGGACGGACTTATATCCCCTTTATCTCCTTATCTTATATTTTTATAATTCTACGTTTATAAGCCTAGTGCTACCCTATTTTTTCTAACTAAGCCTAAGGGCAGGCTTTCTTTCAAAGAGGGGGGTAATGTAACGGCGCTATCGCACGTTACCTGCCAAATTCTGCCATATTCTGCCGACCTGCGATTAGCCCGCCTAAAGCTAGCGCCTTGGCGGCTTACCCTACATATTTGTTTACATCGGTCCTGGCGACCCCTTTTCCTTCTCTTTAGCTTAGTATCTTCGTAATACAGCATTCGTTCAAGCTTCGGTTTAGAGGCATTTGTTCGAGCTGTGATAATAGGCGAGCTTAATAGGGGAACACTTTATTATAGTATAGGCCTTAGAGTTATAAGTAAAGGCTACTTTATTAAGTAGGGAGGCCTAATTAAATTACTTTTAGTTTATAAATATATGCAAGTATACCTTAAGTTTTTGAGTTTAGCGCTTTATTTAACTATATATCTATAGGTAAAATGCGGTACTTAGCCTATACTAAACACAGAGGTAGTAGTATATAATAATACTTTAGTACTTGCTTATAAATATACTACCTCTATTAAAGACGATATTATTTTAAGGCCCTATTTATACGGAGACTCTAAATAAGAGCCCTATAAGTTATATAGTATTAATTTTTTAATATACTAGATAATAGCGTACTAGCTTTATAAAATAGTTTATAAGGATAAGAACAGAGTTATACTTTATACTATTAGGAGTTTTAGACTTAGGGAGATCTATAATAAAATTAAGTAAATAATATTACTAGGCTCTAATAGGGGCCTAAAGAGGCTATAGCTTATTATAGGGTTTATAGCGGCGCGATTTATGGCGTTAGTAGGTATTATAGTTATCTAGGTATTAGCGGAGATCTTTAATAAGGCTATTCTAAACGTACTTCTACATAATTACCATATAGGTATAGTTAAATCTATAGCAGCTACCTATAAGATCGTTATAATTCCACTTAAGGATCTCCTTATTAGCGACTTAGTTATATTAAAATAAACGACTAAGGGGAGTCAAAAGTAAGATAGAAGGTTTTAATTCTTGATATTTGGTAGGGTAAGAAGCTCGTATTATATACAACAATAATTAGGTAGCTGGTAACAGCCACCCTATATTAGGCCCAGCCACCCAATTCTTAACAAGTTAATTAGGGCATAGACATATTAAAAGGGGCGCGTAAGCCTATATAATTAGATTGTCTATAAACGAGAATCTAAAGCTAGAGAAAGGAAAGGAGAAAAAGAGCAGCGTTGGTTAAAGTAGGGCTCTTTTATGCAGCCCCCTAGTTATATAACCGCAAAGTTCTACTAAGTTCTGCTGTTTTCTACCAGTGCTGTAATATTACCCCCCCTTTAGTAAAGTCTGCCTTAGGCTTTATATATCTATATTATATCTATAGGACGTTCTTATATCTATATTCTTCTAGTAGCTTATTATCTTACTATACTAATACTCTATTTACTTATCTAGGTACTTTAGGGGTCTAGGTTTATTAGGGTAATAGCTATAAATTTTTTTAAAGTATATAGAGACTGCTAATAAAGTTCTATATAGGGTACTAGGTAATTATAGCCTTTCTAATTAACGCGGTACTTTAGTATTCTCCTTACTGGTTTATGCGCCGGTATTTCTTTAATTTTCTATTTATTATTACTATTAACTTAAATCGGTAGGGGAGGTTCGTTCTTCTACTTAGGTAATAAATTGTTTATAGCTTTTTATAGCTTATCTAGTAAGAAAATAAGGTAAACCTTAATTAAATCTAGGAGCTTTACTTTATATAAGTTATTAATTTTCTTAAAGACCTTATATAGTCCTACTATCTAATAATCTAGCTTACGGCTAGGCCGTTCTATTTTCTAATTCTTTATTATAACCTAGACTATATTACCTATAGTAAAAATTAGGCTCTTGCCTATACTTACTCGCCTACTATTATATTAATTTCTAGGCCTTTTTTAGATTTATATAGGATACTACCTAGGCTTCTTTTAAGCGCTTAGCGTACTACTAGGCTCCCTTATAAGATAGCGTTTTATATACAGTTTAAGGTCTTTTTAGTCTTTTTTAGTCAAAGCTTAAACGGGGTAAGTAGCCTATTTTTAGTTAAATAGGGGCAAATATAATACAGTTATAGGGTAAGGTTTCTTAGGTATAGTCGATTAGGGGTAGTAGTTTAGCCTAATTATATTAAAAGTAGTTAATAAAGGGCTAGAGTCTCTAGTCTAAGTATTAATTTATAATCTCTATCTAACCATCTATTTAGGGGCAGTATACTATAAAAAGCTTTAGCCTAATACCTAAAATCTAGGTGAACTTATTCTAAAGGGCTAATATAAACTATAGCCTATAATTATATATAACAGCATCCAATAGTCCGTAAATTTGGTAAGTTTAGTAGATATATAGTTAGGCCGCCTTTTTGTTACGAACACTTTAAGTACAATATTACGACTACTAGGAGAGGAGTTAAAAGAAGCTAGTTAGTTAATATAGGCACGGTCTAGAATAGATCCGGTAGAACTATATAACGAGAAATAGTAAGCGAGTTATATAATATTATACGCAGTATATGCAGTATACGAGGGGAATGTACGTATAATATGTATAACACATATATTACGTATAAGAGGAATTTTATAGAAGTACGGCTGTGTATTTAAGGACCTTTAGTCCCTACCTAGATAGTTCCTTCGTTATAGTAATTCTTAGAATATAATTAGAGTTAATCTATTAGGCAACCACTCCACTAGTTATTATTACATTGTTAACTTTAATTTATATTACCTATATACCTAGCCTATTAATAAGCCTATTATAGTACTTGCTATAAGGTTCCGTTATATAATTACTACTTAGTTAAGGTATTAAATATAAAAAGTTAAATAAATATACTACTAAAAGCAGCCACTATAACGCCATTAACGGTGGCAACTACTTTAAGGTTAGGAGGTGACACTAGTATAGCAGATACTAACTTATAATAACCTATAATAGTTAAATAACTATAAGAGATAGTTAACTAGTTAATAGAAAATAATGTAATACTTAAATAAAGAATTAACGGGATAAGGGTAGTAAAGATTAAGTTACCTTTAATTAAGAGATTCTTAGGAGAGAGATTAAAACTTAAAGGGTTCCTTATATAAATGCACTTTAAGGTTATATAAGAAGGAGTAAAATTGCTAATATCTATAGATTGAATAGCGTATATAGGACTATTCCTATTAAAAAGGGCACTTAAATAGTTTAAGCCTTACCTTATAGAAATATAGGTAAATAGAATAACAACCACTAACTAAGAGGTGCGGTTTATATTCTTAAGTTAGAAGGGATTTATAAAGCAACTTATATAAATGTTTAGAGACCTAGAGGTAGTAACTATAGCGAAAAAAAAACTCTAAGACATTACGTAATAAACCTTAGTAATTAAGTATATAATATAGTTCTAAATATTAGCTATATAAGTTAAGTGGAATAATAAGGCGCTTATAGTATAGTATAAATAGGGACTTAAGGTTAAAGTCTAGGATGTAATTATTTTAATAGAAGATGCGAATACTCTAAGGGATTTAATAGATTAGGTAATTAAGATTAATAATTAGATCTACTAAAGAGAATAGGCTAAGAGAGGCTAAGATAGAGTTTTATAGTTATATAAGACGTAGAGTACGCAATGACTAAAGCTAAGTTAAAAACTATAGTATAGCGTAAAGCTAATAGACCTAAGCGGTACTAAAGAAACCTATAAGAGATAGAGTAAAAAACTATAAAAACCTAAAGGTTAAGGATCTAGTAATTATAGGACTAAGAAGTAGAGGCTAAACTAGGAATTTTAGCAGTAGAAGACGTTTAGGCAAACTCTATAGCAAAGTTAGTAGTTTAGGGATAGAGCTTATATAAATTATGGAAAATAAGGTTACTTTACAAGGGATTATAAAGATAGTTAGAGTTATTATATAATAAAGGGAACTAGACTAGTAGAAGATATATACGTATAAAGGGATAATAGTATACTGCGAGGAACAAAAGAATATTTAATTAGAAGTTTTGCGTTTTATTATAATAACGCATACTAAATTTATAAAGACGCTAAGTACGGCGTAAGCTATTAGCTATAAAAGATAAAATTTATAGAGTATAAAGGGGCTAATAAACTATTATATAAATTGGATATTAAAGATAACAAGTTTAATATAGGCGAAATATTTACAAACGATAAGGTAATAAAGGCAGCTTACTAGGAGTATATAAACCTTAAAGAAGTTATAATAGAAGTAGAGACTAAGACCGCTATAGAGTAAGGTTTAGTAATAGGTATTATAATACTGTTAAATACGGTATCTATTACTTTATAAGACGGTAGGAAGAGTATCTTAAAGAGATTAAGTAAGTAGATAAATGCTAGTGCTAATTTACCACTTAATAAAGGTAAAAGGCTAAAGGCTTAAGATTTTTAAGACGAGATAAAAGACGACTAAGATTTTTAAGATAAGATAAGGTATACCTAAGGACCTATAATAAACGAAAACCGATAGAGTAGGGCAGCAGCTTAGTTTAAAAATATATAAACAAGCTCGGGATAGAGTTTCCTATAGGTATAAGATTCTTAAGATAAAATAAGTAAAATTTAAGACTCTCAAGAAGAGATAAGAACACCTAAGCCTAGTTAGACTAAGGTAGGAGCTAAGCTTAAGATAGAAGTAAGCTTAAAATTAAGAATCTTATAGAACTAAGACTTTAACGTATAAATAAGGACTATTAATAAGATTAAGAAGTAAGAAGACTTTAGGGATCTACTTATAAGATATGAAAAGAAAAAAACTATAGAGGAATTTAAAGTAAGAATTACCTTATAGTAAGAATAAAAACTAAATAAAAAATTTAGTATACTAGGTCGTATAAGGGACAAAGTACTTATATAAAGATTTACTAATAGACCTAGGATAGGCATACTAAGAGCTAAGTAGCTTGCTAAACTAGAAGAAGAAGAGAATTTAAGGATTTTAACTAGGTTCGAAGAATAATATATAAAAGGCTATTATAACATAGTAATAAAGAGATACTTCCTTACGGATAAGCTATATATACTTAAAGGACTGTACTAAAAGTAGTATAGATAACGACATAATAATAAGTAGGAAGATTTCTATATATAGTTAGATAAAAAAGTTATCTAAGACCACCCAATTATAAAAAAGGCTATAACTTATATTAAAGGAGCCTTAATTATAACATTAAAGGATTTAAAGGAGTAATTAGAGGACTAAAAAAGTGAAAGGTAAATCTTAGTACCTATAAACGAAGTCGCAACGCTTAGATTAATATAAGAAAGGTTTAAACTTAAGGATAAAAACGAGCTAAGAGTTAACCTAAGACACTAAGTATATTATATATTGGCATAGATTGCATATATAGAGTACCTAAGGATAGGAACCGGAAATACCTAGTAAGGATATATTAGGCACCAAATAAGGCGAAATATTAAAATGCTAAGTATATATATAGTTGGCACCTAGTAGAAGTTTAAAAATAAGGGGACTTAACGCTTTAACCAGGAGGATTCCTAATAGAAGAATGCCTAGACGGATAACAATAGTAGAAATGTTTAGAGAACACCTATCTGTGGTATATTAAAGATAAAAAGCAAACTAAGTATTAGCTAAAAGTGGACTAAGTATAAACAGGATTAAGCAGCTAATAATTAGAAAAAGTAGAGGCCTACAAAACCAGAGGGAACCAGTAGTAAAGCCTTAGACCCTTAAAGGAATTTAAGGTTAATACCTAAATTTATAAGTTAAGTGGCAAGATTAGCAGTTTAAGGTATTAATAGATAGTAGAGTAATAAGAAACCATATCTTACTAGTAATAGTTAAAAGAATAGGGTTACCACATAGGAAAAAGGAGTATCCTTACCTATTAGTAACAATTTTAGGAGATCTAATAGCCTATAGAGGAGGTATTATTAACCTTAAAACAGGACCTATTTAGTTAACTATTAAAGGAAGATAAGTTAAGATGTCTTTTAATATATTACTATTAGGGAATAATAAGGCAGTATTAGGAATACCTTAGTTATAGGAATATAATCTAAAGATTAATTAGGTTATAGGTTAAGTTAATATTAAAGATACTTAACGACGTAAGATATAATAATAAGCTAAGTTAGTATAGTACTAAGTAGGAGCAACCTACGAAGAAATAGAGAAAGGGCTAAGCTATATACTAAAGAGATACTATAAGTATAGTAAGAAACTATAGTTACCGGAAAGTAAAAAGCTGTTAAAGTATATAGCATAGGACTATAAGATAGAATTAAAACTAGGAATAAGTCTAAGGTTCTTTCTAACCTATAAGCTTACTAAAGAAGAAGGTAGAGCACTAAAAGAGTTTATTTAAGAAAACCTATAAAAGGGATATATTAGACCATCGCAATTATTAGCGGGCTATCTAGTACTATTCGTACTAAAGAAAAATAGTAAACTAAGACTGTGTATTAACTATAGATAGTTAAATAGCATTACTAGGAAGGATAAATATCCTTTACCCTTAATTAGCGAAATCTAAGATAGAATAGGTAATATATAAATCTTTATAAAAATAAATCTAAGATAGGCGTACTATTAGATTAGAATTAAGGAAGGCAACAAATAAAAGGCAGCCTTTAGGTTAAAGGAAGGACTATATAAACTATTAGTTATGCAATTTAGGCTTATAAACGCGCTAGCAACGTTTTAGAAACGTATTAATAATATATTAGGAGAACACTTAGATAAATTTGTTATAGTATATCTTAATAATATTATTATCTACTTAATAACTAAGGAAGAACACGGAGAACACATTAAATAGGTTTTAAAGAGACTATAAGAAGAACAGATACTAGTAGTAATTAAAAAATACAAGTTCTTTACTAAAAAGACCGATTTTATAGGATTTATTATTAAACTAGGCTAACTTAGTATAGATCTAAAAAAGATTAAGGCTATAGTAAATTAGTAGGAACTAGAGAACGTTATATAGTTAAAATCGTTCCTAAGGTTTTATAATTACTATAGAAGGTTTATAGCGTAATAGTTAAAGGATATTAAACTATTTACGCGCTTAATAAAGAAAGAAGAACTATAAATATAGGGAAAGGAATAATAAAAACTATTTAAAGAAGTTAAAAGGTTATTTACCTAGGAGCTAGTTCTTAAAATCTATTAACTAGGACTAGAGACAGTTATAAAAACAAATGTATTAAACTTTATACTAGGGGTATATTTTATATAAAAGCATCTAAATAGATAGCACCTAGTGGCATACTATAGTTAAAAGATAATACTACCGGAACTAAACTATAACATCTATAATAAGGAGTTATTAGGTATAATTATAGCACTAAAGAAATAAAAAGCATTCTTGCAAGGCATAGAAAAACTATTTATAGTTAAAATAGACTATAAGAACCTAATAGGATTCCTAATAACAAAGGAACTTAACCAAAGATAGGTTAGATAGGTAGAGATACTTATAGAATACTATTTTAAGATTTAGTATACTAAGGGAACAGACAATACGCAAGCCAATACGTTAAGTTAAAAGGCTAAACTATAAAATAATAAAAAGCTATTAGGGGCTTTACTGCAAAAAGATATAGATAAACTAATTAGGTATAATTATCTAAAAATTATAGTAACTTAAGAAGAGGAATTGGAAAGAATTTATAAGTTACTAAAGAGCTTTTAGGCATAAAGAATCTTTAAAGCATAATTAGAGGAACAATTAGAACATTTAGGCGAAGAAATACTGTATAAGCATAGAGAGGTAAAGTATATCCTAAGAAGTATAGCAGAGCACTTTATAGAGGACTTCTATAAGGGACTAACTTAAAGACATAACGGAGCTATAGGCTTAGTATTAAGACTCTAAGAGGAGTATATTATTAACGGAATCTAAAAGATAGCTAGAAAGGTTACTAAAGAGTGTTTAAATTACTAAAGAAATAAACTAATAAGGCATAAGCTATATAGAGGGCTATAACCTATTAAAATACTAGAGAGACTATGGAAGGTTATATTATAGGACTTTATTATAAAGTTGCCAAAATTAAGAGACCCTATTACTGGATAAGATTATAACGCGATCTTAATAATAGTAGACAAGCTTATAAAGTGGGGATACTTTATAGCATATATAGAAGAAATCTTAGCGGAAGATGTCGTTAGAATCTATATTAAAGAAGTATTTATAAGACATAGAGCACTAAGTAAAATTATATTAGATAGAGATCTAAGATTTATAGTAGTATTTTAGGAGGTATTTTTAGCGGAATAAGGAGTTAGAGCAATAACTTCTACCGTATATTATCTGCAGACAGATAGTTAAATAGAAAGATTAAATTAGACACTAGAGTAGTATCTAAGACACTATATTAATTACGTATAGAATAATTAGGTATTATTGTTACTAGTTATATAGTTTATATATAATGCAACACTATAGGAAGGAATAGGCACTTTACTATTTAAGGCGAATTATAGATATAAGCTAAGAATATTATTATCGCCGCGTTAAGTAAAGAAGACAAGTAGCGCAGCTAAGTAAAGAATGGAGATATTAATAAATCTTTACAAGAACCTTACGGAAACAGCTAAGGTAGTATAATAAAGAATAAAAAGATACTATAACGCTAAGAGATCTAAGGGACCAGATCTTAAGGAGGGAGATAAAGTATAGCTACTATATAAAAATTTTAAAAGTTAATAACTAAGTAAGAAGTTGGACTACGTTAAACTAGGACCTTTTAAAATTATTTAGAGAATTTTACCAGTTACGTTTAAGTTAAACCTACTAGCTAAAATAAAAATCTACCCTATATAGTATGTTATAATGTTAAAGCTAGTATACAGAAATATTAAGCTATTAGTTTACAAAGCAGACACATATAGAGGACGAGAAGAGGATAAATAGCAAGTTTTAAAGATTATTAGTTACGAGGACGTTGACAATAAAATATAATATAAGGTAAAGTAGATAGGCTATAATAAGACTACCTAGGAACTACTAGAAAATCTAAAGAACGCTATAGGAAAGGTATAGGAGTATTAGAAGAGAATAGGTTAGGTAATATTAATAAAGAAGGATCGCCAAAGAATAAGTTACCTAAGGGGGACCTAGGAAAAGCGACTGCTAAACTACTTAGAGTTGTTTCCTTTATAGAAAGAGAGTTAGTTCTCTTATTACCAAGTTCCTATAGACCTTATTTTATAAGTTTCTACTTTTTAGAATAAACCTTCTCACAAACCTTCTTAAGACGAAGAAGACGGGCAGATGCTATAATATGGGCATTTAGGGCCTTCTGTTCCGCGTTATGAGAACACTTAAGCTTAGTAAAAGCCTATAACAGCTTACTATTAAGCTTTATAGCAGCAGATTAAATATAAAACCCTATAATAAATTACTTAGGGAACTTAATAACTATTAAGAGTTATAGGGCGCGTATACTTAGCGTTAGAGATAGAGTAAATATTGCAGAATAAACGGATATTTACTTTAGTGCACTCTAAACATAAAAAGGGTTGCTAGGAGAAAGAACTTGCCAACGCAATATAAACTAACCCCTTTTTCGTATAACGAGAATATAGAGATAGTATTATCTTACTAAGCGATAGTATACTAGCAATAGTGCGAGTATAACACTGCACTTATAATAAAGAAGGAGGTTTAGAAACCTTAGGAGATATAATAAGTAATAATGTTAACTAAATTAATTAAACGGATATTATACCTTTAGTAAATGACCTAAAGATGCTAGAAATCTTTAAGGATAAAGATAAAGAGGAGGGAAATAGTATTACGGACGCTTTAAGTACGATATTATAACTACTAAAAAAGGAGTTAGAAGAAGCTAGTTGGTTAATATAGGCACAGTCTAAAATAGATCTGGTAGAACTATGTAATGAGGAATAGTAAGCGAGTTATATAATGTTATACGTAGTGTACGCAGTGTACGAGGGGAATGTACGTATAATACGTATAACACGTATATTATATATAAGAGGAATTTTATAGGAGTACGGCTGTGTATTTAAGGACCCTTAGTCCCTACCTAGATAGTTTCTTCGTTATAGTAATTCTCAGAATATAATTGGAGTTAATCTGCTAGGCAACTACTCCACTAGTTATTATTACGTTATTAACTTTAATTTACATTACCTACACACCTAGCCCATTAATAAGCCTATTGTAGTACTTGCTATAAGGTTCCGTTACACTTTTTAGTATTAATATTCTTATATTAGAGAATTAAAAACAGGCGTTTGCTAAAGCGGCTAACTAGAATTATAACTATATTATATCCGCTACTGTCTAAAGGTAGTTTATAGAAATTTATAGAGATATACTACTAGGGGCGTTTTAGTATTAGAAGAGGGTTTAATAGCCCTAAGGTTTTATCTTACGAAACTATAAACCTATAGCAGCCGTTATAGTTCTATATATAACGGTTAATATCTATAACTATTTTAGGCTAGTAGTAACAGTTACTAATAACCTTATAGGTTTTATTTTTTCTAGGGTAGGCTATAGAGACCTAGGTATATACTTTAGCAATAAGCCGATTTTATTAGTCCTATTTCTCTACTACTACTAGCCGTTCCTAGTACTTAAGCAGTCCCTTTTTACGGGACTATAGACTAGTAATATCCTTTGCCATTTTACGGTACTCCTATAGAGAACGGGCCGTATAATTTACCTATGGCAGTTTATTAATAAGGTTAAGTTTCGTAGAGTTAATAGAGTGTATCCTAGCTTCTAGAGATTCTATACTTAGTTCTACCTATATTTAAGAGTTAAGGTACTATAATTATAGTAGCGTCTAGGTCCATAATAGGATCTTTATAGCTATCTATTTATCTAGGTCCTATTTTTATTATATAAGTATATCCATATAATTTATAGCGCCTAGCCTATATATAATTAAAAGGTTAAATTAAGATAGGATATCTACCTAGCGCGCTTACCGTGCTATAAGGGCCTTTATTATTATAAAATATTCTAAAGCCTTATAATTGAAAACTATCTAAATAGGCTTAGGGGTCCCTTCTAACTATACTCGCTAGTACTAAAAGCTAGAGCTAATAGCTAGCATTTCCTTATTGTAAATTAGGTAGTTTAGCTTAGTATCTACTATAGTCTTTAAATAGTAAGTAATAGAATGCTATTATCTATCTATCTACTTTTAGAAATAAACGCTAGCTATAATACTATCTAAGGCGTTAATTTCTAGCATTAAAGGCAGTTTTAGGTTAAAGTAGGTAAGTAAGGGAGTAGAGACTAGTTGTTTCTTAAGCTTATTAAAAGCGTACCTATATATAGTAGCTTAAAATATAAGTATTACTTCTATATTTAAAACAAAGGCCGTATTTAATATGTTATTTATATTTAATAAATACTTTTAGGGCGTAAGAGAGGGTTCCGGCGTTAATATATATAGCATTTAAGCCTTTATAGGTTTTAGGCGGCTAAGGGATAGAGTATTAAGGTATATATTTTAGGGTAATGCGTAATATATTATTATATAAGCTATTAATAATATTAGCGTAGGTAGTAACAGTATTTAGCTGTTTAGCTCCTATAAGGAAGGCCTTTAACTTAGGGTTTAATAATTCTATTAGGCGATTAATTAACGCAGATTTATTCTATTTAGTCTTTTTAGCTTAGTAGTAAAACTTAGTAAAGTATAATAGGAAGTTCTTAAAGCCTTATATTATCTTATTTAGTTTCCTTTATACTATAACGGTATAGTTAGGGTTGTTATAAGAGGCTTCTAGTATAATAACTAGTTCTTTTATAGTGCTTAGCTAGAATAAGTATATAGTTTCTATAGCGTCTCCTTTTAAGCGGCTTATAGTATAATATAGCTAGCTATTAGGAGTAATATAGCGATTAATATTACCATTTAGTTTATTTTCAAGTTAAAAAAGAAGTATAGTTTACTTCTTTTACTTAAAAAGGCAGAAGGGTTAGAGAGGCGTTTAGTTAGTTTTTTTATAGAGGTACTAATTAGCGAATTTAGGGTTATAGAGCTAGTTTTAGACGCGTTCTTTTTACCTAGTGTTTATAGGTTAATACTAGTAGGGGTAAGTAGGGGTAATGGTATAGCAGACGGTAGATTTTAGCAGATCTCTTTGTTTTCCTTTTTAGAGATTTAATTAACTTATAATATTAGGCTTTTTAATAGGTAAGAATATTTACAAAGGCCTATTATAAGTTCTTTATTTATTTAGTAAATATAGCGTATAGGTCTTTTATAGATATAGGCGCTTTTAGGTTATTCTATATACTAGGCGAGGCGGTATAAAGTATAGGTTTAGCATAATATAGTATTACTAAGTAAATATAAGCGACAATAATATATAGCAAAGTAAATATTATTAAGCTATATATAACTATATAATAAAGTTAAGACATTATATAAGGAAAGAAAGTAAAAAACGCGAGGAAAGAGTATATATTGTTAATTTAGTTGCTTAGTTAATATATGCATAGAGTAGAATAGGATTTAGGTAGTAGTCCTAGCAGAACTTAGTAGGATTTAGTAGAACTTAGCGGAATATAGTAAAATGCAGCAGATTGCCGTTAGATTGTTATAAATTACGGCAAATTATAGTCTTGTAGTCGGTCTCTAATTACTAAGTTAGTAAAAATAGGTAGACGTATATAAAGTATTATAAAGGTGTCCTATAACAAGATATCTTAGTAATTTATTAGCGGGATTTGTCTTTTCTAGACGGTATATAATTTTAAAGTTATACTATAATAGTGCCTCTACCTACCTAGCTTATTAACTACTTAATACCTTTATAGTTATAAAATAGTCTAGGTTATTATAGTCTATAAGGGTTATTTTCCTTAACTAAAACGCCATAGTATACTATTTTCCGTCTTTTAATTAAGATATAATTACCCCTAGGGCGAAGCTAGATATATCTATTTTAAGGTATATATATAGCTCCTAGTAGAAGCATATTAGAATTAGCGCTAATGTAATAAATCCTTTAACTGGTCTATAGCCTATTTAGCAGCTCCCCTAAATATAAAGGGTCCTATCTTCTTGCCGTTCTTAAATCCCTTTTATAGATTAGTAATTAGAAATACTACTTACTATTACGGAAGTAGGCACGAGCTGGAATATAATGTACTAAACGGGGTAGAAATTGAAGGCTATGTACGCGTAACTATGCGTGGTTAATATAAAGACATTTAGATGTAGAAATAGAGTAGGTTAGGTACGGGTATAAATAAGGGTTATAGGGGAACGTGCGTAGGTGTCTTAAGACGGAGGTAAGCATGGGTTAAGAACGTCAAAACGCGCAGGGACGTGAGAACGTGTAAGTCCCGTGACACTTACGTATAGTAAACAATAAACATTTAGTAGAAGTTCGCCGTGCCTAAAAAAACTTATACTTCTCTAAATATTATAGAATAGGGCTATTCCCTAATAGCGTCTACCCGGCTTTTCTCTATTAATACTTCGTTAGCGCCAATAATAAAGTCTAAAATTTTAATGCTAGTAGTATATTATAAGGCATATTGCCTAGGTATAGAGTAGGGGGTAAATAAGCCGAGTATAAGTTATAGGAGAGTTAATAGAAGAGGACGATATAGTAAAGAGGATATATGGCAATACCCTAGTATAAAGGCGAACTAATAAGGAGGTGCTAAGCCTAGCCAGAGACTAGGTCTTAGTTACCTCTAAGCAACCCTTAGGCGATACACCCGAGTAAGGGATAAAATATCCCTTATATATATAGAACGCGTATTTTCTTAGGTTTATATAGAGCTTATATTTCTATAGTCTTTCTAGTACTATTCGCACGTAGTATATATATATATATATTATGGTTATTAGATTAGACTATATACATCATGTTTAATAGGCCTAATAATGCCTTATTAATATCCCTTAACCCGCTAGCGTCCTCCGTTATTGATAAGATGATGGTCCGTGTGTATAGAACACCAAAAATTCGTCGATCTAGGGCTCTTTATTGGCTAAAGCCTTATCGATAACTGGGAGCCAGAACCAGCGGGTTAAGGGATAGGCCTTGAATATTACTAGTATATTAGTAAGCCCAAATGGCGTTACTAGGTACTTAAAGTAGCTATACTATATTTAAAACGCCGTTTTCTACTTATCGCCGGCTTTAATCCGGATTTAATAGTATGTATCTTTTAAACCTAATTTTATAAATATTTTTACGCCTAATAGTCTGTTAATAAGCTCCTTTATTAAAAGTAGTAGGGAATAACTCTTTATAGTAATCCTGTTTAGTGCCTAATAATTAATATAGAGATATAGGGTCTTATTCTTTTTAGATATAAATAAGATTATTACCCCTATATAAGGTAATAGGCTACGCACTACCTAGCTATAGTATAAACCTTAGTAAAAGGCAAGTAGATAACTAGTAAGATACTAGGTATAACTGTACGGAACAATATATATAAGTAAGGTAACTTGACTAAAAGGACTAACTCCTAAATACCTTCTCTATAAGGAATAAAGTTAATCAACTATTTGTATCAAAACTGCAAGTAGAAAAACCCGTTTTAGCATCTATAGCTAGAACTAAAGAAAAATAAAATATTCTCCTTATGACTATAGAAGAGTATAATGTAGACTTCCTAGTCAAATATAAGGAAATCTAGCATAACTGCTTTACCTTTTAAAGAGAATAAAAACTAGAACCATAGGTTTAAATTATAGCCTATAGGGTTCCTACCCTACCTTTCCTAGGAGAAAGAGGATCTAAGCTTCTAAAAGAAGAAATTGAGACTTTTAATCCTATAAGGATATAAGGACTACCTAGATGGATCTTATCTAGTAAAAAAAGACATAATCTATAGACCAGATTTGGCTCTATAGTTTTTACTATAGAAAACGAAGAAAAAAGACAAGAAATCCTTAAGCAAAAAGAGATATTAATTGTAGGTACAGCTACTAAGGTAGTAAAATACCTTGAAGTCTCTCTTACTACGCAGTGCACTAGCTGCTAAAAATTTGGCCATATAGGAGATAGATGCTCTACTAGGGCCTATAGATTCTATGCGGCTGCACATCTATCTAAAGACCACTGCTGTCCTACCTATTTAATAATAGGCAAGCCTTATAAGCACACCACCCCTCTATACATTAATTGTAAGGAAAAACACTTTGCTAATAGTAAAGACTATAAGACTCTTTTTATTTTTATTTTTATATATCCGTTGTATTATACTACGTATAATACTGCGTATGCAGCCTCTAGGCTATGGCGCTATAGTCCTATATATATGAATCCCTTAGGGCAGCTTAATATGTACTAGTAACTATGTCCTAGTAGTTTATAAGCCCCTAAACTAGGGGTTTATAGTTCCTTAGTAAAATACTAAGTTACAAGCAACTACTAGGGAATGAGAAGGTAGTAGAAAACTATAAGAAATAAGAAGTCCTAACGCCTATCCCTGTCCTTTTGTAATTTATTTTTGTCCTTTTGCTTACTAATATCTCTTTACTAGGAGCCTAGTAGGAGTTACCTCCTTCTATAGATCCTGCTGTTATTAGCCACTTTCTAGTAGATATCCCTGTCCTACTTAGGAATAGAAAAAGCGCCTCTCTTCCTTTTTGTGTACAAAATAGCTTTTCTAGAGAGAGAGAAGAGCCTAGTTTCTTTTGCATTTCTCTTCTTTCTTCTCTATATAGGTTGCAGTCTAGTAGTAGGTGCCTAGGGGTTTATAGTGCTCTACATTCCCTAAAGCATCTACCATCTTTGTCCTCCCCCCCTATTACTTTAGAGAAGGATTTAAAATAGCTTTTTAGGATATTTATCCTTAGGGGCTTTAAGAGAAAAGGAATAACTTCCTTTACAGATTGTAACGAAGCCTTGTAGTAGGGACTACGGTGGACTTGTTAATGGACTAGGTGTGTAGGTATTACAAGTAAGTCAACAACGTAATAATAACTGGTGGAGTGGTTGCCTAATAGATTAACTCTAATTATATTCTAAGAATCACTATAAGGAAGGAACTATCTAGGTAGGGACTGAGGGTCCTTAAATATATAACCGTACTCCTATAAAATCCTTCTTATATATAATGTACGTCTTATATATAAGGTACGTGAGTTCCCTTTATTCCTCTTGTTCCTCTTATAGCACCTTATATAACTTTAGTTACTATTCTTCATTATATAGTTCTATGGGTTCTATCCTAGACCGTGCTTATATTAACTAACTAGCTTCTTCCAACTCCTCTCTAAGTAGTTGTAATATTATACTTAAAGCGTCCGTAACACTATCTCCCTCCTTTTTATCTTCGTCCTTAAAGATACCTAGTATCTCTAAGTTATTTACTAGAGGTGTAATATCCGTCTAATTAATTTAGTTAATATTATTACTTATAATACCTAAAGCTTCTTCTTCTTTATACGCGCAACGTCGTGCTCGCACTATTGCTATAATATTGTCGCTTGGTGAAATAATACTATCTCTATATTCTTGTTGCTTAAAGGAGGGGTTAGTATATATTGCGCTAGCAAGTCCTTTATCTCGGCAACCCTCCTCTTATTTAGAGTGCACTAAAGCAAACATTTAATTGTCTTGCGATGTTCGTTCTACTTCTAACACTAAGTATACGCGTCCTATAACTCTTAATAGTCTTTAAGTTCCCTAAGTAATTTATTATAGGGTTTTATATTTAATCTACTGCTATAAAGCTTAATGGTAACCTAGCGCAGGCCCTTACTAAGCTTAAGCGTTCTTAGGATGCGGAATAAAAGGCCCTAGATGCTTATATCGCGGCGTCTACCCGTCTACTTCGCCTTAAGAAGGTATATGAGAAGGTTTATTTTAAGGAGTAGAAACTTATAGAATAAGGTCTGCAGGAACTTAGTAATAAAAGAACGGATTCTCTTCTAATAGAGAAGGAAACAACTCTAAGTAGTTTAGCAATCGCTCTTCCTAGGTCCCCCTTAGGTGGCTTATTCTTTGGTGATTCCTCTTTATTAATATTGCCTAACCTTTTCTCTTCTAATACTCTTATACCTTTCCTATAGCATTCTTTAGATTCTCTAATAGCTCCTAGGTAGTCTTATTATAGCCTATCTACTTTACTTTATACTATATTTTGTTATTAACGTCCTTATAACTAACAATCTTTAAAACTTGCTATTTATCCTCTTCCTGTCCTCTATACGTGTCTGCTTTATAAACTAGTGGCTTAATATTTCCGTATGCTAGCTCTAGTATTACGATATACTGTATAGGGTAAATCCTTATTTTAGCTAGTAAGTTTAGCTTAAACGTAACCGATGAAATTTTCTATATAATTTTAAAAGGTCCTAGTCTAACGTAGTCTAACTTCCTACTTAGTTATTAACTCTTAAAATTTTTGTGTAGTAGCCATACTTTATCTCCCTCCTTAAGATCTGGTCCCTTAGATCTCTTAGTATTATAGTACTTTTTCATTCTTTACTGTACTGTCTTAGCTATTTCCGTAAGGTTTATATAAAGATTTATTAAAGTCTCTATTCTTTACTTAGCTCTGCTACTTATTTTCTTTACTTATTATAGCAATAATAATATTCTTAGTTTGTATCCATAATTCGCCTTAAATAGTGACGTACCCATTCCTTCTTATGGTGTCGTATTGTATGCAAATTATATAACTAGTAATAGCGATACCTAATTATTCTATACGTGATTAATATAGTGCCTTAGATACTGCTCTAGTGTCTAGTTTAATCTTTCCGTTTAACCGTCTATCTGCAGATAATATACGGTAGAAGTTACTACTTGAACTCCTTATTCCGCTAAGAATACTTTTTAAAATACTGCTACGAATCTTAGATCTCTATCCGATATAATTTTGCTTAGTGCTCTATATCTTACGAATACTTCTTTAATATAAATTCTAGCGACATCTTCTGCTAAGATTTCTTCTGTATAGGCTATAAAGTATCCCTACTTTATAAGCTTGTCTACTATTACTAAGATTATATTATAATCTTATCCGGTAATAGGGTCTCTTAATTTTAGCAACTTAATAATAAAGTCCTATAATATAACCTTCTATGGTCTCTCTGGTATTTTAATAGGTTGTAGCCCTTTATATGGCTTATACCTCGTTAGTTTATTTCTTTAGTAATTTAGATACTCTTTAGTGACCTTTCTAGCTATTCTCTAGATTCCGTTAATAATATACTCCTCCTAAAGTCTTAACACTAAGCCCGTTGCTTTATTGTGTCCTTAAGTTAGTTCCTTATAGAAGTCCTCTATAAACTGCTCTACTATACTTCTTAGGATATACTTTACTTTTTAATTTTTATATATATCCGACTATAGGTCTTCTAGTTATACTTCTAGAATCCTTTATACCTAAAAGCTTTCTAGTATTTTATAGACTTTCTTTTCTAACTTATTTTCTTATATTGCTGCGATCTTTGGATAATTATACCTAATTAGTCTATTTATATCTTTTCGCAGTAAAGCCCCTAATGGCTTATCGTTATTTTATAGTTTAGCCTTTCAACTTAACGCATTAGCTCGCGTGTTGTCTATACCCTTAGTATACTAAATTTTAAAATAGTATTCTGTAAGCATCTTTACTTATCTAACCTATCTTTAGTTAAGTTCCTTTATTATTAGGAATCCTATTAGGTTCTTATAATCCGTTTTAACTATAAATAGTTTCTCTATGCCTTATAAGAATGCTCTCTATTTCTTTAGTGCTGTAACTATACCTAACAACTCCTTAACGTAGGTGACAGGGTTTTGACGGTGTGATGAGTTTTGACGGTTTTAAGGTTTCCCATACAAACTTTGTCTGTGTCCTCTCGCTTAAAGTTTTGATGTTCAAAACCGTCAAAACCCTGTCACCCACGTTATTATAGATGTTATAGTTTAACTCTAGTAGTATTATCTTCTAACTATAGTATGCCACTAGATACTATCTATCTAGATGCTTTTATATAAAATATGCTCCTAGTGTAAAGTCTAATATATCTGTTTCTATAACCGTCTCTAGTCCTAGTTAATAGATCTTAAGAACTAGCTCCTGGGTAAATAACTCTTTAACTTTCTTAAAGAGTTCTCGCTGTTCCTTTCCTTATGCCTATAGTTCTTCTTTCTTTATTAATTATATAAATGGTTTAATATCCTTTAACTATTGCGCTATAAACCTTCTGCAGTAATTGCAAAACCCTAAAAACAATCTTAACTGCGTAACGTTCTCTAGTTCCTACTAATTTACTATAGCCTCGATCTTCTTTAGATCTATGCTAAGTTAGCCTAGTTTAATAATAAATCTAATAAAATTAGTTTTCCTAGTAAAGAACTCGCATTTCTTAATTGCTACTAGCATCTATTCTTTTTATAGTTTTTTTAAAACCTATTTAACGTATTCTCCGTGCTCTTCCTCGTTTATTAAGTAGATAATAATGTTATTAAGGTATACTATAACAAATTCATCCAAATGTTCTTCTAATATATTATTAATACGCTTCTAGAACGTTGCTAGTGCGTTTATAAGCCCGAATTATATAACTAATAGTTTATATAGTCCTTCCTTTGACCTAAAGGCTGCCTTTTATTTATCGCCTTCCTTAATCCTGATCTGATGGTACGCCTATCTTAGATCTATCTTTGTAAAGATTTGCGTATTACCTATCCTGTCTTAGATTTCGCTAATTAAGGGTAAAGGATATTTATCCTTTTTGGTGATGCTATTTAACTGCCTATAGTTAATACACAGCCTTAGTTTGCTATTCTTTTTTGGTATAAATAGTACTAGATATCCCGCTAATAACTGCAATAGTCTAATGTATCCTTTTTGTAAGTTTTCTTAGATAAACTCTTTTAGTGCTCTACCTTCTTCTTCGGTAAGCTTATAGATTAGAAAGAACCTTAGACTTATTCCTGGTTCTAATTCTATCTTATAGTCCTATACTATATACTCTAATAGCTTTTTACTCTTAGGTGACCATAGTTTCTTGCTATACTTATGGTATCTTTTTGGTATATAGCTTAGCCCTTTTTCTGTTTCTTTATAGGTCGCTCCTACTTAGTACTATACTAGCTTAGCTTATTATTATATCTTACGGCGTTAAGTATCTCTAATATTAACCTAACCTATAATCCAATCGATCTTTAGATTATATTCCTATAACTAAGGTATTCCTAGTACTGCCTTATTATTCCCTAATAGTAATATATCGAAAGATATCTTGACTAGTCTTCCTTTAATAGTTAACTAAATAGGTCCTATTTTAAGATTAATAATACCTCCTCTATAGGCTATTAGATCTCCTAAAATCGTCACTAATAGGTAAGGATATTCCTTTTATCTGTATAGTAACCCTATTCTTTCTACTGCTGCTAGCGAGATATAGTTCCTTATTGCTCCACTATCTATTAATGCCTTAAACTGTTGATCTTGCCACTTAACTTATAAATTTAGGTATCGTCCTTAAATTCCTTTAAGGGTCTAAGGCTCTATTACTGGCTCCCTCTAGTCCTATAGGCCTCTACTTTTCCCAACTATTAGCTGCTAGATCCTATTTATACTTAGTTTATTTTAGGTTAATACTTAGTTTGCTTTTTGTCTTTAATATGCCATAGATAGGTATTCTCTGGATATTCCCACCATTGTCGTCTATTTAGGCATTCTTCCGTAAGGAATCTTCCTAGTTAAAGTGTTAAGTCCCCTTATTCTTAAACTTCTACTAGGTGCCAACTATGCATATACTTAGCATTTTGATATTTCGCCTCGTCCGTTATCTAATATATCCTTATTAGATACTTTTAATTTTTATCCTTTAGTATCTTATGTATATTATATATATTATCCACGCATGCTATTTATAATAGTGTGTGATGTGCTTAATATCTTGGGTTAACTCTTGGCTTGTCTTTATCCTTAAGTTTAAACCTCTCTCGTATTAATCTAAGCGTTATAACTTTGTTTATAGGTACTAAGATTTATCTTTTACTTCTCTAGTCCTCTAATTACTCCTCTAGATCTTTTAATATTATAATTAAGGCTCCTTTAATATAAGTTATAGCCTTCTTTATAATCGGGTGGTCTTAGACAACTTTCTCGTCTAACTATATGTAGAAATCTTTCTACTTATCATTGTATCGTTGCCTATACCACTTTTAGTACAGCTGCTTAAGTATATACGGCTCGTCCGTAAGGAAATATCTCTTTATTACTACGTTGTGACAGCCTTTAGTATATCGTTTTTTAAACCTAGTAGGAATCCCTAGATCCTCTTCTTATTCCAGTTTAGTAAGCCACTTAGCTCTTAGTGTGCCTATTCTAGGCCTATTAGTAATTCTTTGTACTAGCGCTCTGTCCTTTATATATCCTAATATGCTAGATCTCTTATCTAGTTTCTATTCTTACCATAAGGTAATTCTTGCCCTAAATTCCTTTATGGTTTCTTTTACGTTACGTCTTATAAGTGGATCCTTAAAGTCTTTATGCTTCTTAATCTTAGTATTAACTTTTTGATCTTTAGGCTAAATACTATATTCCCCTAGTAAGTCCTCTGGGTCTATATATCTATCTTCTAATCTAATTGGTATTTGCGCTGCAGATTCTCTAATCTATAAAGAAGCCTCTTATCTCTTGCTTATGGGTGTCCTAATTTATACTCCGAATTCTTAACCTCTTGGATTTTTTAATCCTAGGCTTGCTTCTAACTTAAGCTTAGCCCCTACCTTAGTCTAACTAGGCTTAACTGGTGTCCTCGTCTTGTCTTAAGAGTTCTAGATCTCACTTATCTTATCTTAAGAGTCTTATACCGTTAGGAATTCTTATCCTAAGCTTATTCGTATATCCTTAAACTAAGCTACCGCTCTACTCTATCGGTTTCTGTCCGTTATAGGTCTTTAAGCTTACCTTATCTCGTCTTAAGAATCTTGGTTATCTCTTATTTCGTCTTAAGAATCTTAAGCCTTTGGCCTTTTACCTTTATTAAGTAGTAAGCTAGCACTAGCAGTTGTCTACTTGCTTAATCGTCTCTAGATATTACTCCTTCCGTCTTATAAAGCGATAGATGCCGTATCTAACGGTATTATAATACCCGTTACTAAACCTTGCTCTATAGCGGTTTTAGTTTCTGCTTCTATTACGTTATTAAGGTTTAGATACCCCCAGTTAGTTCCTTTACTATCCTTATCGCTATTAATTAATAAGTACTCTAACTCTATTATTATTGTTACTAATCTTTATCCGCACGTTACTGTAATATCTTAATCCAGCTTATAAAGTTAATCTTGTTCTTTATCTAACTCTTTAGTTCCTTTAAGTCCTTTTAACTCTGGCTCTTATAGCCAATAGCTTGTACTGTACTTAGCGTCTTTATAAATTCGGCATGCGTTGTTATAATAAAACGCAAAGCTTTTAATTAAATATTCTTTTATTCCTTATAGTACACTATTGTCCCTCTATACGTATATGTACATACTACTAGTCTAGTTCCCTTTATTACATAGTAACTCTAACCATCTTTGCAATCTCTTGCGAAGTAACCCTGTTTTCCGCAATTTATATAAGCTCCGTCTCTAAACCATTAGCTTTATTATAGAGTCCGCCTAAACGTCTTCTACTATTAAGATCCCTAGTTTAGCCTTTGCTCTTTAGTCCTATAATCACTAGATCCTTAACCTTTAGGTTTTTATAGTTTCTTACTCCATCTCTTATAGGCTTTTTTAGTACCACTTAGATCTATTAGCTCTGCGCCATACCATAGTTTCTAATTTAGCTTTAGTCGTTGCGTACTCTATATCTTATATAACTGTAGAACTTTATCCTAGCCTCTCTTAGCCTATTCCCTTTAGAAGATCCTATTATTAATCTTAATTGCTTAATCTATTAATTCCCTTAGGGTATCCGCATCTTCTATTAGAATAATTACGTCCTAGACTTTAGCCTTAAATCCCTATTTGTACTATGCTATAAGCGCCTTATTATTCCACTTAAGTTATATAGCTAGCGTTTAAAATTATGTCGTGTACTTAATTGCTAAAGTCCGTTGCGTTAGGTCCTAAAGCTTTTTTTTTTACTATAGTTATTGCTTCTGGGTCCCTAAACATTTATATAAGTTACTCTATAAATCCGTTCTAGCTTAAAAACATAAACCGTACTTCCTGGTTTGTTGTTATTATTTCATTTACTTATATCTCTGTAAGGTAAGGCTTAAACTATTTAAGTACTCTTCCTAATAAGAACAATCCTGCATATGCTACTTAATCTATAGTTATTACCAGCTTTGCTTCTTCCTGCGTAACCTTAAAGTATATTTGCGTAAGGAATCCTTTAAGCTTTAATCTTTCTTCTAAGAATCTTTTGATTAATAGTAACTTAACCTTTACTGCTCCTATCCTATTAATCCTATTTTTAAATACCGCATTATCCCCCGTTAACTAATTAACTATTATTTATAACTATCCTACTGTTATAGGTTGTTATAAGTTAGTGTCTGCCATACTAGTGTCGTTACCTAATCCTAATATAGTTGCCGCCGTTAATGGTGTTGTGGTGGCTGCTTTTAGTGGCATATTGTTCGACTTATTAAAACTATAACTGTAGTAGTGATTATATAACGAAGCCTTGTAGTAGGGACTACGGTAGACTTATTAATAGGCTAGGTGTGTAGGTATTATAAGTAAGTTAATAACGTAATAATAACTAGTGGAGTGGTTGCCCAACAGATTAACTTTAATTATATTCTGAGAATTACTATAAGGAAGGAACTATTTAGGTAGGGACTAAGGGTCCTTAAATACACAACCGTACTCCTATAAAATCCTTCTTGTACGTAATATACGTCTTGTACGTAAGGTACGTGAGTTCCCTTCGTTCCTCTCGTTCCTCTCATAGCACCTTATATAATCTTGGTTACCATTCTTCGTCATATAGTTCTACGGGTTCCATCCTAGACCGTGCTTGTATTAACCAACTAGCTTCTTCCAACTCCTCTCCAAGTAGTCGTAACATTATACTTAAAGCGTCCGTAACACAGATCCTAGTATAGTGTTTTCTTTTGTTCTTATTCTGTTGCCAGTTATTTTTCCACTATTTTAGTATCTTTTCTCTTGCTGCTCTCCTTATATAGGCTAGGGAGGTATAAGAAGATTATAGTTTTCTTCTAGAGAGGCCCTTCTTAGCTAGCTTATCTGCTATTTCGTTCCCATAGATTCCTAGATGGCTAGGAACCCAGTAGAAGTTAATAGAGATCCCCTTACTAGCTAAATAGGAACAGCTTTGCGTAATTTTAAAGACTAGTTCTTGCCCCCCTATAAGAGAGTTAAGCTGTAATCTCTTAATAGCTGCTTGGCTATCTATAAAGATATAGACTTGTTTCTCTTCTAGTCTTTATTACTTTAGGTGTTCTAGGGCCCTATAGACTGCATAGATCTCTGCGTTTATAATTTCCATATAGGGTCCTAGATTCCAGTTTGTTGCATATTTAATCCTATTTCTCTCCCCTATTTTACATACGGCAGCTATATTTAATTTATTTATAAGACTTTTAAAGCAGCTAAACTAGTATATACTAGCTTAGAAGATTCTATAGAAGAATAAATACAATCCTAGAAGCTTATTAGGCTTTTAGTAAAACAATAATAGAGAGTAAAGGGACAGAAATAAATTGTAAAAGGACAGGGATAGGTGTTAGGATTTTATGGTTTTTCCTACTATTTTCTCATTCCCTAGTAGTTGTAGTAACTTGGTATTCTACTAAGGAACTATAAACTCCTAGTTTAGGGGCTTATAAACTACTAGGATATAGCTACTAGTATATATCAAGCTGCCTAGAAAGGATTTATGTATATAGAACTATAGCGCTATAGCCTAGAGGCTGCATGCGCAGTATTGTACGTAGTATAATACAATAGATTAAAAAAAAAGGTAATGTAACTTCGTTACCTAATACCCTACTAGAATTATAAAAGGCTAAATCTATCCTCTTTAAAGATTGTCTACTATATATTAACGTAATACCGCTAGCTTATTTTTAATAGGCTATATAGTAGTTAAAAAGGAGGTTACTTATCCCCTATATCTATTTTATACTTAATTAATATTGGGTTAAATAAGGTTTATACAGCCTCTTTACTAAAAATATCTTCTAAGTCTATATATTCCTATAGAATTCTTAGTTCCTTAACTATGTATAACCGGACATCTAAAAATAAATACCCTATATACCTACCCTTCTTCTTCTTATATATAGCTTAAAAAAGTCTTCTAATCTTTAACTATAATATACGGTTAGACTTTTAGTGTTAATATAAGGCTAAAGGCCAATTAATATCTAGATTAACTTAGTAAAGCTATAGATATCCTAAAATAAGGTTATACCCCTTAATTTCTACGGCGCAGAAGCGTATCTCCTATATATTTTCTAGACTATTACGGTCCTAGCTAGCTATAGGGAAAGTCTACTCCCTATAGTATAGAATCCGATAGCTTCTAATACTTTAAACGGTATATACCTATAAGCCGCTAAGGTCCAAATCGAATTCTTTTACTAGTAATTAAGAAATAAACCTTATAGTTACGCCGCTATCTATACAGCAGTTTTACGTTACTTATTTATTATTAACTTAAATAGAGATAAGAATAACTATACAGCAGCTTACTCCCTAGGGTCTCTAGATTAAATTAAGTCTTAATAAAATAAAGCTATAGATTTAATTAACTAATTAAAGCTCTAAATCATTATAATAAAGCTTAAATTTAATATATAATTAACTCTATTATACCCTAGTTAGGCTAAGGTGTTTTTATTAATAAGGTCATTCTTTATAGAGGGGTATATTATATAAAGCATAACTAAATTAGATCCTTAGAGAATAATGGTCTTGCCTATTCCTTATTACCGCGAGGTTACTATATTATGTTTACTAAAAGCTTTATAAAAGGCTTCCTTTTTACTTACTTATTTATATCTCTTTTACTTATAGCTATATAAGTTATATAGCTTAGCTTTTAAGGAAATAACTAAAAGGGCTCTTGCCCGTGTTCCTCTATAGGCGCCTAATAAATATCCTTATCCTCTATTATAGTAGATAGGCTAGGTAGTTTAGTAAGACGTTTACTATATTTAAATAAGGCACTAATAAGGTCTTCGTAAAAGGCTTTATAGGCGCTATAGGCGCTATAGGCAGGCCAAAAGCCAGGAACTAACTTAGTAGAGGATTTATAGTAATTAGTAATAGTTATATTAAGAAGGAAGTAACAAAGAGACTTTTATAACTTTAAGTTTGTTTTTTATATATTATAATAAGACCTTAATTAATTGGCTTAATTAACGCCACCTATAAAATAGTTGTATATATTAATAAACCATAGTATTAAGAGCTCCTTTATAGCCTTATTTCCTTAGATTTTATATATTTATTAGGCTCTAGATAATATAGCAGTAGGATATTATCGCGTTTATTAAACCTTAATCTATAAGGGGACTTTATAAACAGGGGGCTATAAGGACACGATTACAGAATAGAATAGATTAGTAAGAGAGATAAATCCATAAGGAAGTAAGGCCTTTAGGATTGTAAAGACTATATATTATAGGTACGTGCCTTTAATACATAACCAGCGACTATATAAGGGGCGCCTAAGAGTTTTCCAAAGGGCAACCTAAGGTAACCGCAATAATATCCCTTATATTGCTCCTCCCTTTTTATAGTCGGCCCCTAATTGCTATTGCCTTATAGTAGAGGGAGATTATAAAGGCTTGTCCTAGAAAGGGTTCGGAAAGATATTAGAGAGATATTAGTATACCACTATATATTATCTATCTATTTAACCCCTACTTTAGACTTCTAAAAACCCTTAATAAGGGAGAAATATAACTAGAGAAAAGATATAAGGATTGCTAAAAGATCTATTAAAAGCCTACTAGAAGTATACTAGGAACTATCTAGGCTAATATAGGGATTTTTATATAACTTTATTTCTAAGCCTTTATACTAGTCTGTAATTAATTATAAGTATTATAGGTAATTTAGTGTTCTAGTATAGTTTCGTAAAACCTTTTAGTATAGGTTTTAATATATAGAGCCTTAGCTTGCCATTATCTTTAACTATTAAGATATAGTCTATAATCCTTTTCTTATAATCCTCTATATTACTAATATATTACTTCTATATTTACCCTTAGGCTATTAAATACAGTTAAGGTATTAATTAGTTAGTTAAAGAAACTTATCTCTTAAGATTTAGAATGTATACTTTTAAATCTAATAGTCCTATACTATATAGTTATCATTACTCTACTACCTAATCAATAGGAGGGACACTTTATAATAGCACCTATAGCTATTATACAATTATTAAAAACGTCTATAACGTTATTCTTTAATATTATAATATCGTTTAGGTATAATTTAACCTATATACGTCTTCAATTAACGTCTTAATTGCCTTCCCCTAGCCGCATAATTAGTTTTTATAAGGAAGTAATAGCTAGATAGCTTATATACGTATTTTCTTCCTTTTAAGTGGCACTATTATAACGGAGTTATATTAGTAAGGTTGCGGCTATTTACTAAAAGGGTATTAAAAGTGTAAGAGTACATATATTAGATCCCGCCGCGCTTATAATAAGTTCATAAGCACTCTTAGTCTTTTTGGCCGTATGGCGACGTGAGGCGGGACATATTATAAAAAGGTAAAGTATAAAGATACCTTACTTATTAAGCTTAATCCTTTTCCTTAATACCTTACTTTCTATTATTAACCTTCGTCTAATTTTAGACGTATCTTTAATATATTATTAAAAATTTCTTTTTTTCCATTATCTATTTAATATACCCCTTTATTCCCCAGTATCTGGGCCATTGGAGAAACTGAGAAGGGCCCCCCAAAATCACTCCTTAAACCACTTTAAAAGGTCCAAACAGCCTGCCTTTGGAGTATCACAGGCGGGTACAAGCGAACGGCTATAGCACTGCTTGAGAAGGAATCCAATATTCCCCCCCTACAGTTATATATTAAAGCCGCTGCAATATAAAGAACGTAAAATAAACGCAACTCTAATGTTATAAAGTATATTAAGACACGCCTAAGTAAACTATGGAGGGACCCTAGGGTGCCCTGTAGGAGAACAAACTAATAACCCTAAAGTAGGGAAGAGATATTAGAGAAACAGGTAAAGAAAGCAGAAGAAAAATGGTGCCGCTTTAGGGCCCAGGCCCATATAGAGGAGGAAGGGAGACGTATAAGAGGTTAGCAAAGATAATAGCAAGATAGAGAAAGGAGCTAAAGTAGAACACGCAAGAACGCCGGGAAACTATCTACCGCAATGCAATACTGGTTGGACCAACGCTGGAGAGGCGAATGGGAGTCGAAGGTACAGAGGCTGACTTAGGCAAGACGAACCCAAGCCATAGCATAGTTAACGCCATGGGGGGTAAATACCTAAGGGCTCCGAGAAGGCCTAATAAAGGCAGAAAACATAATAGCAACACTCTTAAGAACAGGAATAATAGGACTAAAAGATTGGCTTTACTGGGTGGGTGTCCTAGTAGGTAGCCCGAGATGCGAATATAGCTAGCTAAGACAAACACCAAAACACGTAATACTGCTATGCCCCCTACGCACCAATTAAGAAATAATGCTCTTAGCAGCTAGCATAGAGAACTATAATACACTGCTCTTAATATAAAAAGGCCTCAAGGCGGTTACCTAGTGGCTTATTAGTTAAAATGTGCTAAATCAGTTCCGGGTTGCAAGGGAAATGGTAATAGAAGGCAAGGGGGCGAGCAGTAGGTGCCCTCTAGTAACTCTACAGTAGTAGAGTAAAAGTTTGTAATACTAGCGCGTCTGTAGGCTTGTTACGGCAGCAGTGGTTCCTAAGGAGGTTAAATAGTAAGGTAGTAGAGCACCATAGGCGACTCATAGGCGCTAAGTAGGCGAGTTCTAAAAGGCGGGGAGATGGATTACGGGGTTTTCTTATTTTTCTTAAATAGAGTTTTCTCCCCATATGTAAATAAGGAGTAGTCCGCGTGGGCCTAGTAGGGATCCAAATCGGACGTTAAGCAATGAATTATTATTATTATTATTACCCCTTTATTCTCCTACTAACTACTTTTTTAAGCTAATTTCTTAGTATATTTTAGCCCTACTATTGTATATAGAACCCTAACCCCTATTAACCCGCAACTAGTACTAGTATTACCTAAATAACTTTACCTATATGTCCTTAAAAGACCGGAAATCTAATAAAAGGATTCTAGAGGCTTATAATAAGATATACTATATAAGGTCTAATACCTTTAGTCCTTATCATTAATATATATATACTAAGAGCGGTAGTTATATTAAGGTAAGCTTTTCTATTCTTAATAGATTTCTATTACCAACTTTAAGCTTTAATAGCCTGGGCCTAAGTAGCGACGTTTCTTTAATATCCTTAACTACTATATCGCCTAGGCTCTCTCTTATTCTAGTATAAATGCTAAATAACTTAGTTAAATTTAAGACTATGCTACAGCTATTTATACTACCTATAATTTCTAGTAAGCTAGCTAGTAACGCCTAATATAAGAGTAGGGCTGGTATACTAAGGGTAGGGTAAAGAATAGAGGTAATAAGAAAAAGGTTGCTGTTTACTATAGGAAGGAGTTTACATATATATATTAAGTAGGTTACCCTTTAGATACCTAGCAAATAAGTAACTAATAGTTGCTATAGTAAAGATTTAATGGTTCTAGACTATACTAGCTAGCTAACATTTTTATTTATTCTGGGCTTAAGCGTATTTTTATTAACTATAAGCTTATATCTTAGGAGCTTTATTAGTATTAGTTTGGACCTAATATTAGTGTTAAGCGTTTAAGAATCTCTGCTCTAACTACACCTTATTATCCTACCCCTGTTTTTATACCTACTTATACTTTTATAAAGGAATCTTATTTTTATTAGCTATCCTTTAAAGGGCCAATAAATACTAATCCTAATCCTAAGGATAAGGTATAGTGGCTTTTTAGATTAGGTATTTAGGGTTTATTTTTATATATAGTAGTAATTAAGGACCTTAATTAGGTGCTTAGAAAGGCCTTGTAAGGCCTTTAAAAAAGGCTTAAAAGCCCTAAAAATAATATTTCTAGTATAGATTAATTAATAGGAATGCAATTCTAGCAAAATACCCTATTAATTCTATACTATATATATAAAAAGGCTAAGGACCTATCTTGCCTTAAGTTGTAGCCCTAATCTTTATAGTTTCCAGAGCCTATCTATTCTATATCTAATTTAACCTATTTACTCTTTAGGGCCTCTTACGGCCTACTATAAGCTTTCTTTATAGGTTGCGACGGCACTATAATAATAAAGCGCATTTTATAATTTGTAGATTATAGACCTTAGTCCTAATATTCTTTTAGAATATCTTCGCAGTAATTAAGGTAACCTTCTAGTTTCTATATAGAATCCTTAGTAGGCTAGCCTAGCTATTTAACTTTATATTAAAGCTTATTCTTAATAAACTTATAGCGCAGTATAGCTTTAACCTTATACTACTCGCCTACTACTTTAGGGTGTTTAATTAGGCCTAGACGGAATTTCTTTTTTAGTAGTAGTCTATACTATAGCTTTAGTAGGTTTATATAAAACACTAAATATATATAGGCTATAGACAGGGGTAGCTAAAGATAGTAGACTAGCTTACTAATTTATTTCTTAACTTAGAAGGGACCTAGGTATCTTATATTAAGCTTCTTTAATAGTTAACGGGTTTTAATATTTATTAAACGTAATAAAACCTCGTCGCCTACTCTAAAATACTTATCTTAGTATTTACGGTTATACTAAAGTCTTTATTACTCTTAGGCATCTTATAAGCTTTACTTTATATACTTTTATTACTCCTTCTATTTCTAAAAGTATCCTTATACTCTTTAGTAGATGTCCTTAAACTTCTTAGTAGAATCCTATAATTAATTATACGGCCTTAGCTAGTAATCGCTAGGTATACTATTAAACCTAAATAGTTAGACACTATAGGTAATCTAGATTGGTATATACTTATATAATACGTATTACTTTAAATTATAAGCATACTCCTTATATAGAAGTAACTTACACTAGTTATCTTACTAATAGTTTAAATATATTTATAGGTAAGACTATAGTTCCTAATTCTAGCGTTCTATTTACCTATCTATTTATAAATAAAAGGCTATACTATAATAGTAGTCTGTCTTTAAGTAAGAGCATAGATCTGACTAGTACTAGCTTATAAAGACGCTACCCCCATTAGTAATAATAGAGCACGGCTATTCTACTTTAAGAAAGTATTTCTCCTTAATTAGGCTAGTAAGTGTTTATATATTAATTGATTTATTAATAGGAAGGTATTAGACGTACTTTAAAAACCTATTAATAAGTATAGGGACCAAATTATATATTTATTCTTACCTATCTTTTAAGGGTAGGAGATCTATAATAAAGTCTATAGTGTAATATTGTGGTAGTGTACGCGGTCCCTCTTAAATTGGAAGTCACAATGCTGTCTGTCTGTCTGTCGGTCGGTTAGTCGGTCAGTTAGTCGGTTGTTAGCCGTAATTAATTAGTAGGAAAGCAGTTAGTAAGAAGAAAGGAAAGAATATATTCTGGTAGGTCGTAATATCTAAGAAGGAGGAAAGCCGAAGGCTCTATAAATATAGGGAAATACTAAGGTACTAGGCGTAAGCCATTTTACCTCACTATATACCTCCCCTACTAAAAACGTTGTCCCCTAACGTTCTATACTATAGAAGAATAGCTAAATAAAAGAATAGTAAAAGTAGAATGGAAAAAGGAAAGCGTATCCCTAAAAGAACGCCGGAAACCTCTTCCTCCTAGTAAGATATCTACTAGATATACCGTAAGCCCTCCTATAGAACCTGTTCTACGGTATCCTTCTTCCTACTAGTAGTGCCTAAAATAGTAGTAAACTAGAAATAATAACAGTAGTAGTAATAGCAGTAGCAGTAGTAATAGCATTAATAGTAACGGTAGTAGTAATGGTAAAAAGCAGATAGTTAGCGTAGTAAGATAAAGCAAAACGGTTAGTAGTAGAGTGGTTAGTAATAGAACAGTTAGTAGAAGAACTCGGTCTATATAGTAAGCAGTAGGATATCTAATAGTAGAACTTTTAGTAGTAGAAATCTCAGTAGTGGCAAACAGTTAATAGTAGTTAGTTAGTAGCAGTTGGTTAATATAGTAGTAGCAGTAGTAGTAGTAATAGAACGGTTAGTAGTAGTTGGTTAGAGGTAGCTAGTTAGGCGGCGGCGGGGCGATCAAAACGGTAGGGTTTGGTGGTTAGGAGAGCAATAGTAGAATAGCTAAAACAGCATTAGGCCTAAAATAGGTTGGTTAGAATAGTTAGGCGATATAGCAGATCTGGCAGATCTAGTAGTAGTATAGATCTGGCGCAGTAAGATATAATAGTAGAGACAGAATAGTTGGCTGAGACTATAGAAATAAAATAGCTGGATAGAATAGTAGTAGCAGCAGCGGCGATAGCGGGGCAGCTAATTAAGATAGCAGAGACTTTAGCTTAGTTTAGTTATTCGGTTAGCCGTTTAATATTAAAACTCTATATCTAGCTCTGCCTTAGTCTGCCTCTGTATATCTCGCTATATATTATATACTAATTTCCTATATAGGCCAAGTATCTACGTACGTGCCTATATATCTGCTTTAACTGCCAGATAAAGACTATCTAGTTAGTTAACAACGACGTACTACAACTAATCGTTCGGTCGTTTAATTAAGGTAAAAAGTTAACCCGGTTAAAGGCTCTAATTATCCTAATTTAAGTATAGAGACGGTGTTTAACTAATTAAGATTTAGTAAGACCCTAGGTTAACTTAAGGTGTCTTCTACTATATATATAACTAAGGCTTTGTATCTATAGACAATTAATTAAACTTCTATATAGATATATAATTAGTTAAGGCTCCTTATCTACCGTTTAATTAAGGCTTTATATATATAGGCGTTTAGTTAAGCTGCCGCGCTGTTATCTAATTAAGGCTCTGCATCTATATACTCTATATCCGTAGACTCTGTATATAACTCTATATAAGACTCCGTGTAAAGCTCTATAACTATATTTATAGAAAAGATTGTTCTAGTTAACTAGTCTATAGGCATTAAGACGGGCGGTAGTTAATTAATATAGAGGTGGGCAGTTAAGGGAAGAGGCTCTTGTAGAGGCTCTTGCAAAGGCTCTAAAACATTAATTAATTATGTTTCCGACGTTTTTTTAGCCGTATACTAGTTTCCTAATTAGGTCTAGTGCCTACGTGCCTACGTGCCTACGTACCTACGGTAATATATCTTTAACTGCTAATAAAAGACGTCTAATGGTGACGGTGACTAATTCGATTTAACTGTAATAATATATAATTAACTAACGTTTAAATAGGGTATTATGTTGGCCCGACTAAAGGCTTTAGTTTAATAACTTAACTTATATAGGCGGCGTTCGACTAACTAGGATTTAACTAAGGCTCTAGCTTAACTTAGGGCGTCTTCTGCTGTATATATAACCTAAGCTCTATATCTATAGGCCCTATATCTGTAAATAATTAATTAAGGCTCCGTATTATATAATTAAGGCTTTTAATATCCTCTAAACGTCTAATCTAGAGACCTGTCTTAAGACTTCCTCCTTTATAAGCACTAACGGTAGCTTTTAGTAAACTACTATTACGGGCCTAATGCTTTTCTAGGACGCATTTTATAGCTACTTCCTTCCCTTTTTAGGCCGTTATTACTTTTAACTCTTTTAGTATATTTTTAAGCTTTTGCGGCTGCTTCCTTGTCCCCGCTACTAGTAGTATACTTATATATTCTTAATCTTCTTTCGGCTTAAAAACCTTCCCTAGTATTATCTTTTGCTCCTAGTCTCCTAATTACTGTCCTACTAGCTTTACATTTTGCCTAAGCCGTCCTTAATATCTTTAAGGTTATCCAGTAGCAGCTTCTTAACTATTATAACTACCTCCGTCATATATCCCTTATCCTTATATCTATAATGCAGTCCTTTATTATAACGACCTCTAAGAAGTATTGGCTCCTATATATCCAATTCTTATTCCACTTATAATCCTTAATAAAGTCCTTTACTAGCTTAGCCAGATACGGCTTTATCCTATCTTTAGTCGCATAAAAATAGCCTAAGTACGCGGTATTTTGTCACTAATATTGTGCTACTACCCCTATATAAGTCCCTTCCTTATTATACCGTCTATTCTTGTTATACAACTAGTATAGTGCTAAATTTAGATAGTATTGATAGTTGTGCTGTAATTAGCTGTAGTTTAAATAAGGAATAAAGTTGGCCTAGTTAAAGGCTCTGATTTAATAACATTTAACTAATTTAATTTAGTAACGGCGACGTGCTAATATTGAGGCTCTGGCTTAATTCTACCCTTTAACTAGCCGCAGCTTTTATACAGTTACTTAAGACTAAGGCTTCTGTATAGTTGTTTAATTAAGGCTCTATATATAGCTCTACGTATAGCTTTATATTATATAATTGGCTCTATATCTATATAATTAATTAAGGCTTCTAGTGCTATTCTTTAGCGCATTATTAAATTCTAGGGGCAGTGTAGAGTTTTGCCGGCTTTACTGCTAAATAGACTAATTAGGATTTTCCGTACCAGGTATAGAAAATTACTATTAGCTTAGTAATAGGCGGTAAGCTAAGCTAATATCTTTATAGTAGGTTATTGCGACTAACGCGTCTTAATGCGTTGCGATTAAGAAAGTAAATAAGAAAAGGAGCTTTAGGAAATATTATAACTAAGTAGACTAATAAAATCTTTTATACGGCCGTTACCTGCGTCCCCTCCCCTACCTTAGAACTTAACTGTCCCTTAGTTAAATATTCTACACTTTTTACGGAGCCTGCTGCGGAGCCTATAGGTTAATAGCTAACCTAGTTAAGCGTCCGTCTCCAAAACCGTTTCTAAGGATTAGATAATTTATTCTTCTTTCTAGCTTTAGCTGTCTTATCTGTAAGCTATAACCTAACCTAAATATAATCTCCCGGTTATACATTCCTCTCTTATAGTAGTGCCTGCTACTGCTTAACGGTTATCCTAGTTATACGGCTGTCTCTAAGGGTTAAGTAAGTCTGCGGATGTTGCTGGCTAGGCGTTACTAAGTCCGTAGGCTGTACTTAATAGTAGTCCTCCTAGTTTGTCTATATTTCGTCACTATTCTATAGTACTACTCCGTTATAGAAAGTAGTAAAATCCGTTTATACTATTGGGGCCCATTACTATATCTATCCTTACCCTTCCCTTTTCTAATTTATAGCTAGGTCTATTCCTTAGTATATATAGAGCCAGTCCTTAATACCCTTTAGTTGTCCTTTATTACTAAGCTATAGAAGTATAGGTCTAGGCTAATTACGCGTCCCTGCTACTAGCCTTCCTTAATTAAATAGATATACAAATCCTTACTAAATAAGATCCTTTAAGCCTTAATATTTGTACTTGGTAAAACGGTAACTTCCTCCACATCTAAAATATGTCCGCTAGCCTTATCCTTGCGTACCTTACTAACCTTATACGTCCCGCCATAGCTATCTAAAGGTAGTAGAATCTTATGGATATTAAGAGCTTTATAGATATTAAAAGCCTTATAGAGATTAAGAGTCCTATAGAGGTCGAAAGTCTTATAGAGTAAAGGGAGCTTAGGTACTATTCTACTAGTCTTTATATCCTGGTGCTAGGCCATATTCTTATACTAGGCCTTAAGCTATAGCCTAGTTTAATAGCGTTGTAAGCTTCTTTAGGTCTATCCGTATTTAATTAAGAAATGGTATTAATTATATAGCTACTGCAGGCTCCGTCTCAGTTAATTTTAGACTCCTTAACTGCCCTACCATTTCGTCTATTTCCTAATCCGTAGTAGGTAACTACTACTGTGTTAGGGCTCTGTGTGCACCTAGCCTAGCTAGGTTAAGAAGTCTTCCTTCTTTTCTATAACTAATCTTGTTCCTTTACTGCCGTAGCTCTTATATAAGCTAGATATTTAGGGTATCTTCTTCCGGAAGGACATCTATTTACTTAGCGCCCTCTACAGCTACTATTTTTAACTCTATAGTCTCTTTTAGTCTTTTAAAATAAGGGTTTTAGGCTTGTCTACTACGGCTCCTGTCTTTTCCATTATGTACCTATAGTATTTAATAGAGAGACCTTACATAAACCACCGCCCCCTCTCTTACTTAGTAAGGTTTCCTGCGGCTACCGCTTTAGCTAAAATAATAGTAAAGTCCTATACGTAGTGACATAATTCGCCTAGCTGCTCTGCTAACTTCCTAATAAATACTTCTATAAAGTCTCTTATCTCTATATGTTAGTAGTAGTCCTTAGCTTAATATTTGGCTTAGAGTTTAGTTACTAGTCGGCTCTAGTTATCCTATTTAAATTCCGGTATTATCTAAATAGCTTCCGCGTATAAGTCTTTGTAATAGTTAGGGAGACATATAAGTCTGCGGTCTTCGCCTATATAATACCTTTAATATATACCCTCGTAGTCCTTAATAAACCTAGAGATATTCCTTCCGTTAAATTGTAGAACCCCTTACCTAAAAGAATCTAGTATTGCTACCGTTGGAATAAATATATAGCGTACTTCCCTTGCTACCTAAATGTGTAGATGCTGCGGCTAATCTACTTACATTGCTGCCTAAGGTAAGGGTGTCCCAGATAACTGTCCTGGTGGTACTTTAGTACGTGCATTCTACGGCTGGTCCACTTATACAGCCATATTCCTTATAGAGGGTACCTGCTTCTTAACGCCTAAGGGGGGGTATCCCTAAGAGAGCATAAAATTTTTATCTTCTACTACAACCGGGTCTTAATACGTCCGTTTATTTTAGCCTACTATCGTTTCGTATAGTAGGGTACTGCTATACCTTAGGCTTCCGCTTATATCTGTTTCTTTATAGAACGCCTTTAGAGCCGCCGCTAATATAATCCGGATAACTTAAAAGAAGATAAAGCTAAGCTAGAATAGGAAGCTTTTAAGGGCAGATCTAATCTCATGTACTTGCGACCTTGCTTAGTATTCTCTCTTCTATTCCTAAAGGGCAGTGCTAACTTCTTTTACCGCTAGATGCCTTAGATTTTGTTTCTATCTAATTAATTAGCTTTTAGTTTATTATCTCTATATCTTTAATAAAGCTCTAGCTATGCTTATACGCAGGTAGTAGAAATTGGGTATCTCTAACCGCTGGTTAAAAACTATCTAATTGGTTTACTAGTTTGTTTAATATCCTTACTTATAACTCTTTCAGACACCCTTTACGTCTTATTGCCACTATTTAGTCTATATATAAAGTCCGGCTATTTATTTTTTCCGCTGTCTTTTTGTTTAGGAACTACCTGGTTCCCATTACTATCCGGTACTGTCTGCTTCTCTTCTACTATCTTATTTATCTGGCTAGCCGTTCTTTTACAGCTAGTTGTTCTTCTACAGCTAGGTGTTCTTCTATAGCTGTAGTATATTCCTACGCATCTTCTATATATATAGTTGTGTATAGAGTGCTAGACTTCTAATCTAAAGAGCTTACCGTCGTCCCTACGTAGAATGCTATATGTGGTAGTATATACGGTCCCTCTTAGATAGGAAGTTATAATACTGTCTATCTGTCTATCGGTCGGTTAGTTAGTTAGTTGGTCGGTTGGTCGTTAGTTATAATTAATTAGTAGGAAAGCAGTTAGTAAGAAGAAAGGAAAGAATGTATTCTGGTAGGTTGTAATGTCTAAGGAGGAAAGCTAAAGGCTCTATAAATATAGGAAAATGCCAAGATACTAGGCGTAAGCCATTTTACCCTACTACAATATTACTATAGCTTACTAGTAGGGGGAATATATTTAAATAAACCCTATAGCTTATACCTTTAGATTTTATATACTTAATACTTCTTATAGTAGCTAATATACCCCTTTACTTCCTAATTAAGCTTTAGCTAGTAGTATTTATATTAAAGTAACTCTACTATCTTAGGTTAACCATAATGGCCGCCTAAAGAATTATTAAAATTCTTTATAAGAATCTTCTATTATAGATTTGCTTTTTATAGCACCTAAACCTTACTATTTTTATATAGTAGGCCTATTGGATCTAGTTCCTAATAGTAGCACCTTATAGCTTCCTTTCTATTATATTTCTAGTCTACTTCTATATTAAAGATAGTATAGAAAGCGTCTCTTTATTATACTTTATAGATAAAATCTATAAACCTTTTAGATAGTTCCTAGGTAAAAGCTATTTTATTTTATACTACTTTAAGTATAAAACTAGGTAATACTATAGATCTTATAACTCTTTAATATATATATATATTAGGAAGGCTATTATAAGGTTAAAGTCCTTTAGTTTTTATAGAGCTCTAAGTTCTAATTACTTTATAGCTTCGCTATTAGTTTAAGGGAATAGCTTAGAAATTAGGGGTAATATATTACTAGGTTCTAAAAATATATTAAGGACGTCCTATCTAGGTATATTTGGACCCATATTAGCTACGGACTAGGTACTAGCTAAAATATTAGTAAAAGCTAATAAAATCTATACCGCCTAAGACTTAGCACGTAAAGCTATAGGTACTTAAGTATTCTATACCTAAAGCTTATTCTTTTTTTTATATATTTTTTAAATATCCATTATATTATACTATGTACAATACTGCGTATGCAGCCTCTAGGCTATAGCGCTATAGTTCTATATATATAAATCCTTTCTAGGCAGCTTAATATATACTAGTAGCTATATCCTAGTAGTTTATAAACCTCTAATTTAGGGGTTTACCGCTTCCTAATAAAATACTAGGTTGCTGACAACTATTCAGTAGTAAAAAACAGTAGAAAAACGGTAAAAAAAAAAGAAACCCTAACGCCTATCCCTGTCCCTTCTATGGTTTTATTTTTATCCTTTTACTTTCTATTATCTGTCTACTAAGAGCCTAGTAGGAGTTACCTCCTTNTAAAGATCCTGCTGCTATTAGCCACCTTCTAGTAGCTATTTCTGTTCTACTTAGGAAGAGAAAAAGCGCCTCTCTTCCTTTTTTTGTACAAAAAAGCTTCTCTAAGGAGAGAGAAGAGCCTAGTTGTCTTTGTATTTCTCTTCTCTTCTTCCAATATAGTCTATATTCTAGTAGTAGGTGCTTAGGAGTCTGTATTACGCTATAGTCTCTAAAGTATTTACCTTCGTCCTTTCCTATTGTTTTAGAAAAGGATTTAAAGAAGCCTTTTCCTAGTTTAAGTTAAAAGAAAGCTGATTATAGCCTTTTAGGATATTTTTCCTTAGGGGCTTTAAGAGAAAAGAAGTAGTTTCCTTTATAGATCCTAGTCTAGTGTTTTCCTTTACTTTTATTCTGTTGCCATATTATTTTTCTACTATTTTAGTATCTTTTCTCTTACTAGTCTCCCTATGTGGGCTAAGGAGGTATAAGAAGATTGCATTTTTCTTCTAGAAAGGCCATTCTTTACTAGTTTATCTGCTATTTTATTTCTATAAATTCCTAGGTGCCCAGGAACCCAGTAAAAGTTAATAGAGATACTCTTACTAACTAGATAGGAGCAGCTTTACATAATTTTAAAGACTAGTTCTTGCCCTCCTGTAAGAGAATTAAGTTATAATCTTTTAATAGCCGCTTAGCTATCTATAAAGATATAAACTTATTTCTCTTCTAGTTTTTATTACTTTAGGTATTCTAGGGCCCTTTAGACTGCATAAAGTTCTACGTTTATAATTTCCATATAGGGTCCTAGATTCCAGTTTGTTGCATATTTAATCCTATTTCTCTCTCCTATTTTATATATAGCTGCTACATTAGATTTGTTTTCTTTAGAGCTATCTATATAGTATATATCTACTAAGTCCCATTCTAGAGACTCTTATAGATTTTCTACTAGTCTTAAATGTTCTTGTGCAGCTTCCTCCTTACTACCTCTAGAGATAGAAAAGGATGCAGCAATAGGAGGAGACCACGGTTTTTGCCATTTTAGAGAATTTTTCTCTATTTTCCAATTTTAAACTAGCTGCTAAACTCTAGAGATCAGAGATAATAGCTGTGTTTTTAGCTGTCGTAGGTACCTTATAGTAGAGTTTTTAGAACTAGAACTAGAACTAGAGCTAGCTACTAGTTCGTCCTTATCTTTATCATTCTCTTCTATATAGGCCTTCTTAATTACGTAGTTTTCCTTAAATTTTAGGATTTTTAATGCGTAGCTATTACAGAGCCTTTTAAATCTAATTCTAGAAGGAGGAATAGAGGCCTCTATCTCCATAGCTTGGCTAGGAGATCCTCTAAATGCTCCTAGAACTAATTTTAGGGCCTTATTTTATAGAGACTGGTACCTAGCTAGTAGGTAGTCTCTAGATTTGCTTTTCCACTAGCACTGTATTTTATAGTCTGCTATAGTAGTAATATAAGCAATATAGAGCTGTCGTAGGGCTTATAGAGATAGTCCTCTCTATATATTACCTAATCTCCTAATTAAATAGAAGGCTGCTTTTGCTTTAGAGATTCTTATTTCTACGTATTGTTTAAAGGTAAGCTTAGAGTCTAGAAATACCCCTAACCACCTAACTAGGGGTTTAGGGAATATTTCTACGTCTCCTAACTTTAGCCCTTCTTCTATAGTAGTTCGTTTACTATAGAAGTGTATAAGCTCTATTTTGCTAATATCGAAGCTAATAGCAGCTTCCTTAGCTCTAGACATTAATTCTAGCGCTATTCCCTTTAGCTTTTTGCAATTAGATTTGGCTGAATTTAAAGTAACTATAATTGCAAAATCGTCTATATAGCTAGGGAATAGGCTCCTTCTGTCTCTAGGCTGCAGATATTGCGTATATATAGTAGAAATAAAATAGGGGATATAGGTGAACCCTNTGGTATCCCTGTTTCTANTTCTACTTTTTCTTGTATTTGNCNATTAAAGGANAGCTNTAGCTTTCTATTGCTAAGAAAGGTAGCTACCCATTGCGTAAACGCTATAGGTAGTCCTAGTTCCTTACAGATAGATAGAAGCTAGTTTGCAAAAACATGGTCAAAGGCCCCTTTTACGTCTAGGAATAACGTAGTAGCTATCCTTTGTCTAGCTTTTTTCCTATTATTTTTAGATTGGATATTATTTAGAAGTAGTAGGACTGTGCCTACGTCAGGAAAAAATTTACCAGCATTTAATTTTACTTTTTTGCCATTTTAGCATTTTCTAGCATTTAGTAGCTAAATGCGGCGTTTATAGTTAAGTATTAGCATTTAGCTGCTAAGTGCTAACTATAAGATTACTAAGCATATATAAAAGTACAATTTTTATAAATTTAATATGTTTTATAATTTTTATATACTTTATTAATATTAGTAAGCATAACGTAGGTAAATAGGGTTATAATAATTAACTACCGCCTTCCTAATTAGGCTTACTGCGAGAATAGTTTAGAACATTAAAATACTGCCCTTTTTAACAAGTGTATGTGCAGAGCCTCCATATAGAGCTTCGTGCAAAGCCTCCGTACGTAGAGCTTCGTGCAAAGCCTCTACACGTGCCTCTACCAAGTATACCCCCTATATGGCCACCTTATTTTTTTTTACCTATCCTTCCTTCCTTACATCCTCCCTACCTAGAAAGGCACTAGAACGGCAGCCAGTAGAGAACTGTCGCCAGAACCAGACGACCACCGTTCGAACGACCAGCCAGCGAACGCCACGAACGATTCAGTCAATCGATCGATCGAATTGAACCAGAGCTTCGATATCAGCCCGTCGCCGAATCAAATCAAGGCCTCCTAGGGAGGCACCCCAGACGACTACCGTTCGAATGTACAGCCAGCGAACGGCCGTAGAGAACGATTCGAATTAATACAATCAATCGATCAATCGAATCAGGCAGAGCCTTCAACCGGGCCGGCCCTTCCCCCAAATTACAGACAGGTAGGCATAGACGGTAGCACAAACAGAAGGCATAGACAGGTAGCGCAGACGGTAGGTATAGACAGATAGGCACAGACGGTAGGCGCAGATAGTAGTCATAAACAGGTAGGTATAGACAGACAGATAGACAGACAGGCAGGCAGGCAGGTAGGTAGGCAGGCAGGCAGGTAGGCAGGCAGGCAGGTAGGTAGGTCGGTAAGTAGGCAGGTAGAAAAGAAACGTCGCCATATTATATTAAATTATCTAAAATAATATAATTTATTTTGTATCAACCGTGCAGACTAAGCAAATAATATAAGTGCGTGGGATAATAACCGCGCGGGAAGAGCAATACTTATTTATTGCTTAAAATGAGCAAGATGTACAGAATCCGCGAGAAGGGCATTATATATTAAAGGCACTATTTGCCCAGGTGGCCGCAAATGCGCAATTAGCTGCACTACGTTGTTAAATGCAGCAGTATGCCGCACCTTGGTCGATACTATACGCTACACGTTACAGTGCGCGGAATGCGCATTTGGCCGCAATATGCTGCCAAATGCTGCAAAAATGCTGGTAAAATTATTTCCTGACGTATTGCGGACCGCTGTCTTCTTCCTCCTAATTGTGAATCTTGAAGTAAGCTAGTAGTACTAGCTAGATATCCTAATCTAGTAGCAAAGATCTTCTCTAGAATCTTTCCTAGGCAGTTTAGTAAGGAGATAGGTCTATAGGACTTTGGTAAAGAATAGTCCTCTTTATTTGCTTTAGGGAGAATAACTCCTAAAGCTTGTCCTATAATATAGAAAATAAATTATCTATTATCTATTTTCCATTTTCTATTTTAAAGCCTTTAGTATAATCTAGCCGTTATAACAGTTTATTAGTAGGGTTGCCTTCCCCTAGCTTATATTTAATTTTAAAATCAAATTATATAAGCTCCTCTATTTATCTGGCTTATTAAGGTATAAGCTCCTTTGTAGTTATAAACTAGTATAAATTATAATAATCTAAAAGTATATAGGTGGTATAGCTTATATGCTTAAGGTAATATCGCCACTATTTAAAGTAGTTAACTATAGCTAGTAGTTCCTTATTATAGGTATAATACCTAACTTTAAGCCTCTAAAAATTTCTACTATAAAATACTATTAGTCTTTAGTAGAGCTAGGTAGCATTTAGATACCTATTAGGTTATAGTAAAATACTAATAAAAACGGAATTTAATATATTTTTAATTATTATTAATAGCTAGGCTAGCTAACAGTAGGAAATAGTATAAGATAGTACAAGATAGTATAAAATAGTATGCGTTAGGTTAGTGCCGTAACAGTACTCCCCTCCCTAGAAGGTTTAGTCCCTAAACTAAACAACTTATTTTTACTATAAAGATATTACTTCTACTTACCGCTCTTAACCAAGCTAATAGCGATTTTCTATGCCGGGTATAGAAAATCCTAATTAGTTAGTTTAACGAATAAAGTCGGTAGAACTCTATGCCGCCACTATATAGCGCTTCTTGGCAAAAAAACTAACTAATTAGATAACTTTAACCGGCGGTTAAAGTTCTATAAGATCTTAACCACTATAAATTATCTTTATAGTCGGCCACGGTTTTAGCGTAACTCTCCCTTATTTTATGCCTAGTTTAGAGGTCCTAGCTTCTTAGGGTATTATTTATAGAACTTTAGTAGTACGCGCTCGCACCCTTTTAGGGATTTCTTGGGTTTTTAGGTTTCCTTATTATAATACTTCCACTTAATACAATATGTTAAGCCGTACTCGTTTATTTGTTTATTATATATATTAAAGATCTTTTTAAATTCCTACTTGTCCGTGATATTGCCGTTATTATCCTTTTTGGCTATCCTGCCTATAATATTATAACGTTCCTTTTTATTAATATATGCTTAACCGGGGATCTCTTTAGGGAACTAGAGGCGGACTTTTAAAGTATAGAAAGACTTATTAACACGGATGTAGTTTAGGAGGTTAACTATAACTGCTCCTTTATAGGCAGCTAGGATGGGCTAGGGTCCGTCCTAGTTATTATTCTACTTCCTCTTAGGCTAGTTAGTCTTTATATTTTTAAGGCTGACTATAACTATGTTATCTTTTTTTAAAATATTATACCTTTGTCTCGTTTTATATTAGCGTTATCTTTATAGCGTCGCTAGGAGATATAAGCTAGGGCTTTAAGCTAGGTTAAGATGCGCTTAAAGCGGTTAGCAATAGTATTAACTTATAAGTACTCCTTCTTTATATATATAGATAGGGCTAATAGCTAGGGGCCTGCTAGTTTAATACCTAGATGTAGGTTATAGCTATAGTTGGTAAAGAACAGTAAGATTCCCGTGGTCTTATTAACCTAGTTATTTATAGTAAACTTAGTAAGGGGGAGCTAATCTACCTAGTTGTCTTGGGTGAAGCTTATAAAGGCGCGTAGGTACTTATTTATTACTGCATTAATAATCTTGGTTTAACCATCTATTTTAGGGTACTATGCGGAGCTAGGGCTTAGGGTTACCTTTAGGCGCTAGTTTAGGCAACGCTAGAAGTTAGAAACGAATAAAGAGCCTCTATTAGAAACAATGGCATTTAGAGCGCCGTGTAGCTTATAGATAGTATAGATAAATGCTTTAATAAGCTCCTTAGTATCTAGGCTAGTGACAGGAATAAAGTATCTTATCTTTATTAGGCGGTTAATAACAATAAAGATATATTTATATATTTTGCCGTTATAAAGGCACTTAGGTAGGTTAATGACGTGGTTAATAAAGATATCGGTTTATGGGCGGACTAGTAGTTTTAGTAGTTTTAGGAAACCAGGCGGTGCTAAGCGTGGGGTCTTTATACGGAAGTAAAGAGCGCAGTCTCTTATAAAGGTAGCCGTAAACTATAAAATACCTAGCTACTAATATATTTAATTAAGGAGGTTTAGTGTTTTAACGCGGCCTAGGTAACCTATAGGGCCTAAACTATACGTGCGGTGTATAACTTCTAGTTAGAGTTTAGGTAAATCAGGGACAAATACTTAATTCCTATAGTAGATTAGGCCGTTAACAATTAAACATTCGGATTTATTATAGCGGAGCAGCTTTTTAATTTACTTAGGCTAACGGCGTGCTTTATGGCCTTCCCGTTTGCGTAGCGCAGCCAATATATTCCTAGTAAGTTTATTCTCTATATAGGCATTCTTAATAAGCTCCTTAAGGGGTTTTTCTTAGGTTTTGGGTCTATTACTACAATAAAGTCTTTAATGCTTTAGTCTTAGGATTTACTTAGTAGCTCTTCTAGGATAATAGGGTCGACTTTCTTTAGTGATAAGATAACACGGTCTTAGTGTCGTAGACGTTTATTATTAGCATTAGTAGGTATAACGCCTAAGAGGCGGCTAAGAGCGTCTAGGATTATGGCTTTAGTGCTAGGCCTATAGGTAATAATAAAGTTAAATTGGGAAAGGAACTTAGCCTAGCGGACTTAGCGCTAGTTTAATTATTTCGTTATTATAAAGGTCTGGAGGTTTTTATAGTCTATAATAATTTTAAACAGCTACTTAGTTTCTTATAGTTTGGGGCGCTATTCTTTTAGTGCCTTAACAATTGCTAGGAGCTCCTTATTGTATATTTTATAGTTATATTTAAAGCCTAAGTGCTTAGTAGAGAAGAATATAACTGGCTTAAGCTTATTACTTTCGTCGGCTTAATAAAGCACTCCACCTAAAGCCTAGTTTAAGGCGTCTGTCTCTACTATAGTCTTCTTTATATAGTTGTAATACGCTAGGACCGGTGCTATAATAAACGCTGTTTTTAAGGTCTGGAACGCCTATATTTGGTTAAGGCCCTATAACTAGCTAATGCTCTTCTTTAGTAGCCTAGTTATAGGCTTAACTACCTTAAAGTAGCCTTAGATAAATTATTAGTAGAAGTTCGCAAAGCTAAGAAATTACTATAGTTCCTTAACTAATATCGGGTTTTTCTATTCCTATAAGGCCTACACCTTCTTAAGGTTTATAGTCATGCCGTTAGTTAAAATAATTAAGCTAAGGTATTTTATTTTGTTAGTATAAAACTTAGACTTATTAATATTAATTTAGAGTCTAGCATTACTAAATCTCTAGATGATTTTATTTATATATTTTATATGCTTAGCGCGTGTTTTTAAGAAGATAAGGACATTATTAAGATATGCAGTATAGTAGTCGTTAAGGGCGTTGTGTAGAATATAGTTAATATAGTTTTAAAATATAGCGGGTGCGTTATAGAGACTAAATAGTATAACTAATATTTTATAGAGCCCAAACCGGGTAATAAATGCTATAAGCTATTTATGGCCTTCCGCAATCTGGATTTAGTTAAACGCAGCAATTACGTTAAGCTTAGTAAAGTACTTAGCACTATAGAGTGCGTTAAGCGTCTTACGGACTAGTGGCAATGGATACCAATTCTTAATAGTAACTATGTTTAGGCCTTGGTAGTTATAGTAGATTTATACACCGCCGCTAGGTTTTGCAGTAAGGAGGAGTAGTATTATAGCTAGTAAGGTTAATTCGCGGATAAAACCCTTATTCAGTATCTCGTTAATCCACTTCTTTACACAACTAAGTTTAGTAGGTAAGAGTGGTCTATTTTTATAATATGGGGCCTACTTTCTGGGTATAATCTTAATTTTATAGTCCTATGGTTGGTAAGGGGGTAGCTTATCTACATTTTTAGGGAGGAAGTATTTAATATATTTACGAAACTCTTTTAGTAAGCATTATAAAATATCTTTGCGGGTTAATCCTGGTTTGCCTTTTAGAAATTTCTTAACATTAGTATTAACTATCTTTTAGCGTAGAGACTTAGACTTTGTTTTTAGGTTTGTCTTAAGAAAGTTATAAAAATAAGGGGGTAGCGCTTTACGGGCTTCGTCTATTATATAATCGCCTTTTACTAGCTAGTAGAAAGACCTTTTTAATAGGTTTAGTATTTCTATTAGGCCTATAGGCAGCTCCTTAAGTAGCTGTTAATGCTCTTTTTATTTAATTAGTTCTACTAGCTCCGCTATATAAATCCTTATTACCTTTACGTCTTTTTATTTATAGAACTGGGTGAAATTAACGGCATAAGTGTATTTAATGTCGTCTAGGTTAGGGCGTGTTTAGTTCTTTAGTGCTACAGCTAGGCTAGCACAGCTTAGTTAGCCTAGGGGGGCGGAAATAAGGCGGCGGCCCTATACGGTATACGCGGGAGATAGGTATAAGGTTAGGCGTTATAGGGGGGAGGTCTTAATTGCTCTAGTTTTAGTCTTAGCTATAACGCCCTTAGTTGTTATACGTGTGGTCGTATATGCGTATAGCAAATAACTTAGGGTTAGGTATCTTATTGGCTAACCTAGGTTAAGCGGGTGTATACGGGGGGCTTAAGGTTTTAGCGGTGTTTGTTTTTTAGGGGATAAGGCGGTAGTTTAGTCTTCTAGAATCTCTACTTAGTTTACTGCGTATATTGGCTTACTAGTGTTAGGAACTCTTTTTATTATCGGCTAACGGTATCTAAGCGTTAGCCGTGTAATGCGTCCGCGTGGTGCTACTTAGTTATAGTTAAGAATGTGCCATAGGAGACAGTTGTAGGCACAGTAATTAGAGTTAAACTTAAGCTCTAGGGCGGGAAAGTCTACCCTTTAGTTGTGCTTTTTAAGCTAGGGCATTCTAAGAATTACTAGTATAGAGAGTAATAACTTTATAATGTAGAAGAGCATAAATTCTATATAGTGGCTAATTGTTATTATTACTGTAAAGTAGTGGGTAATAAACCTAGATGGGAGTCTATTGGTAAGGCGGAGTGGTTTTAAGACTAGGAGTCTTTTTATTATAATATTATACTTTTTTATAAGCAAGTCTTTATCTATAAACGCTAGTGCTATACTACTAGCGTTAATAAGGCTTACTATTTTAATAAGAACTTGTAGGAGTAGGTTACGCGGTAGGAAGAGGTAGGTCTAAATAAGGATAGTATTCTTATTGCTATTTACTGTTTTAAGGTTAAGTAGTAGCTGGCTTAAAACAAGGTCTAACTAATCTAGTAGTATAAATCTAATCTTTTTATCCTCCTCCTCGTATGATTTTAACCCTTAAAGGCGACTTAGTCTAAGGGTTAGCCTTTTAATGGCTAAATTGTAGGGCTTGGCTGGTAGCTGTAGTCTTAGCTAGTATATCCTAATATATTGGTCTCTGACGGTGTATATATGCTAGAGGTACTTTACCGATAATATAGCCGGTCTTATAATTGGTAGTAGTATAGAGTACTTATTCGTAGTTTGCGTACAGGACTATTAGCTAAGGCTGTATTAGGGAAGGGAATTATAGGGGCGGGTCTCTGTATCTAAACCCATGTCCTTATCCACGGTTACCGCCTTAATTACTATCCCCTCTATTAAAGAATCTGCTGCGGCTAGAAGGGGGTTGGCGTGGTAGTATTAGGAAGGGGTTTAGGTTCTTTTAGGGGTTATAAGTATCTTTTTAGTAGCTAGGTTAACCACACGCTATATAGAGTTTGTTATCTATATAATATCTTTAGACGTTATTAGGGAGACTATTACTACTACTGCTGAACTTAACGGCGTTAAGGTCTATTGGGTCGTTCTATAGTAATATAGGTTAGTAGCCGCTAGCGGTACTTAGCTTAGTGGTATTTAGCTTAGTGTGGTAGGTATAGTTCTGTAGGTTATAAGCAAATATATCCATCTACTCGCTCTAGCCTTTATAGTTAGTATTGCCAATCTTACGGCCAAGGGTAAGAGCTAGGTCCTTTATCTTAGAGGAAATATTCTTTATAAGTAGATCCACTTTTTGTTTCTTAGTCTTATTTGCTTTAATTATTAACTTATTAAGCTTTACTTTTTAGGACTAGTAGTTACGCTCGCCTTAGCTTAAGGTATCTAGCTTATTTTTAGCTGCTTGGGTTATATCTATAATTTTATAGTACTTCCTTATGTACCTAAATATGGACTCTTAGTTAGAGAAGGTCTATTTGCTTAAGTCGTTTAGGTATATGCGTAGCATATTAAGGCTATGCTTAATATAGTTATAAGCCTTATTTGTTAGCATATCTAATATATAGAGGACTTTATCTATTGGGGTCTTAAAGCACTTTACATCCCTCCAGAAAACGCTTTAGATCTTTATTTCCTATATTTTAAAAATTTCTTACTTTTTAGTCGGTAATCCCTTGCCATTAAATAGGGTTAGATCTTTTGCTTTACGCTTTTTTTTTATAGGGCTTAGTTAGAAAAGGAGAGCTAGTAGCGGTGTTCTTATTGGTAATGGTTTAGGTAAGTGTAGTAGTCTAAAGGCTTAGGCTTTGTATAGTCTGAGTATTTGTAAAAGCTTGCTGTTTATATTGTTGTATACGTAGTTTAAGCGTCTTAAGGGAGTCGATTCTGTGCTAAGCTTCTTTAAGTTAGGATTTTATAGTTTGGCCTTCATTATAGACGGCTTAGAGACCGCTCTTAACGCTAGTTAGGAAGGTTGTACATATAGAGAAGTGCTAGAAGGTTTCTGCTACGTTAAGGTCCTTAAAGTACTTTAGGCTACTCCTAATTGCCTAGGTAATGTGGGTATAGGAGGTATTAAAAAGGCAGGCAAGTGCTTTACGTGTGTTCGTCAACGGGGTATTATCTATATTATAGTCGCCCATTTTAAGAGATCTGTGTAAGGCAATTAAAGTCTATAAGGCTAGCTATAGTACTAAGGTTGTCTGTAACTGTGCTGGGGTTATCTAAAACTTATAGTATAGTGTTATCGGTCGCGCCGGGTCGTAATTACACTGGGAAAATAGAAATAATGGACTAGAAAAAAACAAAGGTTGTAATAGGGCGCAATTAGGGATACCACAAACTGTTACGGTGCTATAATAAAGTAGACTAAATAACTACGTTGTGGTATAAAGAGGAGAAGAAGGTAAAAGGGGTTATTGTATATAATTAGTAGGGCCAGCCGCCAAGGCGCTAGTGGTGGGCTAGCCAATAGTAGAAAACAGTACGAGATAGTACGAGATAGTATAAAATAGTATACGTTAGGTCAGTGCCGTGACATTAAATAGGTATTAGGTAACGTCTAAGTAGTTATAAATAAAGCGCCTATAGAAATTAGTAAAGCCTAAAAATACCTAAATATTTTAGTAGCTCTTTAGCTAATTTCCTTTTTATTAAGTTAATTAAGCGCAATTTAGTTTAGTAATTGGTCTTTAATCTTACTAATAATCCAGTATATACGTTCTTTGGTATTATCTTATATTATTAGCATCTTAAAGAAGTTATCTACCTTATAAACCTAATTATCCAACTATTAGGAGTTAGGTCTATAACGGAGTTCTAGACTATTAAAGGCCTTAACTAGTTAGTTTATATCCTTTTTCTATTTATTATATAGATGCCTCTTTAAGTCTTTTATACCTTATTAGATAGGTACTAAGTAGCCCCTAAAAAGCCCTTAGCCTTAGCTAGGTTATAAAAACCCTTTTTTAAAGCCTTATAACCCTCCTACTTTTGTCCTTATATTTTCGGTAGGGGTAAAGCCTTATATACTTATTCGTATATACGGTAAGCCCCTTAAGTACTATAGTATTAGGCGTATATTTTATATATAGGTCTTTAGCTATAAGGAGCTATATAATGCATAGATAATATAATATACCAATTAATATACTAGTTTGGATAGAAATCTAGTATATTAATTGGTATATTGTATTATCTATGCATTATAGAGCTCCCTGTAGCTAGAGACCTATATATAAAATATATGCCTAATACTATAGTAAATCGTCTATCCATATAGGCTTAAATGATGTAAAAGGATCGGTAGGATCAATGTGTGGTGGTAGATTTAGTGCACTATCGGTGTATGAAAGTTAATACTAAGCTCGGGCCTATAGAACTCGGTCGCCCCCTAAACTTAGTTACTACACTAAAATTAACTCTCTAACTTGCCCACCTATTTTCTATACCACTAATCGTTTAATATAGATTAAAAGGAGCAGAACTTATAAATAGCTATTACTAACTTTAATGCCGGCAAATTTAAATTTGGCACCTAAGCTGCACAAGAGTACGGTGTCCCCTAGTTAACTTTTTATAACCGTATAAGTGGCAAGCAGCCACGACAAATTGCTCACCAGTATGAACAGCGATTGGCTCCTATATAAGATGACTTTCTTACTAATTGGGTAAGGATTTGCCCCATCGTATACTTAACTACAAGAAATAGTGGTTTAAATTATTAATTAAAATTACAACACTAAGCTCCTTAGCAAGTTATGGGTCTCTAGCTAGTTATAACGCAATCCTCGCATTAAATCTTTACTTAGTTAATTAATAGAGGCCTTAAGAACTAGGGGAGTAGAACCTAAGCAAATTTAAGATTTCTATAGTCTTTTAAAGAAGGTATAGAAGACAAGCAGTATATAGGTAGAAAATAGCTAGAATATAAACGAACCTAATATTATATTAGGTTTATGTATAAATTAGTAAGACTAGGTGTTACGGCACTGACCTGACACGAGCACAGACCTAACCCCTAAGCGACACGTATATATACCGCCTCACCTCTAACGTCTTAGCCACCCAGACGAGACAGCCACCCACCCGAGACAGTGCACGGACCTCCTACGAAAATCAAAATCAAAACATCAAAATACTCCTCTACTACATCACCACTATGTCCTCTACTACCCCCCAATTGCTGTCGCTTGGCCAAGAAGATCGAATGTAAATTGTTCTTTAATTATTGGAAGCCAATCCTAATTAATCTGGCCGTTTGCTTGCCTAAATATACAATCTATTACCTTCTTCTATTTACCATCGTCGCAACGGCCGCCAATTAAGTAAGGAGTATCACCAAAAGCTTTAAAAGCTCTTAGTTATTAAGGAGGACTCCCTAGTTAAATAGATCAATATAATAGGAGCCTAAGGTTAGCCACCTTAAATTTAACACCTTAAATCTATAGCTAAAAGTATCCTTACTATAAAGAAGCGTCCTTTAGAGCTTAGCCAATACTAGTATAAAAACTTCCTTACCTAACACCTAGAGCTTAAAGCTTAATTCGCCTAAGGCCTTAATTAAAAGCAAAAGGATACTAAGGATCTAGAGATTATTAAAGAGTGGTTTAATCTCTATAAAGCTACTATTACTAAGTACGCAATTCCCCTAGGCGATCAATACAATATAAATAAGAAAGGAATTGTAATAGGGTTAGGCGATAAGGTTAAGGTACTTATTCCTTAATTAGAGGCTTAAGCCTTTATTATAAAGCCGGGTAATCGCGATTAGGTGTCTATTATTAAGTGCATATTAGGAGGCCAATTGGGAAGTTAATTAGGAGGTTAATTAGGAAGTTAATTAGGAGGTTAATTAGTATTGGACTCACAAGGGGATATTACGTAGCTACGGTTCGTAGATAGTATGATGATTATTATTCTTGTTAATTTTTAAAGAAAGGGGTAAGGAACTTAAGGTTCCTCACCACGCTAGTACCGCAGCGGCACGTGATGGCAACTTGCCGCACGTAACGGTAACCTGCCACACGTGACGGCAATATACCTTATATGGTGACCATTTGCCTTTATTCCCAACACTAGCAACTCTTCTTTTATAGTTGCCATCTATATACATATACCGCTTAACTAGCGGAATAAAAATTAATCCTCCTTACTTACTATTGCCATTATAATATAAGTCTCGCTATCCTAAAATTTGCCTCTTAACACGTGGTACTTTCTTACTTATAAGTTATAGGTAGGTATCTTATCAGTAGGGCCGCTAAGGCGCTAGCGGTAAGCGAGCCAATAGTAATTTTCTATCCTGGGGATAGAAAATCCTAATTGGCTGGTTTAAGTTAGGGTTTACAGAATCTAACTAATTAAACAACTTTAACCGCCGGTTGAAGTTCCTAGACATCTTAAGACCTTATATAACTAAGAAATTTCTAGGGACTCCCTTTTAACCTAACCTTTAACTTATATATGTAGAGTATTTATATTAACAAACGTCTCTAGTGCCTTATTTGGGTTCGCCTTTATTATCGCATCTACTAGGTTATCTTAGCCATTAATCTATTAAATCTTAAAGAGTTCTTAACGCTCGTAGGATTGCTAAAGGGCTATAATATCGATTATAAGACGCTTCTCCTTTATTGTACTAAGCTTAACTAAATACTTATAGAGGGAATATAAGTTAGTGCATATAATTATAGGAATAGCGGGAAGTTCGAGCCAATCTATAATTATCTTAAGGGTAGTTCTAATTATAATTGCTATATTAACTCCGCTAACCATTCTATATATCTCTAACGCTAGAACGCTTTAAGTAACGCGCTTACTCTTAGTTAAGCTCTAATAGATAAGATTACCGTGGATTATAAAGTCATTCTCTCCGATAGATTCGTTCGTGATAATAATCTTATATTCTAGCTAGGAGCTAAAATCTTTATTATTTAGAAACAACCCGTTAATAAATATAAAGAGCTTAGCGGTGGGAAGATTAATAGGCATATAAAGTAGTCCCTAATTAAGATGGGTTATTTGCTAGGAAAGGCGCTTATTTAGGGCAAGGATATCCTCCTTAATTAGTTCCTAGTATTAAGCGGCAATAGAGAGATTAAAGGAAGCCTTAGGCTAATAGATAGAAGCAATATAAGCTCTATAAGCGCGTTGCTCCACATATCCTTTCTTTAGGGAATTAACGTTAATAACGTTAATCTTCTTACCTTAACCCTTCTGGCGTAAAGCAATGGAGTCCTTATTTAGGGAAAGGATATATCCGTTAAAGAGTAATAGCGTTATTGCATTAAGTCTTTCCTTTAGCTTTATTATAAGATTTGCCTTTACTAGCTTATCTTCCTTAAGAGCTAAGAATTAATTGTCTCCTAAGATGATTATATCATCAGTTTATATACCGACGATTCTAAATAAAGTTCCCGTGGTTATAATAAGGAAGTAGGGATTAAATATAGAGGTAGTTATTAGAAGCTTCTCTTTGTGGTGCTTACTATAGGTAGCCCACTAATAAGTTCCTGCCTCTGCAATTCTATATAGTGGCTTAAGCATAACCATAATCGTATCTTCGGGATATTAGTAGCAAATTTGCTCCAGAAGATATGCTAGTATTAAGCGCTGAAGGCGCGTCTCTAATTGGGTGTAGGCCTAAGTGATATCTCGCAAATAAACTACCATTCCGTTCTTTATTAAGGAGGGAGCTAGTGCAACAATAACTCGCTAACTAGCTCGTTAAATTATAGGGGATTACATAAGAATCGTCTCCTTGCCGTTATTATTGTAGCCTTAAATAACAAGCCTTAATTTCTTAAATAGGGCGTTAGTAGCCTTACCCTTAATCTCGTTAACTATTCTTAACTTAAAGATGCGAATTCTATTAAACTTGGTAAGGTCATACTTCTCAAATTTAAAGACTCCTCTTATAATGAGACTGTCAATTCCCTACTTATTAGATGCTTGGAAAGGAGCTCCTAGAGTTATAATACAACCTTCCTTTTAGAGCTATTTTACAAGCTTAAAGTTAGCCTTCTCTTTAGCTATTATAAAGGCCATTAATAACTTAACTTTACTCTCTATAGCAGTAACAAATTACTCTTCGAAATTAATAAGATGTTAGCAATTTCGTAATCCCTTTAGGCAACCTCTACCGCGTCGTAGTTGCGGCACGTCTACTATAATTATATTAGGATTACAGTCGCCTTCTAGGGCACGTTAATCGTGGTTCTCCTCTAAGGCATCTTCTAGGGTATCTTCTAGGGCATCCTACAAAGGCTTAGAACTATTATCTTTATAATAGGGCCTAATAACGGTTAAACGGAATTAAGTAGGTCCATAGGGGATCTAAAGAGTGCAAGTTTAACTATTAATTATAATAAGTTTATGTGGGCCTAACCATCCTCCCTTTTTACGCCATACCTATACTTCAGATTAGAGTGGCAGATTAAGCGTAGTTAAGGTATTTGGGCTATTTCTTATTCCTAGTACGTTATTAACCTGGCGCGTAGCATATAGATATTATACCTCCTTCGTTGCTTTATGAATAGCCTTAGCTTATTACACAATAGAGGGAGATAGTAGAGAATTGTTAGTTATTTAAGGGTAGGCGCTAAAGACTAGCAATGTAAGTATAAGCCCATTTAGGCCAGCGGAATTGTTAATGGCCTTAATAGCCATCTATAAGATAATTTCTTTGCTAGCGTCCTTTAGTTCTAAAGAAATAATCTTATATGCTTGGCGTAATGGCGTATAGTATTGCTCCACTTTTCTAATACTGTTATATGCCTTAATAGGGACTTCCTTAACCTTAATTGCCATTGCTTTTACCTATTATCAAAATTCTGTAGATAAGAAGTTCTTTCCTACGTTATAAATAATTTAATTAAGGGGTCCTAGGTAGACATTAATCTAGTATAACTAAAGGGTATCCTATGCGTTTCTAGCTAATATATCCCTTAAGAAACGTACGGCTTAGAAAGAGGTTAATAAGTTAACAGCTTAGAGGACTAGCTTACCGTTAAGATATATAACATTAATAATAATATAGAAGTTAAAGTTATAGTTATCTTTAAGGGTAAACTTAAATTGGCTAGGGGACTTCTAGTTTATTTAGCAGTAATAGCAGTACTTTGTAAGATGCTTAATTACCTTAACCTTAACTTTATAACCTGCTCGTTAAAGAACCCTAAGCAGTTAGTGAATGGATAGGTGGCCAAAACAACGGTATAGTTAACGTAGCTCTAACTCAGTTAAGTGACTCTAAGCAACGCTCCTTTCTAGTTATTAGAGGAGCAACTAAGGGTAACCCCACTTGCGTATAACAGGCACCTAATTATCTCCCTAAATAAGTATATTTTTAAGGTTATCGAGCTTAATACCTAATTTATTTATATCTTGGATATAGAATAGGAATAGGGTATTTGCGGGAATAATATAGAAGGTAATATATCCTAATAGGGTTTAGACCTTAATTGTACTGAGAGAGATTATAGTACCCTTACCGAAGCGAATTATATATTGGCCTGCCGTTAATTAGTTAATTTAAACAGAGCTATTAAGCTGCTAAAGAGCTTAAACTTAAGGTTCTCCTACTATAGATACTCCTGCGGCTCTAGTATCTAGCATAATACTATAGAAGACGTTCGCCAAGTATCTGTCGTTAAAGGAGAACGCGGAACCTTCCTTTAGCTTATTAAAGATATTTAACTTTATAACAGAATGGAACGTAGATTAGTTATTAAGGATAGTAACGGTTTATATACCATTTACTTTACTATACTTAGTAAAGTATTGGTTGGGAGAGTAGTCCTTAATGTCTATATCCATAAGGAGCTGTTTGGCCTTATTAACCTTATCTTTAAGGTCTTCTATACCTTTATATTAAACTAGAAAGCTTTAGAAGTAGGCTATAGTAACCTTATAATTTCCAACGCTTCTTACACTTTATTAGAACTTATTATATACCTCCTTTTACTTATTAAGAGAGTGTCTATTTAACTAGCAATTTGGCTTCTTATAAACGTAGTACTTCTTTTAATAGTTGTTCCAAAATGAACCTCTATAAGGACCTCTATAATTACTTTATAGTTAACGTTAATTGTACCCTTTACTATATCCCCTACTCCGGCCACTATATATTTAATTAGTCTAGTTATAATTATATTAGTCTAGAATCCCGGTTTAAATAAGGTTTTTAGTATAGAATTGTTAGGGTTCTTATATTCGTATTATAGTGCCTATAGTAGAGCGTAGTTCGGCATATACTCCTTTAAATATATCTATAGGTTTATATAGCGCNAAGTTANACTTANNAATGCTANGGCATGCTAANATAACCTAGTCCCTTANNCTGTTCTNNTTTTAGTANGTTTTAGTAANNCNANNTTAGATTTTCTAAAGTTTATTAAAGAGTAGTTAAAGATACTCTAGGTAAGTTATTATTAGGTTAGAAGCAATAACTCTCTAGAATATAGTCTCCCGCTATTTAGATATATAGAGTTAACAGTTCTTATTAGTTTTAAAGTGGGCTTTAGTAAGCTAAAGCATTACATTAAAGCTATAGTTTTTACCTGCGATATAGTCGTAATAGAACGTTGCCACCCGTCCCTTTAATATAATAGAGAAAGTATAATAGAACTAGTAGCGTTAAATTCTAACCTTATTATAGCAGTTATAAAAGACCTGTAGTTTTGCTCCGAGTATATTATATAATTTTCCTCTAAACTTCTTCTCTTCGTCTAAATATACCTTTATTAAATTCGTGACTTCTTAAAATAGAGGCTTATTAGTTGGCTGGGATAGAGGAGTTAGAGGTAGTAGAGGTAGAGAAAAAGTACCTTTAGGTAGGAGAGTACCTCTAGGTAGGAGAGTAGCGTTCTAGGGGTTTTGTTCTAAATTAAAGTTGCCTTCTAAAGAATATAGGTTAGTTTTAGGTTTCCGTAATTAACGTATAATCTTAGCTTCTGTCTATACTAGTTCTTTTATACTAGTAAGAACGGCGTAAATATTACTAGTAATTAGGTTACCGTCCTTAGTAATATATACCCTATTCCTTTAGAGGGAGTCTTAAAAATCCTAAATAATATTAACATTGCTAAGTACCTAGGTGTCGGCGGTCTATTCTATAAAATCCTCCCTAAAGTATTCCCATAACTATAAATCGGTATAGTAGCTATCTTAGTAGAATAGAATATAGTGTAGGAGAAAGCCGTTAACTTATTTTGCGGTATAGGTTATTATATTAAAGGTAAATGCGTCCTAATCTTTATTAATGAGTTTCGCGTATATAGCTACCCCTAGTAGTAAGGAGTCTCTCCAGTCGTTCGGAGTAGCCATAGTTATATCTTCGGAGGAAGGGAATATTGGTGGTGTAGGGATTGTCGTTTAGTACGCGTTTATAATATATATTTACAATTATAGGGCTTAGGACCAGTTCTGGCCTTAAATCGCGAAGACTTATAAAGCGTGTTGTTCTGCGTAATAAACGCAAGAATTTATAATCTGGGGAAGGCTTAGGACTAGTTCTGGCCTTTAGATCCTTAGATTTGTGGAAGAGTTTTATTTAAGGTTTAGGACCAGTTCTAACCTTAAAAGACAGCTTCCCTTAGCACAAGTAGTACTGGTATAGTAGCTTATCTCTTCTTAGTAAATACCTAGCTGTTCTGTAGCATAACTGTAAAGTTAACCACTAATTAGTATTGGACTTACAAGGGGATATCACGTAGCTACGGTTCGTAGATAGTATGATAATTGTTATTCTTGTTAATTTTTAAAGAAAGGGGTGAGGAACTTAAGGTTCCTTACCACGCTAGTGCCGCGGCGGCACGTGATGGCAACTTGCCGCACGTAACGGCAACCTGCCATACGTGACGGCAATATGCCTCATATGGTGACCATTTGCCTTTATTCCCAACAATTAGGAAGCTAATTAGGAGGTTAATTAGGAGGTTAATATCGATTACCTCCCTACCTTATCTTTTAAGGAAAGCAAATGCAATGATCTTGGATATCGCCTAGACTTAATCGCAAGACAGTAATTTAAGTAAGCGATTTAGGGTGGACAAATTTAGACATTATAGTTAATTAGTTAAAACACTTTAACCAGTATATAGAGCCACGCCTTTAAGAAATCTATCGCCTATTAATTCTTAACTGACACGAGAGCCACATGTTAATGTAATTTATTAAGTATTGCAAGGCTTATAAGATTATCCCTCTCTATCTACCACCTTATTTAACACACTTACTTTAACCCCTAGATATTAACATATTTAGCCCCTTATTAAAAGCCTATTAAAAACGCCTCTACAACTTCGCCTTTTATAGAGCTGTTAATATTACTAAGCCTATGTTCCTTAAGTATTACCAAGCTGCATAAGATAAAGCTATATTATTAACTAATATAGTAAGTGTATAGCGGGCAACTAGCCTTCTACCGTTTAACCCTTCGGTTATTTTAAAAAAGATTTAGCTAACAACTCCTTCCTATATAAGCTTTATAGAAAAGAATGGCCACAAATTTAATATACCCGTGTCTCCTTCCGTAGAGGAAAAACTTACTAAAATATTTAGGCAGCTCTTACAAGGTGCATTACCCCTACGTTCTTAAGTTGTGCATAATATTCAGCAGTTTATATTAAGTACGGTAGCTAATAACACAATCCTTAAGCAAATAAATCAGGAGCTTCTTAAAAGACAGAAGAAGGAGCGTATTAGTAAGATAAGAGCTGCCTATAGGAAGGCACAAGTTTTATTAGTAGCAGAGGCACAGAAGAAGAACAACGAAAAGCTTTAAAAGGAACAGGAAGAGAAGAGGGTAAAGGAAAGGAAGGCTACATTATAGGGGGTTATTACCTTTACAAAGAAGGTTTGGAAGGAACTACTAATGGATTATAGTGTATTTATATAATAGGGTAGATTTAGGTTAACTTTGGGGTTGATTTTGGGGTCGATTTTAATATCAATTTGATTTTGATTTTCGTAGGAGGTCCGTGCACTGTCTCGGGTGGGTGGCTGTCTCGTCTGGGTGGCTAAGACGTTATACATAGATCCTCACACGACATCGTTTGTCAATGATATACAGTTACCTCGTACCTCGTACCTTGACAGCCGGCACGTACTGTGACACTAGGAGACGCCTTAAAAAAGAAGACTCTTATATAATTACTAGAAGATCGCAAATAGGTATTTATAGTAGAGACAGTCTTAGCGCTTAGTTGGTTAATTTGGCTTCTAGTAATCTTTAAAGAAAAGCATATTTAATTAAGCTAGTTCTACTATAACGAGGTACCTAATTAGATATATACAGCCTTAAAGAATTGTTAGATTGCTAATTATATTACATTTAATTAGCTTACTAAAGTCTTCTTACCTAAAATCAAACCACCTAGTAATAAAGCTTAATTGCTTATTCTTAACGGCTATAGAAGCCGCTATACTATAGAGTTTCTATAGGAATGCTAGATTAATAATATCTAGCTTATATTCCCTCCTCCTTATTTAACGCATATTCTACAACCCCTAGATCTATTATACTTTTGCTTAATTAAATTAAAATATTAAAAATAGAGCTCTAATTAAGAAGCACCGCTTTATTAAATATTACTATAAGGCACAAGACAAAGGCTTTACAGCAAGGGTAATTAAATATAAGTAGCGCTCCTCTAGTATTTACCCCTAGAATCCGCGAAAAGGTCTTAAATATAAGGTAAGGATATAGATAGTGAGTCCAATTAATAGAACAATAGGGTATATTATATAGACAGACAAATCCTTAAGGGAAAGGAGGAGTCTATATGCGAGGTGAAAAAGGGGTTTCTATAGGTATATATAGAGCACGTATCTTATAGGCAGGTTGCCCCTAGGTTACCCCTAGGTCGTCTATAGCTTATAGATAGATAACTATCTACTTAGGTTTTACCTAATAATACCTCCCCTTTTAAAAGAATTGTCCCTAATCCTTATATACCTAAGCCATAATAAAACCCTATAAAAACCTTAATAAGGAAAAAAAATTAGAGGGGAAAAAGCGTCTTAATTTTATGTATAGAGAGATAGGTAGTATATATACGTGACGTAAAGATATTAAGGAACTTTGACCGCCGGTTAAAGTTATTTAATTAGTTAGATTTGCTTTACTAAAACTCCTCATATTTAACTAAGCTAATAGCGATTTTTTATTCTTAGGATAGAAAATCCTAATTAGTCTATTTAACGCTTAGAGCTAGTAAAGCTTAACGCCATTACCTAAACTTAGTAGATTATTAGAAATATTCTAAAAGCTTATTTATATAGGTAGATTACTAGTACCTTACGGATAGATTATAGGTTATCTATATATAGCCAGACCTATAGGTAGTAAAGCAGTATACCTATTAAATTTACCACTAACCCTATACTTTAGCCTTGCGCTATTCTAGTATAGCGCTATATATACTTCGTAAGTAGGTTATAGATTACTTATATATAGCTAAATTTATAAACAATAAGCCTATATACCTATTAAATCCACCACTAACCTATACTTTAGCCTTATGCGTTATCTATATAGTATATTATAAAATAATATATAAATTATTAGTATAGGTTACTATTAGCGAGTTACTAATAGGTTAAGGACCCTAGTTAAATAGACCCTAGTTTTAAATAGGCCTATTTTCTAATATATAAATAATCTGCTAAGCTATTATAGAGTAATAAACTAGGTCTAGAAAGGGTACTTTTTAAATTAAGCTTCGTTACTAGCGTACGCTATAGCCTCGCCTATAAGTCGCCTATAAGTTACTAGCATAGCTAGGTTATATTAAAGTGTAGCTTATCTAAGATATTAATAAATTACGCTTTACCCTATATATATACCACAGTTCTTACTATAAGCGTTAACTTATTCTTTAATCTCTTAGAACGTTCTTTACTCTACTTTTATATAGGTTATATTTTAATAGCGGCGCTTACTTTTTGCCTACGCTTTAGCCGCGAGGCTAAGGTATTTTACTTACAGTACTTATCTAATAGTTATTAATAATTTTTAAGTTCTGTCTCGTATTTCTATTTATTATACTTATTTAGCTATCCTAGCCATTTAATAAGGTACTATAGTTATTTAGCACGATTCTAGTAGGTAATAATTACTTCTACTTCCTAACTACCTTCTTTAAGCTTTTTTACTACTAGTAGCTAAAACCTAGGGCGTGCTCTATAAGGCTCTAGTAGGAGATATAGAAGATTAGGTAGAGCTATACTATGGTAGGTAGAAACTCTAGCTTATATACTTATTACCCTATATATTTGTTAGGTAAAACCTAAGTAGATAATTATATAGCTATAAGGTATAGGCGACCCTAAGGCAACTTAGGGGTGACTTGCCTGTAAGGCACGTGCGCTATACGTGCCTAGGGAAAACCCTTCCTACCTTATATATAGACTCCTCCTTTCCCCTTAAGGATTCGTCTCTATCTATATAATATACCTATTGTTCTATTATTAGACTCCTTATCTATACCCTTACCTTATATTTAAATCCTTACCAATCCCCTTAGGAGGATAGCCGGTTTAATTTTTCTATAATACCTTTAAAAAGAAAACTGACGCCTACACCTAATGGTAATACGCTAGCAATACAACTATAGAACGCCTTAGGATCTAGTATAAATAAAACCGCTAAAAGCATACTAGTTGTTCCGACTGATACCGGTACATACGATGTTCCGGAACATTTCTGCCTCATTCCGGAACGAGTCATCCTTATTCCAGAATGAGTCGTGTATCGCTTTAATCGGCTCCATTCCGGATTGCTTGCCTCATTCCGGAAAAGAGGTTGCCTTATTCCGGAAAAGATTTAAAGCTATATTAAGATTGAAGCTATATTAAGATTTAATAGAGCTTTTTTAACTTTTTAGTGAATGTATAGATTTTAGCCATTTCTTAATGATTATAAATAAGGACCAATATATAATTAAGTTAATTTTGACTGTAAAATAAGTGGTTATATATCTTAGATATTATAATCTATCATTTAGTAGAGCAGAGTCGCGATCTCTAGTATAAAAATATAAGATCTTAATTTTCTAATGAGATTTTCTATTACTCTAGAGATCAAATTTTACCACCCCCAAACCACCACAATACCATTAGATTCCATCTAAACTAGGTTACGCTGCGATTTGTAGGTATATTTAAAGGCTTTTCCACGTTATAGATATAGTCTATAAGTAGTAGAAACCAATTAGGTAGGGGGTAGTTAATCGCGTTCCCCGACACCAAAATTTATAAATCGCGTAAAGCTTTAAACCCACTAAGATCTGTCAAAAGCCGGGCTCTCCGATGTTCTGCCGGCTATAGACTAATTGCCTAATTAGGTTTGGCGCGATTGCGATTTAGATTTCTCCTAGCTGCGCCAATTTTGCTTACTATCGTTCTCCTTTCCTTTAGCTTGCGCAGCTTCGCCGGTGGGGTTAATTAATTGCCTTCCTTATCTACTGTTGTTGATTAAGGTTATATAGAACTTTATAGCAGAGTCCCCTTTATTTAAGAGTTAATCTAAGTACTAGTAAGCCTTCTATAAGCTCTTGCTGGAGGCTCGCCCGGGGAGTCCTCCGTCGGCCAATTTATACAAGGCTTTCCTCTATAGCAGTAGGAAGAACACTCTATATTTCCTTTTCAATAGCTACACCGTTGATCGCTATATCCTTAATTACACCCATAGTAGCTAGGCTCGCGGAAGGAGTATTAGTAGGAGGTAAGGGAGCCGCATTAGGTGCGAGCGCGGAGGACAATATTGCTGTTACTGGTGTTAGATTTAAGCTGGCAGTAGAGTCAAATATATATTCAGAATTTATAGAAAAGGTGCGCATATTATGGATCTAATTAAGTCGTACGTAGAGGTGGTAGGTAAGGAAGGATTAATAAAAAATTTTCAAAGTTCGCGATAGCCCCTGCGCTAAGCCTAATTGGGCGATTATTAAGCAAAATTAACACTATAAAGGAGCTCACGAGAGCTCACAAGAGCTCTGTAAAATGCCTCACGCTTTATTGCAAAATATTATTCGACCACCAAATATACACTTATTAAGTAGATCTTTTGGCGACGTCATATAGGCGTAGTTAGCGTAATTTGAGGTTATTCTAGACCCCATACGATAACTATTTACCAATTAAATCTAGAAACGAAGAAAAATGAAGGCATAAAATGCATCTATTTTGAAGAACTTCACGACTCGTGGTATACGTGTGGCCGTTGGCGAGCCTCTACCTACTATACTACCTAGTAATTAGCCTAACCTTTAAAGATCTTTTCCGGAATAAGGCAAGCAATCCGGAATGGAGCCGATTAAAGCGATACACGACTCATTCTGGAACAAGGACGACTCGTTCCGGAATGAGGCAGAAATGTTCCGGAACATCGTATATACCGGTATCAGTCGGAACACTAGTAGTATCTAAGCCACCTTCTAAACCTTAAAACGATTAGATATCTACAAACGTTAGAAACTAGTTTAACTTATATATCTAGGCTTAATAGAAGCTTAGTAAGGTTACTAGCGTCCTACCTAATACCGCTAATATAAAGGAGCTAGATAAGCTAGCTAAGAAAATAGCTAACTTATAGAGTATTATTAATTCGATAAAGCCCTCCCGTTACCTCTCTAGTAAAGAGTATAAGTTACGTAGCAAACGCATACGCTGATTAAATCTTAACGCCCTAGTTAAGAAGTTACTACCTAATATCGGCGGTACTACTTAACAGCATTTTAACTGGTGGATCGCCGCAGTTAAGAACCGATTTAAGGTTAATAACGCTAACTACAACTATAAGCGACGTACGCGCTAGGCCATTAAAGGTCTTGTAAAAGAAAAGATAATTACCTAATTAGTTTATTGCCGGCTAGGTACTAAGGATAAGGGCCCTTTACTATAGGATAAGTTTAAGACTATAGTCTAAGACCAGATTAGGAACCCTATAGTAAGACGCTTTAATAACGCTATAATATACTATATAGCTGTTATAAAGGAGAACTAGAGGTTTAACGTCTTCCTAGCCTATATGCGTAGCTCAAAGGACCTTTTCTTATATACCCCTTTTGTCAATCCTAAATAATAGGTAGACTTTTAGTTCTTATATCTTCTAGCCTACTTATAAGCAAAGCTCTTTTAACAGAACTTCGCCTAACGGATGAGAACCGCTAAGAACCTTTTTAATAAAATCCGCCGTATAGAGTAATTACTTAATACTATAAAGCTCGCGGAAGATTGCGTAAGTAGTAGTGGCAAATTATTATATATAAAGCGCGGTTATAGTATAGGCTCTGTAGAGTTAGGTTTAGGAAATAAAACCTAAAAAGGGCGACGCTTTTTTAAGTAAACTCCTAAGGAGATTACCTAAAAGCTAGATGGCTTAGGGGACCCCCTAAACACTAGTGTTACGTAAGTAAGTTAAAGGACCGTAGGTGGCTACTATAAGGAATACTGGAAGCAGGCTAATAAAGAGAAGTTGGCTCGGCCTTCGGAAAACCTAAAGCGCTAATAGTGTATCTCTTTTAACTGTAACTAGGGCCTAATATAGAGGGAGAGAAGAAACACATTATAGTATATATTGCGATAAATACGCCCTAGGGTAAAGTCCGCCTACGTGCTTTATATAATAATAAGTGCTAAATTAACCTTATTAATTAAGATATTGTCTATAGGTTTAACCTACCTATATACTACGCGCTATATTTATATAAATCTATTATATATTTCCTTAATAGCAACTAGATAATAATCTAGGATACTTATAATCTAATAGTTACCACTAGCAACTCCTAGGGTACCTCTCGCACTATTAGCCCGCAGACCTTTTAGGGCGGCTTATTTAATAGTTATAATATAGTTTTTAAATAAGATTAGCTTACGGAAGCAAATCTATTAATTAGCTTCCATTCTAGATAGTTTATCTAGGGTACTTTAGACCCTAGACGCCTCTAAATAGTTACCCTTAACGCTCTCCTAGTAGATATTAAGGCTAGTAAAATAGTCTATTCGCTATAGCTAGAAGACTCCTTCTTTACGCCAGTCGTAAATATAATAAAGGACCTATTATTACTAGTAGCGAGTACCCGTACAGACCCTCTAAATATAGAGACACTAGTTATAAATATAGTAGAGGACCTGCTGTTACTAGCAGCGAGTACCTATAGAAACCCTCCAGTGCTGGCGTAGATTACTTATATACAAGGGGGAGGTAATTAAAACCCTAAAACTATTAAGTATACTATAGTAGAGCTATATACACTCTTAGTGCGAGTATACCTATAAAACGCATATTAGCTGCACCCTTCTCTTTACTAGCTCCCAGAAGTACACTACTATATAATAATCGCTTTAACCTCCGTAGCCCCTAGCCTACTAGACGTATATAAGGAGGAAATTAATATCTTTTCTAATAAGCTAGTGAGTATATTACTATAGAACTCTAAGTACAACCATGCAATCGACTTAAAAGAAGGTAAGACGCTACTGTAAATGCCCCTCTATAACCTTTTATAGAAAGAGTTACAGATCTTATAAGAGTACCTAGATAGTGCTCTTAAAAAGGGCTAGATTAGGCCTAGTAAGTCACCTACTAAAGCGCCTATTCTCTTTGTGCTGAAAGCAGACGGTATAATATGGCTATATATTAACTATAGACGCCTAAATAAGATCACGATTAAGAACTAGTACCCCCTACTACTAGTCGGCAAACTCTTTAATAGGCTTAGCTATATAAAGATATTTATAAAGCTAAATCTTTATAATGCGTACTATAGGATTATATTAAGAAGGGAGATAAATAGAAGACCGCATTTAAAATACGCTATAGTTACTTTAAGTACCTAGTGATGCCCTTTAGTCTTACTAATACCCCTATAACGTTTTAAAGCTATATTTATAAAGCTTTAGGAACCCTAGTAGATACTATCTACGTGGTTTACCTAGATAATATTCTTATCTACTTAAATAATAAGGATAAGCACATTAAGCACGTTAAGCAGGTACTGCAACAGCTTCGCGCTTAGGGCCTATACGCCAAACTATTAAAATATATCTTTTATACTAAGAACGTTAAGTTCCTAGGCTTTATTATTACCCCTAGGGGTATTATAATAGACCTTAACCACGTAAAAGCTATTAAAGAATGGCCTAAGCCTAAGTCCTATAGGGATATTTAGGTCTTCCTTAGCTTCGCTAACTTCTATAGGCGATTTATCTAGAATTATTTAGATACCGTATACCCCCTATATATATATCTTATATAGGCATATCGCGACCCAAGGTTAGATAGGGAGAAGAAGTAAAAGCGCAAGTTAAAAGGGCCTACTAAATAGTATTAACCTTGGTCCTGGCCCAATAACGCTTAGTAAGCATTCCGTAAGCTACGCGCTGCGTTTATATAGGCTCCGCTACTTTATTACTTTAACCTAAATTTGTAACGGCGCTGGGGCACCGCCCCATGCGACGTCTACATGCAGCCTAGTTAGGGGCTCGCTTGGAGACTTGGCTCGTGTATATAGACGTATCCTTTCCTCGACCTTCTTCTGCTCCTTAGCTTAGTATCTTCGTAATACAGCATTCTACAAGCTTCGGTTTAGAGGCATTTGTACGAGCCGTAACAAAATTTACCCTTAATAGTAATTACTAACGCTTCTAATTATGCCTATAGCGGTATATTTCTGCAGCCTTTAGGATAGGGAGACTAACTCTACTGGCACCTAATTGCTTATTATAGCTAGAAGCTTACTAGCCTAGAAGTATAGTATAATACGCATAATAAAGAACTGCTCGCTATAGTGTAATGCTTTAAGACGTGGCGCTATTACCTTAAATACGCCGCGTATATAACGCGTATACTCTACGATTATAATAATCTTAGGTACTTTATAACCACTAAGAGCTTATCTACTTACTAGGCCTAGTATACTAAGGAACTAGCTAAGTTCGATTTTAAGATTAAATATAAGCTAAGCAAAGTAAATCCCGCTAATATATTCTTCTAGCGCCTGGATTATACTAAAGGCTTTAAAAATAGTAGTAAGAGGATACTCCTTAATGCTATACTATCTATATTACAGCAAAAGTTACGGGTTATAGGCCTTATAGGCGGCCCTAGTGCTACTATACTATACTAGTAAGTAGTATACGTGTAGTATATAAGCGACCCTTATAAACTTAGCGCCAGTAGACTAGAGCGTCCTGCCATTCTCTTTAAGACCACTTTAACTGGCCTAATAGCGCTTAACCCTAGGGAAGACCCCTTAGCCTAGGCTATAGTCCCCCGTAATAACCTAGTAAGTTACCTACGCATTATATATTACTTTACTAGCACCAACTTTACGCAAAGTCTCGTGCTATAGTAAGAGGTAGTAGTAGCTACTTTAGCCGAAACGGCGTTTATGGAACACCCCCCTAAGTTACTAGTTAATTTTATTTATAAAGTATAAAAAAGGGACGCCTTTATACGCTCTATATATAATTAATTAACCTAAAAATAAGTTCCTGCTAGTAATAAGGACTATACCCTTAATAATTAAGGACTCTTAAGGTAAAATAATAAGGTCTAGGTGCTAAATTATATACTACTATAATAGGAGATCCTTAAGCGGAATTATGATAATCCTATAGGCGGCCACTATAGTTTTAATTATACTTTTAAGGTAATCGCGTAAAAGTATACTTAAAACGGCCTTTTTTTTTTATATCCGTTGTATTATACTACGTACAATACTGCGCATGCAGCCTCTAGGCTATGGCGCTATAGTCCTATATACATAAATCCCTTAGGGCAGCTTAACATGTNCTAGTAACTATGTCCTAGTAGTTTATANGCCCCTAANCTAGGGGTTTANAGTTCCTTAGTAAAATACTAAGTTANAAGCAACTACTAGGNAATGAGAAAANGGTAGAAANCTATAAGAAATANNAAATCCTAACGCCTATCCCTNTCCTTTTNTAANTTANTTCTNTCCTTTTGCTTACTAATATCTCTTTACTAGGAGCCTAGTAGGAGTTACCTCCTTCTATAGATCCTGCTGTTATTAGCCACTTTCTAGTGGCTATCCCTGTCTTACTTAGAAATAGAAAAAGTGCCTCTCTTCCTTTTTGTGTACAAAATAGCTTCTTTAAAAACGGCCTTACCTAGGACCTCTATAAATACCTAGATAATTATAATACTTACTAACGCTTTAAATCGCGCCGCTATAAACCTTATAGTAAGCTGCAGCCTCTCTAGGTCCCTACCTAAGCCTAATAGTATTATTTACTTAACTTTATTACGGATTTCTCAGAGTCTAAGACTCCTAATAGCGTAGAGTACAACTCCGTTCTTATTTTATAGACTATTTTATAAAGCTAGTGTGCTACTATCTAGTGCGTAAGATAATTAATGCTATATAACTTATAGAACTCTTATTTAGAGTCTTTATATAAATAGGGCCTCTAGATAATATTGTCTCTAATAGGGGTAGTATATTTATAAGCGAGTACTAAAGCACTATATGCTACCATCTCTGCGTTTAACGTAAACTTAGCACTGTATTTTATCTATAGATAGATAGTTAGACAGAGCGTTAGAACTAGGAGCTTAAGGTATACCTACGTATATTTACGAACTAGGAATAGTCTAATTAGGCCTTCCTACTTAAAAAAGTAGCCTTTGCCTATAACTCCAAGGTATATACTATAATAAAGCGTTCCCCTATTAAGCTTGCCTATAGCTAGCTACTAAACGTCCTAGATAGAGTCCTAGACGGCGTCTAAGGCGCCTAGTAAGGTAGGGAGGGGTCTAAGTTAACAAATATTAAACTTATAGAGACGCATCTATAACGCCTGCGCCTTATATATAAGGTAGCGGCGGCGTTAATAATACACGCCTAATAGCTTTAGGTAAAATACTATAATTATCACCATCTGGCCAAGTATTTCGCCGTTAGTAAACGAGTCCTGCTTTCTTCTAAGAATATCCGCATAAAACGTCCTTATAAGAAGCTTAACAGCAAGTTTATAGAACTGTTTTAGATCCTAAAGCGTATAAGGCAGTAAGTATATAAGCTAGAGCTCTTACCTACTATACTGTGGCTCTACCTAGTCTTTTATATCTCCTCACTAGAGCCTTACAGGTCACGCCCTAAGTTTTAACCCCTAGCAGTAAAAGAGCTTAAGGAAGGCAGCTAGGAAGTAAAAGTAATTATCGCCTACTAGGATCGTGCTAGATAACCGCGGTACCTTATTAAATAGCTAGGATGGCTAAATAAGTATAATAAATAGAAATACAAGATAGAACTTAAGAATTATTAATAACTACTAGATAAGTACTGTAAGCGGAACACCCTGGCCTTATAGCTAAAGCGTAGGCGAAAAGTAAGCGCTATTATTAAAATATAACCTATATTAAAGCGGAGTAGAGGACGTCCTAAAGGATTAAAGAATAAGTAACAATTGCTATAAGAACTGCGGCGTATATATAGGGTGAAGTTTTGGTTTATTAATATCCTATATAAGCCACACTCTAACACAACCTAGCAATGCTAGTGACTCGCAGGCGACTTATAGGTAAGGCTACGGCGTATACCGCAATAAAGCTTGATTTAGAAAGCACCCTTCCTAAACCTAATCCGTTACTCTATACTAGCTAAGTAGATCGTTTATATATTAGAGAACAGGCCTATTTATAACTAGGGTCCATTTAACCGGGGTCTACAACCTACTAGTAACCCGTTAGTAGTAACCTGTACTAATAACTTACACTATTCTATATATATACTATACAGATAACGCGTAAGGCTAAAGCATAGGTTAGTAGCGGATTTAATAAGTATATAGCCTTACCGTCCTAAACCTAGCTATATATAAGTAACCTATAACCTACCCGCAAAGTATATACGGCGCTACGCTAGTATAATATAAGGCTAAAGTAGGGTTAGTGGCGGATTTAATAGGTATATAGCCTTACCGTCTGTAAATCTGGCTGTATATAAATAACCTATAACTGACTCGCGAGGTACTAGCGACCTACCTATATAAGTAAGCTTTTAGAATATTTCTGGTCTACCGAATTTAGGCGACGGTATTAAGCTCTACTAACTCTACCTATTAAATAGACTAATTAGGATTTTCTATACCGGGTATATAAAATTGCTATTATCTTAGTTAAATACGGGGGAGTTTTAGTAAGTTAAATCTAACTAATTAGACAACTTTAACCGCTGGTTAAAGTTCCTTAATATCTTCGCGCCGCGTATATGTACTACCCGTCTCTCTATATATAAAATTAAAACACTCTTTCCCCTCTAAATTTTTCCCTTACTAAGGTTTTTTTATAGGGTTTTATTGAGGCTTAAGTATATAAAGGATTGGGGACAACCCTTTTTAAAAGGGGGGCATTATTAGGTAAAACCTAAGTAGATAGTTATATAGCCGTAAGGTATTGGCGACCCTAGGGCAACCTAGGGGTGACTCGCCCGTAAGGTACGTGCGCTACATATACCTAGGGAAAACCCTTCCTACCTCGCATACAGACTCCTCCTTTCCCCTTAAGGATTCGTCTCTGTCTATACAATATACCTACTATTCTATTATTAGACTCCCTATCTATATCCTTACCTCACAGCGTTCTAAAATCTAAAATAATCCTATAAATTTACTATTAAGCTTTTTATAGGGACGTTTTATGCGGATATTTTTAAAAAAGAATAGGACTTATTTACTAACGGCGAAATACTTAGCTAGATAGTAACGATTATAATATTTTACCTAAAGCTTTTAGGCGTATATTATTAACGCCGCCGCCGCCTTATATAAAGTATAGGCGTTATAAATATATTATTATAAGTTAGATATTTCTTAACTTAGGCCCCTCCCTACCTTATTATGCGTTTTAAACGCCGTCTAGAACTCTATCTAAGACGTTAAGTAGCTAGCTATAGGCGAGCTTAATAGGGGAATACTTCGTTATAGTATAGACCTTAGAGTTATAGATAAAGGCTACGTTATTAGTAGATTCAATTTACCGTCCGACCCGGTCCCCCTAATGGGTCCACGTAGACTAATTCCTATGGGAAAAGCTCATATTACATTAAGAAAACCCATTTTAGGTGAACAAAAAACCTCCAGGGGAAACGTAAGAGGTAATACTTCCAGATAGCATCCGTATTACATTAACGGGAGGAGAAAAACACCATTAGGTTACTGCTTTAAGACCCCCTTACGCAGGAGTGTCTAAAATGCCTGTCTTGCCCCGTCTGCCACTTGAACTATTTTTACTACGTCTGTGTATTGCCTATATAAAGTTATGTGCCTGTCCCTAGCTCCTTTTCCAAGTCTCCTATAAATATCTCTTGATAATAACGCTTGCGCTCCGCCTGGGCCTATATGCTAAGGTCTTTTACCTATTTCTTTACCAAAAGGTTTCTATAATGGGGTGTATATAACTTGGTATCGCTTTTGCCCTAGGGCCCAAACCTAGGCCCTTATACCTATTCGTAAGGTATAGGAGGACGCTCTAGTATTTAATAGGGGGGACCAGTCCCTATAACTAGATACCTAGGTTGCCAGGTAATGTTAAAATAGGGGGCCTCTGCTACGCTTAGGGCGCGGATTGTTTGCGTATGTGTGTGGTTACTATGCGGTGTATGTAGTATTTATAGGAGGGAGGGGGTACGCCGGAGGGATGATTGCTTGTCGATTTAAATGACCGAACGTGTATAATAGACGTGGTAGCTGTGTTTAAACTTTTTGCTGGGGCTCACCCCCTAGTAAAAAATTTTCACACCACCACCACCACGTCGCTGCGTAGGCGCTGCGCAGCCGTATATACGTCTCTGCGTTTGCTCTGGTAGTCTATTAACACGATCTAAACGGAACATCAATAGTAACTGCCAGGTTCCCGGGCTCCACCGCGTGGAGGTGCAGAGGCCGATTTCATCGAGCCCGGCTACGTTATTAAGTAGGAAGGCCTAATTAAACTGCTCCCAGTTTATAAATATACATAGGTATACCTTAAGCTTTTAGTTTTAGCGCTCTATCTAACTATCTATTTATAGGTAAAATATAATATTATACCTACGTTAAACGCGGAGGTAGTAGTATATAATACTCTAGTACTTACTTATAAATACGCTACCCCTATAAGAGACAATATTATTTAGAGGCCTTATTTATATAAAAACTCTAAATAAAAGCTCTGTAAGTTGCGCAGCATTAATTATCTTACATATTAGATAGTAGTGTATTAGCTTTATAAAACGGTTTATAAAAATAAGGATAGAGTTATACTATATACTATTAGGAGTTTTAGACTTAGGCAAATCTATAATAAAGTTAAGTAAATAATGCCGTTAGGCTCTAGTAGGGACCTAGAGAGGCTGTAGCTTACTATAGGGTTTATAGCGGCGCGATTTATAGTATTAGCAGGCATTATAGTTATCTAGGTGTTTATGGAGATCTTTAATAAGGCTAACCCAAGCGTACTTCCGCGTGATTACCTTATAGGTACGGTTAAATCCGTAGTAACCATCTATAAGATTATTATAATTCCGCTTAAGGATCTCCTATTATAGTAGTATATAATTTAGTACCTAGACCTTATTATTTTACCTTAGGACTCCTTAATTATTAAGGGCATAGTCCTTATTACTAATAGGAGCCTATCCCTGGTTAACCAATTATATATAAAGTATATAAAGGCGTCCCTTTATATACTCTGTAAGTGAAATTAACTAATAACTTAGAGGAGTATTCTATAAACGCCGTTTTGGCTAAGGCAGTTATTACTACCTCTTACTATAGCATAAAACTCTATATAAAGTTAGTACTAGCAAAGTAATATATAATACATAGGTAATTTACTAGGTTATTATAGGGGACTATCGCCTAGGCTAAGGGATTTTCCCTAGGGTTAAACGCCATTAGGTTAGTTAAGGAGGTCTTAAAGAAAATAGTAGGATACCCTAGTTTACCGGCGCTATATTTATAAGGGTCGCTTATATATTATACATACACTACTTACTAGTTTAGTATAGTAGCACAAGGGCCGCCTATAAGGCCTATAACCTATAACTTTTACTATAATATAGGCAGTATAGCATTAAGGACTATTATCTTACTACTACCTTTAAAGCCTTTAGTATAATCTAGGCGCTAAGACAGTATATTAGCGGGATTTACTTTACCTAGCTTATATTTAATCTTAAAATTAAACTTAGCTAGCTCCTTATTATACTAGGCCTAATAAGTAGATAAGCTTTTTAGTAGTTATAAAGTACCTAAATTTATTATAATTATAAAGCACGCGCGTTATATACGCGGCATTTTAAGGTAGTAGCGCTATATCTTAAAGTATTATACTATTGCGAGTAGCTCTTTATTATACGTATTATATCGTATTTCTAGGTTAGTAAGCTTCTAACTATAGGTATAGTAGGGTTGGTCCCCTTACCTAAAAGGCTATAAAAGTATACTACTATAGGCATAGTTAGAAGCGTTTGTAATTACTATTAGGAGTAAATTAGAGTTAAAGTAGCAAAAGAGCAAAGCCTATATAAACACAGCGCGTAGCTTATAAAACGCCTACTAAGTATTATCGGGCTAAGACTAAGGTTAATACTATTTAGTAGGCCCTTTTAACTTACGCTTTTAATTTTTCTTCTCCTTATCTAATAGTAGGTTTTAATACGCTTATGCAAGATATATATATAGGGGGTATACAGTATTGAAGTAGTTCTAGATAAATCGTCTATAAAAGTTAGCGAAGTTAAAAAAGACCTAAATATCCCTATAGGACTTAGGCTCAGGCTATTCCTTAATAGCTTTTACGCGGGTAGAGTTTATTATAAAGCCTAGGAACTCAACGTTCTTAATATAAAAAATATTTTTTAATAATTTAGTGTATAGACCCTAAGCGCGGAGCTATTATGGTACCTACTTAATATACTTAACGTACTTGGCCTTGTTATTTAAGTAAATAAAAATATTATCTAAGTAAACCACGTAAATAGTATCTACTAAGGTCTCTAGAGCTTTATAAATATAGTTCTAAAAAATTATTAGAGCGTTAGTAAGACTAAAGGGCATTACTAGGTACTTAAAGTAACTATAGCGTGTCTTAAATATAGTTTTTTATTTATCTCCCTTTTTAATATAAATCCTATAGTACGTATTATAAAAATCTAGCTCTATAAATATCTTTATATAGCTAAGCCTATTAAAATGTTCGCTAACTAGCAGTAGGGGGTACTTATTCTTAATTATAATCTTATTTAGGCGTCTATAGTTAACATATAGCCATATTATACTATCTGCTTTTAGTATAAAGAAAATAGGCGCTCTAGTAGGTAACTTACTAGGCTTAATTCAGCCCTTCTTAAAAGCACTCTCTAAGTACTTTTATAAGATCTGCAATTCTTTCTATAAGAGGTTATAGATAGGTATCTATAGTAGCGTCTTACTTTCTTCTAAGTTAATTATATAGTTATACTTAGAGTTCTATAGTAGTATACTTACTAGCTTATTAAAGAAGACGTTAATCTCTTCTTTATATATATCTGGTAGGCTAGGGGTTATAAAGGTTAAGATAACTATTATATAGTAATATACTTATAGGAGCTAGTAAAGAAATAAATACAGCTAATATATATTTTATAGGTATGCTTATACTAAGAGTATATATAGCTCTACTATAGTATACTTAATAGTTTTAGGGTTTTAATTACCTCCCCCCTAAGTATAGGTAATCTACACTAGCACTAGAGTTTTACTAGAAAGCTATAAACCCCTAGTTTAGGGATTTATAAACTACTAGGATATAGCTACTAGTATATACAAAGCTGCCTAGAAAGGATTTATATATATAGAACTATAGCGCTATAGCCTAGAGGCTGCATGCGTAGTATTGTATGTAGTATAATACAATAGATATAAAATAAAAATAAAAACTAACACTAGAGGGTCTCTATAGGTACTTACTGCCAGTAATAATAGGTCCTCTATTATGTTTATAACCGGTATCTCTATATCTAAAAAGTCTATATAGGTACTTACTGCTAGTAATAATAGGTCCTTTATTATATTTATAACCAGCGTAAAAAAGGGGTCTTTTAGCTATAGCGAATAGACTATTTCGTCGGTTTTAATATATATTAGGAGTATATTTAAGGTGACTATTTAAAGACATCTAGGGTTTAAAGTACCCTAAATAAATTATCTAATCGGAAGCTAATTAATAGATTTACTTCCGCAAGCCAATTCTATCTAAAAACTATATTATAGCTATTAAATAAGCTATACTAAAAGGTCTTAAGGCCGATAGTATAAGGTATACCCTAAGAGTCGCTAGTTTTTCTTTCTTTTTTTCAATCTATTGTATTATACTACGTATAATACTACGCATGCAGCCTCTAGGCTATAGCGCTATAGTTCTATATATATAAATCCTCTCTAGGCAGCTTAATATGTACTAGTAGCTATGTCCTAATAGTTTATAAACCCCTTGGGTTTACAGCTCTCTAGTAAAGTACTAAATTGCTATAACTATTAGGCAGTATAAGGAAATAGTAGAAAAGACTTAATAAAAGAAGAACCTTAACGCCTATCCCTATCCTATTTTGGTTTAATTCTATCCTTTTGCTTACTAATATTTATTTACTAAAAGTGTTACGGACGCTTTAAGTACGATATTACGACTACTTAGAGAGGAGTTAAAAGAAGCTAGTTGGTTAATACAAGCACGGTCTAGGATAGAACCGGTAAAACTATGTGACGAGGAATAGTAACCAAGGTCACACGATATTGTACGCAGCGTATATAATGTACGAAGGGAATGTATGTATAACACGTACAATACGTATATTACGTATAAGAAGGATTTTATAGGAGTACGGTTGTGTATTTAAGGACTCTTAGTCCCTACCTAGATAGTTCCTTCCTTATAGTGATTCTTAGAATATAATTGGAGTTAATCTATTAGGCAACTACTCCACTAGTTATTATTACGTTGTTAACTTACTTGCAATACCTATATACCTAGCCTATTAACAGGACCTACCGTAGTACTTACTATAAGGTTCCGTTATATAATTACTACCTAGTTATAGTTTTAATAAGTCGAATAATATGCCACCAAAAGCAGCCACTATAACGCTATTAACGGCGGCAACTACTTTAAGGTTAGAAGGTAATACTAGTATAGCAAATACTAACTTATAACAACCTGTAACGGTTAGATAACTATAAGAGATAGTTAACTAGTTAATAGAAAACAATATAACACTTAAATAAAGGATTAATGGGATAGGAGCAGCGAAGATTAAGCTACCTTTAATTAAGAAATTCTTAGGAGAGAGATTAAAGCTTAAAGGATTTCTTATATAAATATACTTTAAGGTTACGCAAGAAGGAGCAAAACTGCTAATACTTATAGATTGAATAGCATATGCGGGACTATTCCTATTAGGAAGGGCACTTAAGTAGTTTAAGCCTTACCTTATAAAAATATAGGTAAATAGAATAATAACCACCAATTAAGAGGTGCGGTTTATATTCTTAAGTTAGGAAGGGTTTACGGAGCGAGTTATATAGATATTTGGACACCTAGAGGTAGTAACTATAGCGGAAAGAAAACTCTAAAATATTACGCAACAAACCTTAGCAATTAAGTACATAATATAGTTCCAAATATTAGCTATATAAGTTAAGTGGAATAATAAGGCGCTTATAGCATAGTATAAATAGGGACTTAAGGCTAAAGTTTAGGACGTAATTATTTTAATAAAAGATGTGGATACTCTAAGGGATTTAATAGATTAAGCGATTAAGATTAATAATTAGATCTACTAAAGAGAGCAGGCTAAGAGAGGCTAGGATAGAGTTTTATAGTTATATAAGACGTAGAGCATATAATAACTAAAGCTAAGTTAAAAACTATGGTATGGCGTAGAGCTAATAAACCTAAGTAGTACTAAAGAGACCTATAAGAGATAGAGTAAAAAACTATAAAAACCTAAAGGTTAAGGATCTAGTAATTATAGGACTAAGGAGTAAAGGCTAAACTAGGGATCTTAGTAGCAGAAGATATTTAGGCGGACTCTATAGCAAAGTTAGTGGTTTAGAGAGGGAGCTTATATAAATTGCAGAAAACAAGGTTACTTTGTAAGGGATTATGAAGATAGTTAGAGTTACTATGTAATAAAGGGAACCAGACTAGTAGAAGACATATATATAGAGAGGGATGATAGTGTACTATAAGGAACAAAAAAATGTTTAATTAGGAGCTTTACGTTTTACTATAATAACGTATACCGAATTTATAAAGACGCTAAGTATGGCGTAAGCTATTAGCTATAGGAGCCAAAATCTATAAAGTGTAGAGGAACTAATAAACTATTATGTAGGTCGGACATTAAAGACGACGAGTTTAATATAGGTAAAATATTTACAAACGACGAGGCGATAAAGGTAGCTTATTAGGAGCGTGTAAACCTTAAAGAAGTTATAATAGAAGTAGAAACTAAGACCGCTATAAAGTAAGGATTAGTAACGGGTATTATAATACCGTTAGATACGGTATCTATTGCTTTATAAGACGGAAGGAAGAGTATCTTATAGAGATTAAGTAAGCAGACAAATACTAGTGCTAATTCACTACTTAATAAAGGTAAAAGGCTAAAGGCTTAAGATTCTTAAGACGAGATAAGAGAGATCTAAGATTTTAAAGAAAGGATAAGGATAGCTTAAGAACCCATAACGGACGAAAACCGATAGAGCAGAGCAGTAGCTTAGTTTAAAGACATATAAATGAGCTTGGGATAAGAATCCCCAACGGCACAAGATTCTTAAGATGAGATAAGTGAGATTTAAAACTTTTAAGACGAGATGAGAATACCACGGACGCCTAGTTGGACTAAGGCGGGAGCTAAGCTTAAGTTAGAAGCAAGCTTAGGATTAAGAATTCTATAGAACTAAGACTTTAACACTTAAATAAGGACTATTAATGAAGGAATTAAGAAGTATAAAGACTTTAAGGATCTACTTGTAAGACGCGAAAAGAAAGAAACTATAGCAGAATTTAGAGTAAGAATTACTGTATAGTAAGAATAGAAACTAGATAAGAGATCTAGCGTACTAGGTTATATAAGGGACAGAGTACCTATATAAAGAATTACTAATAGACCTAAGATAGGTATACTAAGAGCTAAGATAGGTATACTAAGAGCTAAGATAGGTATACTAAGAGCTAAGTGGCTTACTAAACTAAAATAAGAAGAGGGTTTAGGGATTTTAACTAGGTTCGAAGAATAATATATAAAGGGATGTTATAACGTAGTAATAAGGAGATACTTTCTTATGGATAAGCCGTATATACTTAAAGGGTTATATTAAAAGTGGTATAGACAACAACATAATAACAAGTAGGAAGATTTCTATATATAGTTGGATAAAAAAGTTATTTAAGACCACCTAATTATAGAGAAGGCTATAATATACATTAAAGGAGCCTTAATTATAACGTTAAAAGATCTAAAGAAGTAATTAGAGGACTAGAGAAGTAAGAGGTAAGTCTTAGTACTTACAAACAAAGTTGTAACGCTTAGATTAATATAAGAGAGGTTTAAACTTAAGGATAAAGACGAACTAAGAGTTAACCTAAAACACTAGGCGTATTATATATTGGCGTAGATCACATATATAGACGATATATGTAATATATATAAAGCACCTAAAGATAAACATCGGAAATACTTAGTAAGAATATATTGGGTACTAGATAAGGTAAAGTATAGAAATGCTAAGTATATATATAGTTAGCACCCTATAAAAGTGTAAGGACTAGGGGACTTAATACTATAACTAGAAAGATTCCTTACGGAAAAATGCCTAGATGGACGACAATAGTGGGAATGTTTAGAGAATACCTATCTATAGTATATTAAAGACAAAAAGCGAACTAAGTATTGGCTAAAGGTAGACTAAGTATAAACAGGATTTAGCAGCTAGTAGTTAGGAAAAGTAGAGGCCTATGGGATTAGAGGGAACTAGTAGTAAAGCCTTAAACCCTTAAAGGAATTTAAGGACGACACCTAAATTTACGAGTTAAGTGGCAAGATTAACAGTTCGAAGCATTGGTAGATAGTAGAGTAACGAGGAACTATATATTACTAGTAGCAGTTAAAAGGATAGGGCTACTACATAGACAGAAGGAGTACTCGTATCTATTAGTAACAATTTTAGAAGATCCGATAGCCTATAGAGGAGGCATTATTAATCTTAAAATAGGACCGATTTAGTTAACTATTAAAGGAAGACTAGTTAAGATATCTTTTAACATATTACTATTAGGGAATGATAAGGCAGTACTAGGAATACCTTAGTTATAGGAATATAATCTAAAGATTAATTAGGTTATAGGTTAGGTCAATATTAGGGATACTTAACGCCGTAAGATATAATAATAGACTAAGTTAGTATAGTACTAAGCCAGAGCAACATACAAAGAGACTAATTAAGGATTAAGTTATATACTAAAAAGATACTATAAATATGGCAAAAAACTATAGTTACTAAAAAGTAAAAAGCTGTTAGAGTATATAGTATAGGATTATAAGATAGAGTTAGAACTAGGAATAAGTTTAAGGTTCTTTTTAATATATAAGCTTACTAAAGAAAAAGGTAGAGCACTAAAAGAGTTTATTTAGGAGAACTTACGTAAGGGATATATTAGACCATTATAGTTATTAGCAGGTTATCTAGTATTGTTTATACTAAAAAGAATAGAAAACTTAGGTTATATATTAACTATAGACAGTTAAACAGCATTACGAGAAAGAATAGATATCCTTTATCCTTAATTAGCGAAATCTAAGATAGAATAGGTAATGCGCAAATCTTTATAAAGATAGATCTAAGATAAGTATACCATTAGATTAGAATTAAGGAAGGCGACAAATAGAAGGCAGCCTTTAGGTTAAAGGAAGGACTATACAAACTATTAGTTATGCAATTTAGGCTTATAAACGCACTAGTAACGTTCTAAAAGCGAATTAATAATGTATTAGGAGAATACCTTAACGATATTATTATCTACTTAATGACTAAAGAGGAGCATGGGGAACACGTTAAATGGGTCTTAAAGAGACTATAAGAAGAATAGATACTAGTAGCAATTAAGAAATGCGAGTTCTTTTAAGGAAGACTGATTTTATTAGATTTATTATTAAATTAGGCAAGTTAGGTATGGACCTAAAGAAAATCAAAGCTATAGTAAATTAGCAAGAACTAGAGAACGTTACGCAGTTAAGATTGTTCCTAGGATTCTGAAATTACTATAGGAGGTTTATAGCGCAATAGTTAAAGAATATCGAGCCATTTACTTAATTAATAAAGAAAGAGGAACTATAGGTATAGAAAGAGGAATAAAAGAAACTATTTAAAGAACTTAAGGAATTGTTTACCTAGGAACTAATCCTTAAGATTTACTAACTAAAGTTAGAGACAGTAGTTAAAACGGATGTATTAGACTTTATACTAGGGGTATGCTTTATATAGAAATATAAAGATGGTTAGCACCTAGTGGTATACTATAGTAGGAAGATAATACTACTAGAGTTAAACTATAACATCTATAATAAGGAGTTATTAGGTATAGTTACAGCACTTAAGGAATAAAGGGCATTCTTATAAGGTATAGAAAAACTATTTATAGTTAAGATAGATTATAAGAACTTAATGGGATTCTTAATAATAAAGGAACTTAACTAAAGATAAGTTAGATGGGCAGAGACACTTATAGATTACTATTTTAAGATTTAATATACTAAGGGTATAGATAATACACGAGTAGATGCTCTAAGTAAAAAAGCTAAACTATAAAATAATAAAAAGCGATTAGGGGCTTTACTGCGAAAAGACACAGACGGATTAATTAGATATAATTATTTAAAGATTACAGCAACTTAAGAAGATAAGTTAGAAAGAATCTATAAGATACTAGAAAGCTTTTAGGTATAAAGAATTCTAGAGGCATAGCTAGAAGATCTACAGTTAGATATATATAAAAACTAAGAAGTAAAGTATATCCTAAGAAGCATAGCAGAGTATTTTATAGAGGATTTCTATAAGGGAATAACTTAAGGACATAATAGAGCTATAGGCTTAGTGTTAAGACTCTAGGAGGAGTATATTATTAATAGAATCCAGAAATTAGTACGGAAAATCACTAAGAAATATCTAAATTACTAAAGAAATAAACTAATAAGGCATAAGCTATATGGAGGGCTACAACCTATTAAAATACTAGAGAGACTATAGGAGGTTATATTATAGGACTTTATTATTAAGTTGCTAAAATTAAGAGATCCTATTACCGGATAAGATTATAATGTAATTTTAGTAATAGTAGATAAGCTTATAAAGTGGGGATACTTTATAGCCTATATAGAAGAAATCTTAGCGGAAGATATCGCTAGAATCTATATTAAAGAAGTGTTTATAAGATATAGAGCACTAGGCAAGATTATATCAGATAGAGATTTAAGATTTATAGTAGTATTTTAGGAAGTATTCTTAGCGGAGTAAGGAGTTAGAGCAGTAACTTTTACTATATATTATCCGCAGACAGACGGTTAAATAGAAAGATTAAATTGGACACTAGAGCAGTATTTAAAATATTATATTAATCACGTACAGAATAATTGGGTATTATTATTACTAGTTATATAATTTACATATAATATAACACTATAGAAAGGAATAGGTACGTTACTATTTAAGGCGAATTATAGATACGAGCTAAGAATATTGTTATTATTATAATAAGTGAAGAAAACAAGTAGTATAGCTAGAGAAAGAATGGAGACCTTAATAGAACTTTATAAAAACCTTATAGAGACAGCTAAGGTAGTATAGCAGAGAATAAAAAAATACTATAATGCTAAGAGATCTAAGGGACCAGATCTTAAGGAGGGGGATAAAGTATGGCTACTATATAAAAATTTTAAAAGTTAACAATTAAGTAAGAAGTTAGACTATGTCAGACTAGGACCTTTTAAAATTACGTAAAGAATTTTACCAGTTATATTTAAGCTAGACCTATTAGCTAAAATTAAGATCTACCCTATATAGTATATCGCAATACTAGAGCTAGTATATAAGAATATTAAGCCACTAGTTTATAAAGTAGACACGTATAGAGGACGAGAAGAAGACAAATAGTAAGTTTTAAAGATCGTTAGTTATAAGGACGTTAACAATAAAATATAGTATAAAGTAAAGTGGATAGGCTACACTAAGACTACCTAGAAGCTATTAGAGAATTTAAAGAATACTATAGAAAAGGTATAGGAGTATTAGAAGAAAATAGATTAGGCAATATTAATAAAGAAGGATTGTTAAAGAATAAGTCACCTAAGGGGGACCTAGGAAGAGCGACTACTAAACTACTTAGAGTTGTTTCCTTTATTAGTAGAGGAGAATTAGTTTTCTTATTACCTAGTTCCTATAGACCTTATTTTATAAGTTTTTACTCCTTAAAACGGACCTTCTTATAAACCTTCTTAAGACGAAGAAGATAAGTAGAGGCAGTAATATAAGCTTCTAAAGCCTTCTGTTCTATATTATAGGAACGCTTAAGCTTAATAAGGGCGCTTAAGAGCTTACTATTAAGCTTTATAGTGGCAGATTAAATATAAAACCCTATAATAAATTACTTAAGGAACTTAAAGACTATTAAGAGTAATAGGACGCGTATACTTAGCGTTAGAGATAGAGCGAACGTTATAGAACGAGCGAATATTCGCTTTAGTGTACTCTAAACACAAAAAGGGTTGCTAGGAGGAAGGACTTACTAATATAACATAAACTAACCCCTTTTTCGCATAACAAGAACACGGAGATAGTATAATTTTACTAAGTAATAATATAGCAGCAATAGTGCGAGCACAACGTTGCGCTTATAAGGAAGAAGAGACTTTAGGTATAATAAGTAACAATATTAACTAAGTTAATTAGACAGATATTATACCTCTAGTAAATAACCTAGAGATATTTAAGATCTTTAAGGACAAAGATAAAGAGGAGGGAGATGGTATTACGGACGCTTTAAGTACAATATTATAACTACTTGGAGAGGAGTTAAAAGAAGCTAGTTGGTTAATATAAGTACGGTTTAAGATAAAACCGGTAGAACTATATAATGAGGAATAGTAACTAAGGTTATATAATATTGTACGCAGTATACGTAATATATAAAGGGAACGTATATATAACACGTATAATGCGTATATTACGTATAAGAAGGATTTTATAGGAGTATAGTTATATATTTAAGGACGCTTAGTCCCTATCTAGATAGTTCCTTCCTTATAGTAATTTTTAAAATATAATTAGAGTTAATCTATTAGGCAACCACTCCACCAGTTATTATTACGTTATTAACTTACTTATAATACCTACATACCTAGCCTATTAACAGGACCCACCGTAGTACTTGCTATAAGGTTCCGTTATAAGAAGCCTAGTAGGAGTTACCTCCTTCTAAAGATCTTACTACTATTAGCCACTTTCTAGTAGCTATTCCTGTACTCTATAAAAATAGAAAAAGCGCCTCTCTTCCTTTCTTTATGCAAAATAACTTTTTTAAAGAGAGCGATGATCCTAGTTTCCTTTATATTTCCTTTCTATCTTTTATATATAGGTTGCAGTCTAGTAGTAGGTGCTTAGGGGTTTATAGAGCCCTATATTCCCTAAAGCATCTACCTTCTTTATCTTTCCCTATTGTTTTAGAGAAGGATTTAAAGTAGCCTTTTCCTAGCTTTAGCTAAAAGAAAGCTAACTATAGCTTTTTAGGATATTTATCCTGAGGAGCTTTAAGAGAAAAGGAATAGCTTCCTTTACAGATCTTAGTGTAGTGTTTTTCTTTATTTTTATTCTATTGCCAATTGGTTTTCCACTATTCTAGTATTGTTTCTCTTGCTACTCTCCCTATATAAGCTAAAGAAGTATAAAAAGATTGTATTTTTCTTCTAGAGAGGCCCTTTTTAGCTAGTTTATCTGCTATTTTATTTCTATAAATTTCTAAATAGCTAGGAACCTAATAGAAGTTAATAGAGATATTCTTACTAGCTAAATAGGAACAACTTTGTGTAATTTTAAAGACTAGTTCTTGCCCTCCTATAAGAGAATTAAGCTGTAATCTTTTAATAGCTGCTTGGCTATCTATAAAGATATAGACCTTTTTCTCTTCTAGTCTTTGTTGTTTTAGGTGTTCTAGGGCCCTATAAATTGCGTAGAGCTTTACGTCTATAATTTCCATATAGGGCCCTAGATTCCAATTTATTGCATATTTAATCCTATTTATCTCTCCTATTTTACATACGGCTACTATACTTAACTTTTCTTTAAAGCTATCTGTATAGTATATATCTACTAGGTATTACGGCTCGTACAAATACCTCTAAACCGAAGCTTGTAGAATGCTGTATTACGAAAGATACTAAGCTAAAAAGAAGAAAAAGGAGGTCGCTAGGACCGATGTAAATAAATATATAGGGTAAGTCGCCAAGGCGCTAGCTCTAGGCGAGCTAATCATAGGTTAGCAGAATATGGTAGAATTTAGCAGGTAACGTACGACAGCGCCATTACATTACCCCCCTCTTTAAAAGAAAGCCTACCCTTAGGCTTAGTTAGAGATAGGATAGTACTAGGCTTATAAAAAAATATAAGATTATAGAATATAAGATAAGGAGAATAAGGGGATATAAGTGCGTCCGGACTAAGTATAAAAGGCAATTATAGGTTAAGTAGAGGCACTAGGCTAGGAAGAGTAGCCGCTAAAAGTCTTAGCAGGGATCTAACTAATTAGATAACTTTAACCAGCGGTTAAAGTTCCTAGATATCTAATTTTTTACGGTATTAGCAGAAAACGGCAGAATATAGCAGAATTTGGCAGATAGCTATATTAGGACTTTAGGGCGTTCTTGTCCCTATGCTCCTCTGGTAACTTATTATCTTTATTATACTAATATTCTATTTACTTATCTAGGTACTTTAGGGGTTTAGGTATATTAGGGTATTAGTTATAAAACTCTTTAAGCTTCTAGGAGCAGCCTATAAAGTTCTATATAAGGTACTAAGTTAGGTCCAAGTTAGAGCCCTTCTATTAAATATAGTATTTTAATATTCCCCATACTATCTTATAGGCTAGTATTTTATTAACTTCCTATTTATCGTTACCGTTTACTTAAATTAGTAGGGGAGGCTTATTCTTTTATCCGGGCAATAGGTTATTTATAGCTTTCCGTAGCTTATCTAGTAAGAAAATAGGGTGCACCCTAATTAAATCCGGGAGCTTTACCTTATATAAGTTGCCTATCTTCTTAAGGACCTTATACGGCTCTGCTATCTAGTAGTCTAGCTTACGGCTAGGTTGTTTAGTCTTTTAATTTCTTATTATAACCTAGACTATATCGCTAGGGGTAAAGTTAGGCTTTTAACGGTATTTATTTGCCTACTGTTTTATTAATCTTTAGGCTTTTCCTAAGTTTTTATAGGCTACCGTCTAGGCTTCCTCTAAGCGCTTAGTGTACTATTAGGCCTCGCTATAGAATAGCTTTTCTTATATAGTTTAGGGTTCTTTTAGCCTTTTCTAGTCAAAGCTTATATGGGGTAAGTATCCTATTTCTAGCTAAATTGGGGCAAACCCTATAGAGTTATAGGGTAGGGTTACTTAGGCGTAGTTTATTAAGGGTAGTAGTTTAAACTAGTTGTCTTAGAAGTAGTTAATAAAGGGCCTAAGCCTTTAGTCTAGGTACTAATTTATAATCTCCGTCTAACCGTCTATTTAGGGGTGGTAAGCTATAAAAAGCTTTAGCTTAATGCCTAAGATTTAGGTAAACTTATTCTAGAAAGCTAATATAAACTATAGCCTATAATTAGATATAATAGTATCTAATAGTCCATAAATTTAGTAGACGTATAGCTAGGCTGCCTCTTTAGAATTAATATTCTTATAATAGGGGATTAAAAATAGGCGTTTACTAAAACGGTTAACTATAACTATAACTATATTATATCCGTCACGGTCTATAGGTAGTTTATAGAAGTCTATAGAGATATGCTATTAAGGGCGCTCTAGTATTAGAAGTGGCTTAAATAGTCCTAGGGTTTTATCTTATAGGGTTATAGCTCTTTAGCAGTCCTCGCAGTTCCGTATATATCGATTAATATTCGCAACTATTCTCGGCTAGTAGTAGCGGCAGTTAATAATTTTATAGGTCTTATTCTTGCCGGGGCATACTATAAAGACTTAGTAATAAGCTTCGCGGATTAGTTCCGTCTATAAATTATTAACATTAAGGACTATAAGCCGTTCCTAGTATAGGAGCAATCCTTCCTCTGTTTTAAAATTAGGGTTTTTTTTCGCGGCTTAATTACAGAGGGCCCTTAGGGTGTTAGCCGTGCGGTTTACAGTTAGGAGGCGGTTAATTAGCCCTATTAGCTTATTTAAGGACTCCTTTATTAGTGCTAGCTTATTTTACTAGAAGTCTAGCTCCTTAAGGATCCGTAGGTTAAGCTATTTTAGATAAAAGAGGGCGCGCGTCTAATATTAGGTCTTTAGCTTATCCTAGGGTCCTATATCCTATTCTCTTCGGGTTAGGGTATTAGCCTTAGAGTTTTACTTACTAGAATAATATATAATTATAAAGAAGAATTAGGAGAGTATTTTAGCCTACTAGGCTTATTATCTAGTAAGCTACTTTATAGTTATAAAGTACTTTAGGGCTTTATAATCTGTATATATCTTAATCTAGGAGTTTGTACCTTTAAGCTTTACGCGCTATTAGGAGAGTAATTAAATAATAGCTAGCATCTTTTTATCGTGTACTTTGTAGTTATACTTAGCTAGGTCTATTATTTTTAAGAAGAAGGTAATAGGGTACTATTCGCTATTTAGATGTAACTATAATAGGATTTCCACTATAACCCTATTAGAGGCGTCCGTTTCTAGCATTAATTTAAGGTCTAGGTTATAGTAATAAAGAATTAGGGAAGAGATAAGCCAATCCTTTATCTCTTTAAAGGCTTCTATATAGCTATTATTAAAGATAAAAGGTATGTCCTTCCTGGTTAGTTATATAAGAGGTTTTACTATAATTCTATAGTTATAGATAAACCGGTAGTAGAAGTTATAAAAGCTAAGGAAGGATTAAATTCCTTTTGCTATATAAGGGGGCTTCTAGTTACGGATTGCCTTTACCTTCTTAGGGTTAACCTTAATTCCTTCCGTAGTCACGATAAACCTAAGGTATTTTATACGTTTTACCCCAAACTCACATTTCTTAATATTAACTTATAAGCCTATATTCCGTAGTCTCTCTAGGATAAGTATATAAGAATATTGTCTAGGTATACCATGTAGAATTTGTTAAGGTAATTAAAAAGAACGTTATTTATATATCTTTAGTACGTAGCTAATCCGTTTATTAGTCTAAAAGGAAGAACTTTATATTTATAGGAACTATAACGGATATAGAATATTATTAAATCTTTAGATATAGGGTCTATCCTAATTTAGTAGAAATCTTGGCGGATATTAAGTTTAGTAAAGATTTTTGCCTAGCTTAGACGTGTAAGGGTCTTGTTAATTAAAGGAATAGGATACTAGTCCTTTTAAGTAATAGCGTTTAGCTTTTAATAGTCGATACAAAAATAAAGGCCTTTATTAGGCTTTTTTATAAATAGAATAGGGGAAGTAAAAGGGGCTTAACTTAGCTCGATAAACCCTTTATCTAGGTTATTAATTAAGTACTACTTTGTTGCTTTTAGCTTATCCATTAATTATTAGTAAAGGGGGCTATAGCTTAGCGAGTTATTGGCTTCTAATTAAATCTTATAATCGTACGTCTAATAAGGGGGTAACTTATCTAAGGCCGCTTTTAAGAATGTATCCTTATAATTTATATAAATAGTAGGAAAGAGGCGTTTAACTAGTTCCTCGTTGGTTTCCTTAGCTAGCCTTTCCTCTCTATTATTAATAATTTGGTTAATCTTATATAGGCTTATTATAAAGACCTTATTGTCCTTCTGGTATATATTAAAGTAAAACGCTATAGCGCTAATTACGGTAATATCTATAGTGGGGGGGTTGCCTAATAATAGGGGCGTATGTAACTTTAGGGACCTTTAGGATACTAGTGTTATTATTACTCCTTTTAGCTCCTATTATATCTTTTAGAGGTTATTCCTTATATCCTATTAATGCGTTCTTTTCTATATTAGTTAGATCTGCGCAATTTAGACGTCGTCTATGTTACTATTTATCCCGCTTTTATATATAGAGTCCCCTTTAAACCTAGCGCTTTAGGAGAGTATTTTTATTAGTATAAAGTTCTTTCTAGCTTTATAGTGGGCGTCTTCTTAGGTAAAGGCTAGGTTACGGGCCCGGACATCCTACTAGTAGGTAAGGTTAGCCCTTACAGCTAGTGTCTTGTAGTTAGTTCGGATCTCCTTAATAAAGGAGGGTAACCTTAGTCTATCCTCCAGCTAGATAAACTGTCTTTATTATACGTTTAACCAAATATTAAAATAGGATATCTATTTTCATCTAAGGACTATATTATGGGACCCTAGGTCTAGGATATAAAAGGGAATACCATATTGGCGTTATCCGTTAAGAGTAATATATAACTTTAAGACGTAGGTAATAGGCCGACTAGCTTGGCCGTTATAGCCTTTTACCTAAATAGGCTTCTCTAGTCGGATGGCTTCTGTATTTAGAAACTTGGCAATATATTTATATAGGCAGTATTTATAAAGGTGAAGCTATTTGCTCTAGTATTAATAAGGGCGGTTATATTAACTTTATATCTATTTTAAGATACTATATATAGAACTATAAAATGCTTTCCACCTATTAACTAACTAAGATTAATCTCTTTAAGATTAATAGGGTACCCTAGGGGGGAGTCTTTCCCTAGGGTTCTTCTTTTCCTAACTTATTGGACGTTTCTCCTTCCTCTATCTCCTTAATATCACCTATATCCTTTAGCCCCAGACAGGACGAGGTAAAGTAACCCTCCTTATTACAGTTATAGTACGTAGCCGAGGCAGGGTTAATTGGAGTATTATGTTAAGTACTAGTTAATAGCGTAGTACGTAGCTGGTTAGGCGAGGCTCGCTAGTGCGTAGTTATAACCGCTTTTAGTATAAGAGTAGTTGTAACTTATCTTCCTGCTTTAGCTCCTATAGGTATAGCTAGCAAGTTCTAATTATTATAGAGTTACTTCTACTAATTAGGGCGGGTGTTAATCCACTTTAGTTCTGAGTCTAATAATAGGCAATAAGCTGCGAGTTTTTCGTGGGTTAGTAGGTTATTTAAGGTTACAGTAATCTTTTCTTATAGCTAGATTATTAGCTTATCGTATAGGTCCAATTAATAGTTCTTAAGGGGAACCTAGCCTTTTCCTATAAAGTATAGGAATTAAGTCTAGAATTTGGTAAAGGGTTAGTTTAGTTTTATTATTAGGCGATTATAGTTATAACGGGCATCCCGTACTTTATTCGGGTTAATATAAATAGCCGCTAAGTACCATATTATCTTATTAATAGATATAAATTGGATAGGGGACTTGTCCTTAAACTTGGCTTAAAGGTGCCGCTAGGTGTCCCCAGTAGTTCGACTAAAGAGGTAGAGTATTTTAGCTTCTTTAGAAAGGAAATAGTTATAGTTAACGCAGAGCTTTCCTTATACTTAAATCCTCTAATTTTTAAAGGTAGGGTTTATCCTATTAGATAGTGGTTAGGGGTTAGAGAGCTTAACGGACTTTAATTACTTTATTATTATATCCGTACTCCCTAGTATGTTATATTTAGTAGAGTAAATAGGTTGGCTAGGGCTTTGGGAAAGGGAAGCTAGGCTATTCTATAGGGCTATAAGGCTTTTTCAGATCTCTTATAGGGTCTCTTATATGTTTTTTACTTTAAGACAATTAGCTTCTTAGCTGGCCGCAAGGGCGCGAACCTACTTGCGTACGTCTATAACATTATCGTTATCTTTAATTTCTAATCCCAATTGGATCTTGGGTTCCTCTTAGGTAAAGGTAGCTCTCTTAAATAAGCTTACTTTAGGTACTATTATTAGCTTTTTAGGGTTTGTTAGTATTATACGCTTTAGTTTTAATTTTAGGGGCATAGGTCCAGTCTTATCTGGCTTATAAGGTGGGATATTACCTAGGCCTTCCTAGGCAGTATAGAGTTGTTTTAGTGTCTAAGTATAGCGCGTTAATGCGTTGTTGTAAACGAAGTTTCTTTTAGGGTAGGATATTATTAAGGCCTTCCCAGGCAGGGTAGAGTAAGCTTAGTATAATATCACGGCTTATACAAATACCTCTAAACCGAAGCTTGTAGAATGCTATATTACGAAGATACTAAGCTAAGGAGAAGGAAAAGGGGGTTGTTAAGACTAATGTAAACAAATATATAGGGTAAGTCGCTAAGGCGCTAGCTCTAGGCGAGTCAATTACAGGTTGGCAGAATTTGGCAGAATTTGGCAGATAACGTACGACAGCGCCGTTACACTAGGTCCCATTCTAGGGATTCTTATAAATTTTCTACTAGTCTTAGATGTTCCTGTGCAGCTTCTTCCTTACTACCTCTAGAGATAGAAAAGGATGCAGAGATAGGAGGAGACTACGGTTTTTGCCATTCTAGAGAGATTCTCTCTATTTTCCAGTTTTGGATTAGTTGCTAAACTCTAGAGGCTAGAGATAGTAGCTGTGTTTTTGGCTATATAAGGTGCTTTATAGTAGAGTTTTTTGGGCTAAAATAGAGTCGCTAGTAGTAACTATTAGATTATAGGCATTCTAGATTATTATCTAGTTACTATTAAGGAAATATGCGATAGGCTTATATAAATATCCCTTGCTACGGTAGTTTGGGTCCAACGTTATCGATAAGAATTTGACCCAATCAAATCAGCTAAATCTCCCTGATTTTTTTGGTGTTCCTGTACGGGCCACCTTTGTATTAGACCCTACCGTAGCAAGGGATATCGCGTAGTGTATAGGCAGGTTAAATCTATAGATAACGTCTTAATTAATAAGGTTAATTTAGTACCTATTATTATATAAGCAATTTAGGCGGACTTTACCCTAAGGTATATCTATCGCAATATATACCACAATACATTTCTTCTCTCCCTCTATATTAGGCCCTAGTTACAATTTAAAAAAAATACACTACTAAAGCTTTAAGTTTTCCAAAAGCTGGCTTAACTTATCTTTACTAGCTTACTTCTAGTATTCTTTATAATAGCTATGTATAGGCCTCTTTTAACTTATATATATAGCACTAGTATCTTAAAGGTCCTCTAAGCTATCTAGCTTTTAAGTATTCTCCCTAGAAGTTTACTTAAGAAAGCGTCGCCTTTTTTAGGTTATATTCCCTAAACCTAACTCTATAAAGCCTATACTACAACCGTACTTTAAACGCAAGGATTTGCCGCTACTAACTATATAATCTTCCGTAAGCTTTATAGTGTTAAGCAGTTACTCTATATAGCGGATTTTAGTGAAGAGGTCCTTAGCGGTTCTTACTATTTAATAAAGTTTTAGCAAAAAAGCTCTACTTATAAGTAGGCTAAGAGGCGTAAGAACTAGAAGTCTACCTATTACCTAGGAGTAATAAAAAAGGGCTATATAAGAAGCAGTCCTCTAAGCTATATATATTATCGGGAAATTTTTTTTAGGCTCGTTGTTGCAGTTTGCGGCAGATGGATATAGTTGTTAGCAAATTGTATAAACCGCGTGTTTTATAACAAAATTGCAGCATATAATAGCAAATTGTAATAAATTTGCAGTATCTAATAGTAAATTACGGTAAAACGCTACCCTATAAATAAATAGCGCGCAAACTATATAAATTATAAAAACTGTATAAATTGTGAAAACTGTTAGACGCTAAGTAGGCTAATAGGAATGATACATATTATACTCTATGAGGAAGGATCTTAGGGGCTTGAAGGCCCTAAGAAGGTATCTACACGATGGCCCGCGCGCTGTTACGTAACATGTCGTTAAGGTTAAAGAGACTGCCTAAGTACCCCCCCCCCTTTACCAACAAAAACTATATAAATTGTAAAAACTGTACAAATTGTAACTATATAAATTGTAACCATATAAATTGTAACTATATAAATTGTAACTATATAAATTATAATTATATTATATAATAACCAAATTATTTTATATTTCTATAGATTTCTATAATATACTTTTAAATATATTTATATTATAACTATATAAAATGTAAAGCTATCTACTTTAGGCGTTAAGGGGGAAGCCTCTCGCAGAGGCTCTAAATTATCTACCTACCTACCTACCTGCCTATCTGCCTACCTACCTGCCTGCCTACCTATTTATCTATCTACCTACCTACCTACTTACTCGTCTGTCTGTCTGTCTGTCTATCTATTTATCTATACTTACCTGTCTATACCTATCTATCTATACCTACCTGTCTATATTACCTTAATTCGATTAATTAATTAAATCGTTTATTGTATTCGCTGGTTAGTTGTTTAAACGGTTATTATATAGCTTTAGCAGCGGTTATATGGCTCTGGCGACGGTTATATAGCAATAACAACGGTTATATGGCAATAACGACGGTTGTTTAGCTCTAACGGTTATCTAGCGATAGTGACGGTTGTTTACATATATATATATATATATTCTATTATAGCTATGCACTATTTAGGGTATAGGCCATTATAGAGCGCTAACTAAATACTTCCTACTATTAATATATATGCTTTAGTTTAGAAGCTAACTATAAGAGCTATATATCTATTACCTAATACTATACTTAACTAAGGAAATAAAGGAAAGTAATATATTACTATTAAAAGAAAGTTAGAGTTTAGAGGCGAGCCTAAATAAGTAGTTATTAATGCCTTATATCTATAGGGCTATTCCAGCATTATACCCTTTTTAATTAGCGACGTACTAATAGAGGCACGTATAGAGAAGGCTCGTGGTATATTTGGTTAGGTAATTAGAGAAGAAATTTATAAAAGTCTTTACTTATTAATATTAGCTTTTATACTCTCTATATCTTATACGCTTAAATATAAACGTCTAGTCTCCTTTATAAATTTAATTGTAGCTTTAACTACGCTAATATCCAGCTTCTAGCGCTTAATTAGGCCGTTAATATTCCTACCTCCTTTTTATCTATATAAGTAGCCTCCTAATATATATAATAGATTCCTAAATTAATCTCTATACTACTCTTTTAGTTTAATCCTCTACTATACCCACCTCCTATAAGAGAAGAGGAAGTACTATATTAATTCTATAAGCCTATAGTTATATACTACCGTTTTTAATATATTAATTTTATAAAGATATTCCTTTAGAAATAACTTACCAGTTTATAGCTATATAATAATAGCAGCTTTAAAGCTAATTAGCTATTAGTATAATCCTATAGCCTTTTTAAGGTAGAGTACTGCGTTAATTTTTCTTATAAACTTACCTATATTAGATCTTCCCGCTAAAAGCGGTCCTAATATTATCTTAGCTCTTTTTAAGGCTTACGTTATAAGGTATTATAAAAGGCCGTCTCTCTATTATGGACGCTTTAAGTACAATATTACGACTACTTAGAGAGGAGTTAGAAGAAGCTAGTTAGTTAATATAGGTACGGTCTAGGATGGAACCGGTAGAACTATGTGACGAGGAATGGTAAGCGAGTCACATAATGTGCTACGTATTAAACGAGAGGAATAAGAGGAACTTACATACCTTACGTACAACACGTATATTACGTATAAGAAGGATTTTATAGAAGTACGGTTGTGTATTTAAGGACCCTTAGTCCCTACCTAGATAGTTCCTTTCTTGTAATAATTCTTAGAATATAATTAGAGTTAATCTATTAGGCAACCACTCTAGCGATTATTATTTACGTTGTTAACTTTAATTTGTATTACCTATATACCTAGCCCATTAACGAGCCTATTGTAGTACTTACTACAAGGTTCCGTTATATAATTACTACCTAGTTACAGTATTAAATATAGAAAGTTAAATAACATGCCACTAAAAGCAGCTACCATAACGCTATTAACGGCGGCAACTACTTTAAGGTTAGGAGGTGATACTAGTATAGTAGATACTAACTTACAACAACCTATAACGGTTAGATAACTATAAGAGATAGTTAACTAGTTAATAGAGAATAATGTAATACTTAAATAAAGGATTAACGGGATAAGGGTAGTAAAGATTAAGTTACCTTTAATTAAGAGATTCTTAGGGGAGAGATTAAAGCTTAAAGGGTTCCTTATGTAAATACACTTTAAGGTTACGCAAAAAGGAGTAAAACTGCTAATACCTATAGATTAAATAGCATATACGGGACTATTCCTATTAAAAAGGGTACTTAAGTAGTTTAAGCCTTACCTTATAGAAATATAGGTAAATAGAATAATAACTACTAACTAAGAGGTGCGGTTTATATTCTTAAGTTAGGAGGGATTTATAGAGCAACTTATATAAATATTTGGAGATTTAGAGGCAGTAACTATAGCGGAAAGAAAACTCTAAGATATTACGTAATAAACCTTAGCAATTAAGTACATAACGTAGTTCTAAACGCTAGCTATATAAGTTAAGTGGAATAATAAAACGCTTATAGCATAGTATAAATAAGGACTTAAGGCTAAAGTCTAGGACGTAATTATCCTAATAGAAGATACGAATACTTTAAGGGATTTAATAGATTAGGCAATTAAGATTAATAATTAGATCTACTAAAGAGAATAGGCTAAAAATGGCTAGAATAGAGTTCTATAGTTATATAAGACGTAAAGTACGCAATAACTAAAGCTAAGTTAAAAACTATAGTATAGCGTAGAGCTAATAGACCTAAGTGGTACTAAAGAAACCTATAAAAGATAGAGTAAAAAACTATAAAAACCTAAAGGTTAAGGATTTAGTAATTATAGGACTAAGGAGCAGAGGCTAAACTAGGGATCTTAGTAGTAGAAAATGTTTAGGCGGACTTTATAGCAAAGTTAGTGGTTTAGAGATAGAGCTTATATAAATTACGGGAAATAAGGTTACTTTGTAAGGGATTGTAAAGATAGTTAAAGTCACTATATAATAAAGGGAACTAGACTAGCAAAGGACATATATATATAAAGGGATAATAGTATACTACAAGGAATAAAAAAATATTTAATTAGAAGTTTCGCGTTCTATTATAATAACGTATACTAAATTTATAAAGACGCTAAGTACGGCATAAGCTATTAGCTATAGGAGCCAAAATTTACAGAATATAGAGGAGCTAACAAACTATCGCGTAAATCGGATATTAAAGATGACAAGTTTAATATAGGTAAAACATTTACGGACAATAAGGCAATAAGGGTAGCTTACTAGAAGTGTATAAACCTTAAAGAAGTTATAATAGAAGTAGAGACTAAGACCGCTATAGAGTAAGGTTTAGTAACGGGCATTATAATACCGTTAGATACGGCATCTATCGCTTTATAAGACGGAAGGAGTAATATCTAAAAGGGATTAAGTAAGCAGATAACTGCTAGTACTAGCTTACCACTTAATAAAGGCAAGAGGCCAAAGACTTAAGATTCTTAAAATAAGATAAAAGAGATTTAAGATTCTAAAGATAAGATAAGGATAGCTTAAGGACCTACAACAAATAAAAACCGATAGAGTAGGGCAGTGGCTTAGTTTAGAAATATATAAATAAGCTCGGGATAGAAGTTCTTAGAGGTATAAGATTCTTAAAATAAGATAAATAAGATTTAAGACTTTTAAGACGAGATAAGAACACCTAAGCCTAGTTAGACTAAGGTAGGAGTAAGGCTTAAGACAGAAGTAAGCTTAGGATTAAGAATCCTATAAAACCAAGACTTTAACGTACGAATAAGGACTATTAACAAAATTAGAAAGTAAGAAGACTTCAAGAATCTACTTATAAAACGCAATAAGAAAGAAACTATAGAGGAATTTAGAGTAAGAATTACCTTATAGCAAGAACAGAAACTAAATAGAAGATTTAGCACATTAGGACGTATAAGGGATAGAGTACTTATATAAAGAATTACTAATAGACCTAGAATAGGTATATTAAGAGCTAAATAGCTTACTAAACTAGAAGAAGAGGAAGATCTAGGGATCTTAACTAGGTTTGAAAAATAATATATAAAAGGCTATTATAATATAGTAATAAAGAGATATTTCCTTACGGACGAACCGTATACACTTAAAGGACTATACTAAAAGTGGTATAAACAACAACATAATAACAAGTAGGAAGATTTCTATATATAGTTAGATAAAAAAAGTTATCTAAGACCACCCAATTATAGAAAAGGCTATAACTTATATTAAAAGGGCCTTAATTATAACATTAAAAGATTTAAAGGAGCAATTAGAGGACTAGAGAAGCGAGAGGCAAATCTTAGTACCTATAAATAAAGTTACGACGCTTAGATTAATATAAAAAAGGTTTAAACTTAAGGATAAAGATAAGCTAAGAGTTAACCTAAGACACTAAGTATATTATATATTAGTATAGATTATATATGTAGATAATGCGTGCAATATATATAGAATACCCAAAGATAAGAATTAAAAGTACCTAATAAGGATATATTAGGCACCGGATAAAGCAAAATATTAAAACGCTAAATATATATATAATTAGCACCTAGTAGAAGTTTAAGGATAAGGGGACTTAATACTTTAACTAAGAAGATTCCTTACGGAAGAATGCCTAGATAAATAATAGTGGTGGGAATATTTAGAGAATACCTATTTATAGTATATCGAAGACAAAAAGCAAACTAAGTATTAGCTAAAAGTAGACTAAGTATAAACAGGATTAAGTAGAGGCCTATGGGACTAAAGGAAACCAGTGGTAGAGCCTTAGACCCTTAAAGGAATTTAAGGTTAATACCTAAATTTATAAGTTAAGTAGTAAGATTAACAGTTTAAGGTATTAATAGATAGTAGGGCAATAAGAAACCATATCTTGCTAGCAGTAGTTAAAAAAAAATAGGGATACCATACAGGAAAAAGGAGCACCCTTACCTATTAGTAACAATTTTAGGAGATCTAATAGCCTATAAAGGAGGCATTATTAACCTTAAAACAGGACCTATTTAATTAACTATTAAAGGAAGATAAATTAAGATGTCTTTTAATATATTACTATTAGGGAATAATAGGGCAGTACTAGGAATGCCTTAGTTATAGGAATATAATCTAAAGATTAATTGGGTTATAGGTCAGGTTAATATTAGAGATACTTAATAACGTAAGATATAACAACAAGCTAAGTTAGTATAGTACTAAGTAGGGGCGACCTATAAAGAGATAGAAAAAGGGCTAAGCTATATACTAAGGAGATACCACAAGTACAGTAAGAAACTATAGTCACTAGAAAGTAAAAAGCTGTTAAAATACGTAGTATAGGATTATAAAATAGAATTGGAACTAGGAATAAGTTTAAGATTCTTTCCAATCTACAAGCTTACCGAAGAGGAAGGTAAAGCACTAAAAGAGTTTATCTAAGAAAACTTATAAAAGGAATATATTAGACCATTACAATCATTAGCGGGTTATTTAGTACTATTCGTACTAAAGAAAAACGGCAAACTAAGGCTATGTATTGACTATAGACAGTTAAACAGCATTACTAGGAAGGATAAATATCCTTTACCCTTAATTAGCGAAATCTAAGACAGAATAGGCAATGCGCAAATCTTCACAAAAATAGATCTAAGATAGGCGTACTATTAGATTAGAATTAAGGAGGGCGACAAATAAAAGGCAGCCTTTAGGTTAAAGGAAGGACTATATAAACTATTAGTTATGCAATTTAGGCTTATAAACGCACTAGTAACGTTCTAAAAGCGAATTAATAATATATTAGGAGAATACTTAGATGAATTTATTATAGCATATCTTAATAATATTATTATCTATTTAATAACTAAGGAAGAATATGGGGAATACGTTAAATGGGTTTTAAGAAGACTATAAGAGGAACAGATACTAGTAGCAATTAAGAAGTGCGAGTTCTTTACTAGGAAGACCGATTTTGTAGGATTTATTATTAAACTAGGCTAACTTAGCATAGACCCAAAAAAGATTAAGGCTATAGTAAATTAGTAAGAACTAGAAAACGTTACGCAGTTAAGATTGTTTCTAGGGTTCTGCAATTACTGTAGAAGGTTTATAGCGCAATAGTTAAAGAATATTAAGCTATTTACGCGATTAATAAAAAAAAGAAGAACCGTAGATATAGGGAAAGGAATAATAGGAACTATTTAAGGAAGTTAAAAGGTTATTTACCTAGGAGCTAGTTTTTAAAATCTATTAACTAGGACTAGAGACGGTTATAGAAACAGATATATTAGACTTTATACTAGGGGTATACTTTATATAAAAGCATCCAGATAGATAGCACCTAGTAGCATACTATAGTTGGAAAATAACACCACCGGAACTAAACTATAATATCTATAATAAGGAGTTATTAGGTATAGTTACAGCACTAAAGAAATAGAGAGCATTCTGATAAGGTATAAAAAAAACTATTTATAGTTAAAACGGATTATAAGAACCTAATAGGGTTCCTAATAATAAAGGAACTTAATTAAAGATAGGTTAGATGGGCAGAGATACTTACAGAATACTATTTTAAGATTTAGTATACTAAGGGAATGGACAACACGCGAGCCGATACGTTAAATTAGAAGGCTGAACTATAAAATAATAAAAAGCCATTAGGGGCTTTACTGCGAAAGGATACAGATAAACTAATTAGATATAACTATCTAAAAATTATAGCAACTTATAAAGAACTAGAAAGAGTTTATAAATTACCAGAAAGCTTTTAGGCATAAAGAATTTTTAAGGTACAGTTAGAGGAACAGTTAGAATATTTAGGAAAAGAGATACTATATAAGCATAGAGAGGCGAAGTATATCCTAAGAAGCATAGCAGAGCACTTTATAGAGGACTTCTATAAGGGACTAACTTAAGGATATAACGGAGCTATAGGCTTAGTATTAAGACTCTAGAAGAAGTACATTATTAATAAAATCTAGGGGATAGCCAGAAAGGTTACTAAAGAGTGTCTAGATTACTAAAGAAATAAACTAATAAGGCATAAGCTATACGGAGGGCTATAACCTATTAAAATACCAGAGAGACCATAGGAGGTTATATTATAGGACTTTATTATTAAGTTACTAAAATTAAGAGACCCTATTACTAAATAAAATTATAATATAATTTTAGTAATAGTAAATTAGCTTATAAAGTAGGGATACTTTATAGCATACACAGAAGAAATATTAGTAGAAGATATCGCTAGAATCTATATTAAAGAAGTGTTTATAAGACATAGAGCATTAAATAAAATTATATCGGATAGAGATCTAAGATTCGTAGCAGCATTTTAAAAGGTATTCTTAGCGGAACAAGAAGTTAGAGCAGTAACTTCCACTATATATTATCCGCAGACAGACGGTTAAATAAAAAGATTAAATTAAACACTAGAGCAGTATCTAAAACACTATATTAATTACGCACAAAATAATTAGGTATTACTGTTACTAGTTATATAGTTTATATACAATACAACACCCTAAGAAGGAATAGGTATATTACTATTTAAGGCGAATTATGGATATAAGCCAAGAATATTATTATCGCTATATTAAGTAAAAAAGATAAGTAGTATAGCTAAGTAAAGAATAGAGACTTTAATAAATCTTTATGTAAACCTTATAGAAACAGCTAAGGTAGTATAACAGAGAATAAAAAGATACTACGACGCTAAGAAATCTAAGGGACTAGATCTTAAGGAGGGAGATAAAGTATGGCTACTATATAAAAATTTTAAAAGTTAATAACTAAGTAAGAAGTTAGACCACGTTAAACTAGGACCTTTTAAAATTATATAAAGGATTTCACTAGTTACATTTAAGTTAAACCTACTAGCTAAAATAAAGATCTACCCTATACAGTATATTACGATGCTAGAGCCAGTATATAGGAATATTAAGCTACTAATTTACAAAGAAGACACGTATAGAGGACAAGAAGAGGATAAATAGTAAGTTTTAAAGATTATTAGTTATAAGGACGTTAATAATAAAATATAGTATAAGGTAAAGTAAATAGACTACACTAAGACTACCTAGGAGCTACTAGAGAACCTAAAAAACGCTATAGAAAAGGTATAGGAGTATTAGAAGAAAACAGGTTAGGTAACATTAATAAAAAAGGATCGCTAAAGAATAAGTCACCTAAGGGGGACCTAGGAAGAGCAACTGCCGAGCTATATAAAGTTGTTTCCTTTACAGGAAGAGAGTTAGTTCTCTTATTACTAAGTTCCTGCAGACCTTATTTTATAAGCTTCCACTCCTTAAAATAAACCTTTTTACGCACTTTCTTAAGACGAAGCAGCTAAGTAAACACCGCGATATAAGCATCTAAGGCCTTCTGTTCTACATCTTAAGAACACTTAAGCTTAGTAAGGGCCTACGCTAGGTTACCGTTAAGCTTTATAGCGATAGTTTAAATATAAGACCCTATAACAAATTACTTAGGGAACTTAAAGACTACTAAGAGTTATAGGACGCGTACACTTAGCGTTAAAAGTAGAATGAACGTTATAAGAGGAACAAATATTTGCTTTAGTGCATTTTAAGTAAAAGGATAGTTACTAAAATAAAGGACTCGCTAACGTAATATAAACTAACCCCTCTTTCGCATAATAAGAACACGGAGATAGTATAATTTCACTAAGTAATAATATAGCAGTAATAGTACGGGCATAACATTGCGCGTATAAAGAAGAAGATGCTTTAGGTATAATAAATAACAATATTAACTAAGTTAATTAAACGGACATTACACCTCTAGTAAACGACTTAGAGATATTAGGAATCTTTAAGGACAAAAATAGAGAGGAGGGAGATAGTATTACGGACGCTTTAAGTATAATATTACGACTACTTAAAGAGGAGTTAGAAGAAGCTAGTTAGTTAATATAGGCACGGTCTAAAATAGAACCAGTAGAACTATATAATGAGAAATAGTAAGCAAGTTATATAATATGCTATATATTAAACAAGAGGAATAAGAGGAACTTACGTACCTTATATATAATACGTATATTATATATAAGAAGGATTTTATAGGAGTACGGTTATATATTTAAGGACCCTTAGTCCCTACCTAGATAGTTCCTTCCTTATAGTAATTCTTAGAATATAATTAGAGTTAATCTGTTAGGCAACTACTCTAGCGATTATTATTTACGTTATTAACTTTAATTTGCATCACCTACACACCTAGCCTATTAACGAGCCTATCGTAGTACTTGTTATAAGGTTCCGTTATACTCTCTATAAAAGCTCCTTACTCTCTAATCTTGTCGCTACTTTAATAAGCTTATTAGCCTTCTTATTTCCTATAAATCCTAAATAGCCTAGAATCTAGTATAGTATAACATTATTTAGTTAAAGCTTCTTTAAGATCTTTGTAACTATTTCCTAGTAGGCTTTAACCCTTTAGCTCTATACTAATAGCAACGCTAATTATAAGTTAGAGAATATTCTTATACTAAAAGCAGGTATTAGAAAACCTATTTAGTTAACAGCTATATATATAGGGTTCTATAGCTAGTTAGCTGCCTTACTAATTACTAAAAGCTCTATAAGGTAGGTGTTAGCTTAATTAGAGCTTATTACCGTTTTTAAAAGTATTACCTTAGATGGCGTAGTATATACGTTAACTCTTACCCTACTATTACGCACTAATATATTAATATATATATTAACCTGCCCTAGCTTATAGTCTTTAATAATAGCTTAAGTATATTCTTTGTCCTTATATATTACTATATTAGGCTTAGCCACCTACAGTAGGCATATATATAGTTTAACCTCTAGCACCCTATTTACCTAGACATCCTTATATATCTCTACTATCCTTTAAAGCGGTAACCTATGCCGTTTATAGAGCCTTTATCTTTAAATTATTTAATAAGGATATAATTTACCTAGTTTATAAATTAATACCTAAAACGTGATAGCCTAGTTATATAGCCTTTATTTAAAAGGGAGTAAGCTAGCTTCTACCTTTATTATTAATAAAGTAATAGTGCGGAACCCTCTAATAATTACTTATACTATAATCCTCTACGCCTACTAAAGGAGCTATATTAGCTCTTATATTATAAGTAGGTACTATATTAGTAACGTATAGTCTATTACTAGTAGGACTAAACTCTTAGCTAGCTGCTTAACGCTCTTAGGCCATAGTCCCTTTAATTTACGCAACGCTAGCGCTATTTTAGTGACCTTACCCGCCTTATTTACTAGGTATACCTTAAACCTTAGCTTTTTATTAAGAATTACCCTAAGGATTTTAATATTCTATATTAAGGGGATTTCTTTTCCTTTAAATTAGAGTAGCGTAGTAGTATTTCTACCCGCTTCTTTATATCTAATAAGGTAGATAAATAACGTTTTCTTTACTTTAAATTAAGCTCTATTAGTCCTCTTCTACTTCTTAAGCATTAGTATAATCTTACCCTAGATAATTTATATATTTTCCTTCGCTATAGGGCCTATAACCTATACTAAATAGTTATTAACAAAGGCTATAGAGCTACTATTTCTAGGTGCGCTTTATATAAAATCTATATTAAAGAATAAAAAGAGTATTAGGGCTAGTACTAATCCCTATAGAAAACCCGCCTATAGGAGTATCTATACCTCTAATATATATTTATTAACTAGAATATAGGCTTAACGGTTTATATAAAAGTTCTATACCTATTATATAATTATTTAAGGTATCTATTACTACCGTAATCTCCTAATTTCTGGCTTTATGGCTATATTATTATACGCACCCTTAATATTAAATAATACTAAAGATAGCGTCTTTTTTTCTTTTTATACTCTAAATATGTCCTTATAGAGGTATAATAACATATATATTGTTAACCTTTACTTTTTAGCTCTAAAGTATGTCTTAAATAGTAGGCTATATTTCTCTACTAGGTATACTATCCTCTCTATTACTAGTAATTTAAATACTTTCCCTAGCGTTAAAAAGAGGGAGATTGGCCTATAGTTATTTACTACTATATAATCCCCCTACTTCGGCTTTTATAGCGGTATAATCTTTACTACCTTCTATTTATATAGTACTTTTCCTATTTTAAGTAATTTAGTAAAAAGAGTAGTAATCTTACCGCTTAGTATAGGCTATAGTTCTTACTATACCCTAGCTAGTAGGCCGTCCCTTTTAGGGGCCTTATCTAGGCTAGCCCTAAATATTACTACCTTAACCTTATATTTAGTAATAGGCTCCTATAGTAGTTAGTTATAGCTAGCTATAGCGTCCTTTTCTTATTTATATAGTAGCGGGACTAGAAAGAATACCTAGAGTAGTTTTTTTATAATATTATAGTTCTTTATAATAACCTCTCCTTATTCTTTAGCCTTTTTAATTAGTAGTATTTTAGTAAATATAGATATAGCCTACGGATTAAGGTATTTTAACACTTTTTCTATATTATTACTATTACTAAGAAATTTATTTTAATAGAGCTTTTTTGCTCTTACTATAATATTATATAGCTTTAGGTTATCCCTTTCTTACCTTTATATTATGCTATTTTTATTCCTTTAATATATATATAACTTTCTTAGCATTATAAAATCTTTGTTTTACTATCTTTTTATATATAGTAATAGCTTAGCCCACTAGTAGTGTGCTTTAAGGGCTTTATTAATCCACCTATTAAGGTAGTTAATTATTTAATTTATATCTTCTATAGAAAATCCTATCTTTTTTTATTACTCTATATCTTCTTAAATCTTATCCTAGTTTATATTTTTAATAAGTAGCTTCTCCTAGCTCTCCTATATATCTATATTAACCTAAAAGTTAATATAAATAGCTCTATAGTCTAACCCGTACTTATACTCCTAAATAGTATACTTTATTAGTTTACTTATTAGGCCTAGGGTTATAAGTATAAGGTTAATTATAGATATTTGCCCCGCGTTACTCTTAAATATAGGTACTCCTACTAGAAGTAGGCTTTAAAGTAATTAATCTACTATAAAGTTAATAATTAGCGCGCTTTCCTCTTACGTTAATATAGTGCTAATATAGCTTCCTCCCTATAATAAGTTATGCCAATTAAAGTTGCCTATAATTATTACCTTAGTATAAGGGTCGGGTAATAGTTTACCCTAGATTAAACTATTAATTATCTTTAGCCTACTAAAGAGCTCCTCTAGGTTCTTTTCCTTAGTTTTTCTTAAGTATTTATCTAAAATATATACTAATATAATTATAAATCTCCTTTAGCTAACGTGCGCTACTACTACCGTAATATCTACTAAATTTACCTATAGCTATATAACTGCTAGCTTTTTAGATACCTAGATATATAACCTAATTAGGGGATACTACTACTTTCTACCTATTAGGATAAACCTTATCTACTAAGGGTTTAAGCTAGCTAGTATTACTTCCCTATTTAAAAAAAAGTAGTAAGGCTCCTAGCCTAGAATAAAGTAGAAGTTTATTAGCGTTTTATTATTATATAGCGCATATTACGCTTCCCTATATTTCCTTATATTCGCCTAGATAATCTAAAGTTCTTTATTTATAGCGCTGTTATATAAGAATCCTATCTATCTCTTTCCTATATATTATGCATTTATAGTATAAGGCTTAATAAGGACCCTAATAGTTTACATAGTATAGGTTAACCGTCTTACACTAAAGATAGCCTTCCCGCCTATATATTTCGTATATATTAGGTCGCGTATAGTCTCTAGCCCTATATTTAAACCTTTTATATTTATAGCATACTATAGGGGTACGTTTCTCCTTAAATAGTAATATAATAATTATACCTCCCTTAAATAACACATTATTTAATATAAGTAGCTTCTCTATATCCTCCTTTATTACTATTTTAATAATTATTAATATATACTAGCTACGCGGCCTTAGTTATCTAAGCTATTTTATTATATATACCTTTACACTATTTTCTATCCTAAAGTACTCTATAGCTAGCTTACTTACTTTTCCGCTATAAATATTTATTATTAGAGGTACTTTAACCTAGTCCGCCTTAATTATATACTACTTAGGTTTAATAAGCCTTACCCTAGGGATATATAGTTTAAGCTATTAAGTAGTTATCTACCTAAACGCTACTTTTTTTTATCTTTTTTTTACTAAAAATCTAATAATGCTTGCGCTATTGCTTATTTACTATACGTGGAAGTCCTTAAATATAGCTTCTATAAGCCTATTAACCTCCTTTATACCTTATATAATAGTTTACTTTACTACTTTAGTAGTAGCTATTTTCTTTATTACCTTTAAACTTACTTAGCTAATATCTATTACTAGCTACTAATTAGGTTCCTTAGAGTTTCTAGCGTTTATTATTTATAGCAAAGTTATCTTTAGCCCTACTATGCCTCTACTAGCCGCTACTGCTGCCTATAATTATACTAGGGCTAAAGAAGCATTTAGTTATATTTATAAGGACTAGATAGCTTTTTAAAGTTTAGTATTTTACTTTTTAAGGCTTTACTATTCTAATTTAATATTTACTAGTTTATTTTTAATACTCTTAATAATACTATTCTGGCTTATAATAATATTACTCTGCTATACTATAGTTTCTTTAAGGCTTTTAATAAGTTAATAAAATTTATTATAATTAAAACCTTCTCCTTTATATTTAGGTAAAGTAAAAACTCTTATTATAGGGAATAAAGGCAGTATATACTGCGTAGTTTATAATCTAGTTTATAGTATGGTTATCTACTATTTAAACTATACTAATTTTTAAGCGGTTTATGTTCTTAGTAACTACTAGGCCTTTTATACCTTTACGCTTAGTTTTTTTATACGTCTTAGTAGAGCTACTAGTGGGTTTAAAGGTGGTATTACTAATACGTGCTTAGGGGTTAAAGCAGCTATTAGGGCTTTAGGGCTTTGTTTAGTGAGCTATAGGGGCCGCCTTATAGCAGGAACTAGCTAAATAAAAGACTAGGATTTAATTAAAAGAATGTCTAAAATAAATATCCTCCTCTTTTAAAATCTAATTCGTACTTAGTCGTTTATAAGGGGGTAACCTAAGCGGGCTACTTGCCCTCCCTACTAGCGCTGGCGTGGCTTTAGCTATATATAGCGTATTATAAATATATAGAAGCTACTAGAATAGCTAGATAATATAAAACAACAGTAGGGGGGCCTTATATCTTATATTCTAAAATTATAATACCGAATCTTATACGCTAGTAGCGTGGCAACTATCTACTAAAATTTTAATACCCAATTCCTCAAGATCTAGGCACCCGTCTCTCCTACTATAAGCGTAATATTACTTATTCCCTCTCTTAATACGCTAGTTAGAATTACCGAAGGATTAGTATCTCCTTTAGTATACCTTATAGAACTATATTAAATTCTCTTTAGAATTTATAGACCCCTTAAAAATAGAGAGAAAGGAAGCCGAATCTTAATACCCTAATATAACAGCGTTTAATCGCACGAGTAAAGTAGGACCGTTAGCACCGACAGAAATCCTCTAAGGAGATTGCCTTTCTTAAGGGAATCTCTGCCTGTAAGCGATCCTTATATAAGGCCTTTAAAAAGGAGGGCTACTTCCGCCGCATTATAACAGAGAAGCCCCTTATTACACCTAAATAATAAGATGCCCGGCTAAGATAGGCTTATTCTTATTTTAAATAGACCCCTAAAATATAGGTAGCGGTTATATGGACCGATAAGGCGTTTATTTAAACTAGTAGAGGCCAGATCTTTATTACAAGAAGCGCTGAGGAGAAATACGATATTAATTACTATGTCCTTAAATTTAGGGGGTATTTAAGCTAGATAATTTATAGTAGTATCTCCTATAGGAATAAGGGGCCTCTAGTTATTTTTAAAAAAGGATTAGTCGATTAAGCTAAAATATAAGAAGAAGATAATAAATGGCGACGTCTACTAGATATATATATGCCTTAATATTAAGACATTTGTATAGGAATTATAGTAGATACTATAATACTAGCCTATTCTTATAGAGGATAATGCCTCTATTTACTTAGTAAAGGTAATATACCTAGCCTAGGAATAGAACGGCATACTTATAATAGAATGGCTAGTAAATTCCCCTAATTTAAATCTAATTAAAAACGTCTAGAGGCTATTAAAGGGGAGGATATAACGCCGGTTCCCTATAACAAAGGAGGAAGTATAGTAGTATGCTAAGGAGGAATAAGAGAAGCTTAAGCTTAAAGAATTTAAAAAGTATACAGGCAATATAAGGGAGCGCTACCTTGCTATAATTGCCGCAGATGGAGGCCTAATAAAATATTAGTTACTAAATAAGCACTATTTTTATATAGCGATATAGCAATTATAAGCACTAACGGAAGGCGCTTATAGGGAGGGCGAGCAACCTGCTTAGGTTACCCCCTTATAGCTCTAATAAGACTATATAAACATTTAAAAGAGGAGGATATTTATCTTAAATATTCTTTTAATTAAATCCTAGTCTTTTATTTAACTAGTTCCCGCTATAAGGTAGCCCCTATAGCTTACTAAATAAAGCCCTAGAGCCTTAATAGCTGCTTTAACCTCTAAGCGTGTATTAGTAATACTACCTTTAGACCTACTAGTAGCTCTACTAAGATATATAAAGAAACTAAGCGTAAAGGTATAAGAGGCCTAGTAGTTGCTAAGGATATAAACCGCTTAAAGATTAGTATAGTTTAAATAATAGATAACTGTACTATGAACTAAATTATAAACTACGCAGTATATACTACCTCTATTTCCTATAGTAAGAGTCTTTACCTTACCTAAATATAAAGGAGGAGGTTTTAATTATAATAAATTCTATTAACTTATTAAAAGCCTTAAAGAAACTATAATATAGTAAAGTAATATTATTATAAGCTAGAATAGTATTATTAAAAGTATTAGAAATAAACTAGTAGATATTAAATTAAAATAGTAAAGCCTTAAAAAGTAAAATACTAAACTTTAGAAAGCTATTTAGTCCTTATAAGTATAACTAAATACTTTTTTATCCCTAATATTATTGGTAACACAGGTAAAATCACCAATACTACTCAAGTAGATACAGTGATGGAAAAGCTTAATTGATTTATAGGAATAAGGAAAGGGGTGAGGAACTTAAGGTTCCTCACCACGCTAGCGCCACGTCGACACGTGACGGCAATATGCTTCATACGACGGCAACTTGCCTTATTCCCAACACTGGCAACTCTTCTTTTTATGGTTGCTATATATATATATACAAACAGACAGTATACAATAATACCAGACAATATATAACAAAACCAAACAATATACGACAATGCGGTAGTTGGCAGAATTTGGTAAATAACGCGAAGACGGGTGGGTTGCTAAGGCGCTAGTAGTAAGTAAGCCAATGGCGATTTTCCATGCCGGGTATAGAAAATCCTAATTAGTTGGCAGAAGTCTACACCGCCACCTAAATTAATTAGGCGTAGCGCTCTTAGCAAAGATCTAACTAATTAGATAACTTTAACCGGCGGTTAAAGTTCTATAAGATCTTAACTTCTCTAAATTTCCCTCTTAACCTAACCTTTAACTTATATACGTAGAGTATTTATATTAACAAACGTCTCTAGTGCCTTATTTAGGTTTGCCTTTGTTATTACATCTACTAGGTTATCTTAGCTATTAATCTATTAGATCTTAAAGAGTTCTTAACGCTTATAGGACTGCCAAAGTGCTATAATATTAATTATAAGACGCTTCTCCTTTGTAGTACTAAGCTTAACTAAATACTCGTAGAGGAAATATAAGTCGGTGTATATAATTATAGGGATAGCGGGAAGTTTAAGCCGGTCTATAATTATCTTAAGGGTAGTTCTAATTGCAATTGCTATATTAACTCCGCCGACTATTCCATATATCTCTAACGCTAGAACGCTTTAAGTAATACGCTTACTCTTAGTTAAGCTCTAATAGATAAGGTTACCGTAAATTATAAAGTTATTCTCTCTAGTAGATTTATTTGTAATAATAATCTTATATCCTAGCTAGAAGCTAAAATCTTTATTATTTATAAACGATCTATTAACGAATACGAAGAGCTTGGCGGTAGGAAGATTAATAGGTATATAGAGTAGTCCCCTATTAAGATAGTTCATTTGCTAGAAAAGACGCTTATTTAGGGCAAGAATATTATCCTTAGTTAGTTCCTAGTATTAAGCGGCAATAGAGAGATTAAAGAAAGCCTTAGGTTAACAGATAGAAGCTATATAAGCTCCGCGAGCGTATTACTCCATATATTCTTACTTTGGAGAATTAACATTAATAACGTTAATCTTCTTACCTTAACCCTTTTAGCGTAGAGCAATGGAGCCCTTATTTAGGGAGAGGATATATCTATTAAAGAGTAATAGTGTTACTAAGTCAAGTCTTTCCTTTAGCTTTACTATAAGATTTACCTTTACTAGCTTATCTTCTTTAAGAGCTAAGAATTGGTCGTCTCTTAAGATAATTATATTATCTGTTTATATGCCAACGATTCTAAATAGAGTTCCTATAGTTATAATAAGGAAGCAGGGATTAAATATAGAAGTAGTTATTAAAAGCTTCTCCTTGTGGTGCTTACTGTAGGTAGCCTACTAATAAGTTCCTACCTCTGCGATTCTATATAATAGCTTAAGTATAACCATAATCGTATCCTTAGGATATTGGTGGCGAATTTACTCTAGAAGGTATGTTAGTATTAAGCGCTAAAGGCGCGTCTCTAATTAGGTGTAGGCTTAAGTAATATCTTATAGATAAACCGCCATCCTATTCTTTATTAAGGAGGGAGCTAGCGTAATAATAACTTGTTAACTAGCTTATTAAATTATAGGGAATTATATAAGAATTACTTCCTTACCGTTATTATTATAACTTTAAATAACTAGCCTTAACTTCTTAAATAGGGTATTGGTAGCTTTACCTTTAATCTTATTAACTATTCTTAACTTAAATATACAGACTCTATTAAACTTAGTAGGGTTATATTTCTTAAATTTAAAGACTCCTCTTGTAATAAGACCGTTAATCTCCTACTTATTAAATGCTTAGAAAAAAGCTTCTGGAGTTATAATACAGCCTTCCTTTTAGAGCTGTTTTGCGAGTTTAAAGTTAGCCTTCTCTTTAGCTATTATAAAGGCTATTAATAGTTTATCTCTATTCTTAATAGCGGTAACAAATTGCTCTTTAAAATTAATAAGATATTAGTAATTTTGTGATCCCTTTAGACGACCTCTACCGCGTTATAGTTGCGGTACGTCTACTATAATTATATTAGAATCACCTTCACCTTCTAGAGTATATTAATTGTGGTTCTCCTTTAGGGTATCCTTTGGGGTATCCTATAAAGGCTTAGAGCTATTATCCCTATAGTAGGGCTTAATAATAGTTAAGTGGAATTAAGTAGGTCTATAGGGCATCTAAAGAGTATAAGTTTAACTATTAATTGCAATAAGTTTATATAGGCCTAACTATTTTCCCTTTTTACGCCATACGCGTACCTTTGATTAGAGTGGCAGATTAAGCGTAGTTAAGGTATTTAGGCCATTTCTTATTTCTAGTACGTTGTTAACCTAGTGCGTGGCGTAAAGACGTCGCACCTCCTTTATTGCCTTATAAATAGCCTTAGCTTATTACGCAATAGAGGGAAATAGTAGAGAATTATTAGTTATTTAAGGGTAGGCGCTAAAGACTAGTAACGTAGGTATAAGCCTATCTGGGCTAGCGGTATTATTAATAGCCTTAATAGCCATCTATAGAATAAGCTCTTTACTAGCACCCTTTAGTTTTAAAGAAATAATCTTATATACGCGGCGTAATAGAGTATAATATTATTCTACTTTTCTAATACTATTATATGCCTTAACGGGGACTTCCTTAACCTTAATTGTTATTGCCTTTACCTATTATTAAAACTCCGTAGATAAGAAGTTCTTTCCTATATTATAAATAATTTAATTAGGGGGTCCTAGGTAGATATTAATCTAGTATAATTAAAGAGTATCCTATACGTTCTTAGCTAATATATCTTTTAAAAAGCGTGCGGCTTAGAAGGAGGTTAAGAAGTTAATAACTTAGAGTACTAGCTTGCCGCTAAGATATATAACATCTATAATAATGCAGAAGTTAAAGTTATAGTCATCTTTAAAAGTAAACTTAAATCGGCCAGGGGACTTCTGGTTTATTTAGTAGTAGTAATAGTACTTTATAAGATGTTTAATTACTTTAAGCTTAACTTTATAACCTACTTACTAAAGGACCCTAAGTAATTAGTAAACAGATAGGTAGCTAAAACAACGGTATAGTTAACGTAACTCTAACTTAGTTAGGTGGCTTTAAGCAACGCTCCTTTCTAGCTATTAAAGGAGCAACTAAGGGTAACCCTACTTGTGTATAACGGGCACCTAATTATCTTCCTAGACAAGTATATTCTTAAGGTTGTTAAGCTTAACACCTAATTTATTTATATCTTAAATGCAGAATAAGAATGGGGTGTTTGTGGGAATAATATAGAAAGTAATATATCCTAACGGGGTTTAGACCTTAATTGTGCTAAGAAAGATTGTAGTACCCTTGCTAAAGCGAATTGTATATTAGCCTGCTGTTAATTAGTTAATCTAAATAGAGCTATTAAGCTGCTAAAGAGCTCGAACTTAAGGCTCTCCTACTATAAATACTCCTGTGGCTCTAGTATTTAGTATAATACTATAGAAGACGTTTGCCGAGTATCTGTTGTTAAAGGAAAACGCGGAACTTTCCTTTAGCTTATTAAAGATATCTAACTTTATAATAGAATAGAGCGTAGATTAGTTATTAAGGATAGCAACGGTTTATGTGCCATTTACCTTACTATACTTAGTAAAGTATTGGTTAGGAGAGTAGTCCTTAATTTCTATATCCATAAGGAGCTATTTGGCCTCGTTAACCTTACCCTTAAGATCTTCTTTACCTTTATATTAAACCAGGAAGTTTTAGAAGTAGGCCGTAGTAACTTCTTAGTTTTTAACATTTTGTGCGCTTTAGCAAAACCTATTATATGCCTCCTTTCGTCTATTAAGAGGGTGTCTAATTAACTAGTAATTTAGCTTCTTATAAACATAGCACTTCTTCTAATAATTGTTCCGGAGTGAACCTTTATAAGGGCCTCTATAATTGCCTTATGGTTAACATTAATTATACCCTCTACCGTATCCCCTACTACGTCTACTATATATTTAATTAGTCCAGTTATAATTATATTAGTCAGCCGGGTTAATTAAGGTAGGTTAGAGTTGGGTATTAAATTGCTGTACTTCTTAAGAGTATAGGGCGGTGTTAATAGTGGATCTTAATTAAGCATATACTCCTTTATAAGTACTTACAGGATTAAAGAGAGTAAGGTTGTATTCTTTAACATCTTAGCATACACTAATAACTTAATTACGTAGGCTAAAGTCCTCTTAATATAATTCGGATAAACCACGTTAAATTATTTAAAGTTAATTAAAGAGCTTTTAAAGGTAATTAAGCTAAGAGACACCTGGGTTTATAGCAATAATTCTTAAAAAGGTAGTCTCTCTCTACTCCAATATATACTACTGCTTATTCTCTTCTATTTCGAAGTAGCATCTTGTCTCATATATTATTCAGTTAAAATTATATCCTTTTCCTACTAAGCAATTATAGTAGAAGGTACTAGCGCGGCCCTTAAGTATAACGGAATAGGCGTTATAATATTAGTTAGGTTCCAGTTTAACCTTCTAGCAGCAGTTATAAAAAATGCGCAGCTTTAAATTAAGGATATTATATAGTTCCCTGCTAAACTTCTTCTCCTAGTCTAAATAGAGCTTTGTAAGCTCTATAAGCATTTTTAAAATACCTTTAGGCGGTATTAGGCCACGTTAAGGTTGCATTGGAGATTAAGGTAGGGATTGCTTTATAGGCTGTAGTAGAGATATAGATCTTAATGGGACACGGCGTGGCACCTAATCTTACTATTATAGATTTTAAAGGTTATTAAACCGCGAAGCAAGGGGATCTTATGCTTACTTAGGTTAATGGGCAGTAGTTAAATCTATAGGTTAAATTGGTAGAAGCAATGGATACGGAACGTAAGAACTCGTGCTTAAAGTAGTGGAATTAGAACGCGTCTTTATTGGTATATTGTTTAGATTCTATTATAAGTTAAGCTTCTTCTTAGTGCGTAGTTAGTGCTTAACCTCTTATAGAGTCCATTCGTGCTCTTCTTTTGCGTTAATAACTTGGTCCTAAATATTGTCTCTAATAGCGCTCCTATCTATAGGGACAAATACTCTATTCTTTTAAAGGAAGTTACGGAAGTTTTATAGAATATCCTTATTTACGGGAGCCTATATTTCCTTTATCTATTTAATAAAGTCCTCCTTTATACAACACTATAGCTTAAAGTCTTTATATTCGCTGTCCTTATAGTTTACTATACGGTATAATAGGAATCCGTTTAGGTCCTATTGCTTGGCGGTTATAGGGTCGATGTCTCTATTCCATATCTTTAGGTTAATGTCGTTCTTATACTTCTTTAGGTAGGTTAATGCTATAATAGAAGTAGAATTAATGGGGTGTCGTACGTCGAAGGTAGGTAGGGTTTTCGGCTTTATAGGATCTCGTAGGTTTACTATTAAGAGGTAGGCAATTCAAGATATTATTTGACGCGTTTTGGACGTTAACTTAGGACCCTAGGTTTAGTAATACTTCTAACCTAAAGTACTTAACTAAATCTTCGTATGCGTAGTTGTTTGACGCGTTTTAGACGTTAATTTTAGGACCTTAGGTTTAGTAACACTTCTAACCTAAAGTACTTAACCAAATCTTCGTAAATGTAGTTGTTCTGCGTAATGGACGCAACTTAGTATCTCCTAGTACTCAGTAACACTTCTGTTACTAGTTTTCCGCAAGTCTAAGGTAGCATAGTATCGCCGGGATCCATTCCATATAAGCGCATATAGCACCCCTGCACGAGACTGTCTCTTCTGTTAATAACCTTACTATTCTATAGTTGACTGTATATTCAACCACTAATCAGTATTAATAATACAGGTGAAATCACTAATACTACTCGAGTAGATATAGTAATGGAAAAGCTTGATTGATTTATAGGAATAAGGAAAGGGGTAAGGAACTTAAGGTTCCTCACCACGCTAGCGCCACGTTGACACGTGACGGCAATATGCTTCATGCGACGGCAACTTGCCTCATTCCCGACAAATATAATTATAGGCAACGGTAGTAGCTAGTAGAGGTATAGTAGGGCTAGAGATAACTTTACTATAAATAATAAACGCTAGAAACTCTAAGAAACTTAATTAGTAGTTAGTAATAGATATTAGCTAAGTAGGTTTAAAGGTAATAGAGAAAGTAGCTACTACTAAAGTAGTAAAGTAAACTATTATATAAGGTATAAAGGAGGTTAATAGGCTTATAGGAGCTATACTTAAGGACTTCCGCGTATAGCGAATAAGCAATAGTGTAAGTATTATTAGATTTTTAGTAGAAAAAGATAAAGAAGTAGTGTTTAGGTAGATAACTGCTTAATAGCTTAAACTATATATCCCTAGGGTAAGGCTTATTAGACTTAAGTGGTATATAGTTAAGGCGGACTAGGTTAAAGTACCTTTAGTAATAAATATTAATAGCGGAAAAGTAAGTAAATTAGCTATAGAGTGCTTTAGGATAGAGAATGGCGTAAAGGTATATATAATAAAATAGCTTAAATAACTAAGGCCGCGCGGCTAGCATATATTAGTAATTATTAAAGTAGTAATAAAGAAGGATATAGGGAAGCTGCTTATATTAAACAACGTATTATTTAGGGGAAGTATAATTATTATATTACTATTTAAGGAGAAACGTACCCTTATAGTATGCTATAAATATAAAAGGTTTAAATATAGGGCTAGAGACTATATATAACCTAATATATATAAAATATATAGACGGGAAGGCTATCTTTAGTATAAAATAGTTAACCTATACTATATAAACTATTAGGGTTTTTATTAAGCCTTATACTATAAATACCTAGTATATAGAAAAGAGATGGATAGGATTTTTATATAACAGCGCTATAAATAAAGAACTTTAGATTATTTAGGCGAATATAAGGAAATATAGGGAAGCGTAGTATGCGCTATATAATAATAAAACGCTAGTAGACTTTTACTTTATTTTAGGCTAGGAGCCTTACTACTTTCTTTTAAATAGGGAAGTAGTACTAGCTAGCTTAAACCCCTAGTAAATAAGGTTTGTCTTAATAGGTAAAAAGTAGTAGTATCCCCTAGTTAGGTTATATATCTAGGCATTTAAAGAGCTAGCAGCTATATAGCTATAGGTAAATTTAGTAAATATTATAGCGGTAGTGGCGTATATTAGCTAAAGAAGATTTATAATTATATTAGTATATATTCTAAATAAATACTTAAAAAGAACTAAGAAAGAGAACCTAGAGGAGCTCTTTAGTAGGCTAGAGATAATTAATAGTCTAATTTAGGGTAAACTACTACGCGACCCTTATACTAAGGTAGTAATTATAGGCGACTTTAATTAGTATAACCCACTATAGAAAGGAAGCTATATTAGTACTATATTAACGTAAAAGGAAAGTGCGCTAATTATTAACTTTATAGCGAACTGATTACTCTAGAGCCTACTTTTAGTAAAAGTACCTATATTTAAGAGCAACGCGGGGTAAATATCTATAATTAACCTTATACTTATAACTTTAGGCCTAGTAAGTAAACTAATAAAGTGCGCTATTTAGGAATATAAGTACGGGTTAGACTATAGATCTATTTATACTAGCTTTTAGATTAATATAGATATGTAAAAGAGCTAGGAGAAGCTACTTATTAAAAATATAAACTAGGATAAGATTTAAGAAAACGTAAAGTAATAAAAAGAGATAAAATTCCCTATAGAAGATATAGACGAAATAGTTAACTACCTTAATAGGTAAGTTAATAAAGCCCTTAAAGCATACTGCTAGCGGGCTAAGCTATTACTATATATAAAAAGATAGTAGAATAAAGGTCTTATAACGCTAAGGAAGTTATATATATATTAAAGGAATAGAAATAGCGTAATACGGAGGTAAGAAAGGGACGATTTAGAGCTATATAATATTATTGTAAGAGTAAAAAAGCTCTTTTATAGGACTATTTAGTAGTATAGGAAGCTCTATTAAAACGAATTCCTTAATAATAGTAATAATATATAAAAAGCGTTAAAATACCTTAATCCGTAGGCTATATCCGCGTTTACTAAAATACTATTAATTAAGAAGGCTAAAGGATAGGGAAAGGTTATTATAGAGAACTATAATATTATAAGAGAACTACTCTAAGCATTCTTTTTAGTCCTGCTACTATGCAAATAAGAGGAGAATACTATGGCTAGCTATAACTAACTACTATAAGAGCCTATCGCCAAATATAAGGTTAAGGTAGTAGTATTTAGGGCTAGCCTAGATAAGGCCCCTAAAAGGGACGGCCTACTAGCTAGGGTATAGTAAGAACTATAGCCTATACTAAGCGGTAAGATTACTACTCTTTTTACTAAATTACTTAAAATAGGAAAAGAACTATATAAATAGAAGGTAGTAAAGATTATACCGCTATAAAAGCCGAAGTAGGGGGATTATACGGTAGTAAATAACTATAGGCCAATCTCCCTCTTTTTAACGCTAGGGAAAGTATTTAAATTACTAGTAGTAGAGAGAATAGTATACCTAGTAGAGGAATATAGCTTACTATTTAAGATATACTTTAGAGCTAAAAAGTAAAGGTTAATAATATATACACTATTATACCTCTATAAGGATGTATTTAGAGCGTAAAGAGGAAAGAAGATACTATTTCTAGTATTATTTAATATTAAGGGTATATATAATAATATAGCTATAAAGCTAGAAATTAGAAGATTATAGTAGTAATAAATACTTTAGATAATTATATAATAGGTATAAGACTTTTATATAAACTATTAAGCTTATATCCTAGTTAATAGATATATATTAAAGGTATAAATACTTTTATAGGCGGGTTTTCTGTAAATATTAGCACTAGCCCTAATACTCTTTCTATTCTTTAATGTGGATCTTATATAAAGCGTACCTAGAAATAGCAGCTCTATAGCCTTTATTAATAACTATTTAATATAGGTTATAGGCCCTATAGTAAAAAAAAAAACACGTAAATTATTTAGGGTAAGATTATATTAATGCTTAAGAAGTAGGAGAGGACTAGTAGAGCTTAATTTAAAGTAAAGAAAATATTATTTATTTACCTTACTAAATATAAAGAAGTAGGTAGGGATACTATTACGCCGCTCTAATTTAAAGGAAAAGGAATTCCCTTAATATAGAATATTAAAATCCTTAGGGTAATTCTTAATAAGGAGCTAAGGTTTAAGATATATCTAGTAAATAAGGCGGGTAAGGCTACTAAGGTAGCGCTAGTGTTACGTAAATTAAAGGGACTGCAGCCTAAGAGTGTTAAGTAGCTAGCTAAGAGTTTGGTCCTACTAGTAATAGACTATATATTACTAATATAATACCCACTTATAATATAAGAGCTAATATAGCTCCTTTAGTAGGCATAGAGGATTATAGTATAAGTAATTATTAAAGGGTTCCATACTATTACTTTATTAATAGTAGAGGTAAAAGCTAGCTTACTCCCTTTTAAATAAAGGCTATATAACTAGGCTATTACGTTCTGGGTATTAATCTATAAACTAGGTAAATTATACCCTTATTAAATAATTTAAAGATAGAGGCTCTATAGATAGTATAGGTCGCCGCTTTAAAGGATAGTAAAGATATATAAGGATGTCTAGGTAAATAGGGTGTTAGAAATTAAACTATATATATACCTACTATAGGTAGCTAAGCCTAATATAGTAATATATAAGGATAAAGAATATACTTAAGCTATTATTAAAGACTATAAGCTAGGGTAGGTTAATATATACGTTAATATATTAGTGCATAATAGTAGGGTAAAAGTTAGCGTGTATGCTATACTATCTAAAGCAACACTTTAAAAAATAGTAGTAAGCTTTAATTAAGCCGACGCCTACCTTATAGAGCTTTTAGTAATTAGTAAGGCAGCTAACTAGCTATAAAACCCTATATATACAGCTATTAACTAAGTAGGTTTTTTAATACCTGCTTCTAGTATAAGAATATTCTCTAACTTATAATTAGTATTACTATTAGTATAGAGCTAGAGGGCTAGAGCCTACTAGGAAATAGTTATAAAGATTTTAAAAAAGCTTTAGCTAAATAATATTACGCTATACTAGATTCTAGGCTATTTAGAATTTATAGGAAATAAGAAGGCTAATAAGCTTACTAAAGTAGTAATAAGACTAGAGAGTAAGAAGCTACTATAGAGAGACGGCCTTCTATAGTACCTTATAACGTAAGCCTTAAAAAAAGCTAAGATAATATTAGGACTACTTTTAGCGAGAAGATCTAATATAGGTAAATTTATAAGAAAAATTAACGCAGTACTTTACCTTAAAAAGGCTGTAGGATTATACTAGCAGCTAATTAGCTTTAAAGCTACTATCCTTATATAGCTATAAACCGGCAAGTTATTTCTAAAGGAATATCTCTATAAAATTAATATATTAGAGATAGCGGTATATAACTGCGGGCTTATAGAATTAATATAGCACTTCCTCTTCTCTTATAGGAGGTAGGTATAGTAGAGGATTAAACTAAGAGAGTAGTATAAAAATTAATTTGGGGATCTACTATATATATTAGGAGGCTACTTACGTAGACAAAAAGGAGGTAGGAATATTAACGGCCTAATTAAGCGCTAGAAGCCTGTAAGGGATATTATTGCAGACACCTTAGGTTGCCCTTAGGATAACCCCCGGACGCCCCTTGGATAGTTGCTGGTTACGTACCGGAGGCACGTGCCTATAGTATATAGTCTCTATAATTCTAGAGGTCTTACCTCCTTAAGGATTTATCTCTCTTACTAATCTATCCTATTCCATAATCGTGTCCTTATAGCCTCCTATCTACAAGATCCCCTTATATTTAAATCCTTCCTACTCTTTTTTAGAAGGGTAGTCGGCTTTAAGGACTAGATTGTTTATTTATATCTTTTATTTATAACTACTATTCTCCCTTAAAATCTTATAATAACCTAAACGGAAACTCTACGGATACCTTATAGAAAGCCATCGCGTAAAGGCAGGAAGATCCCTCTAATAGCGAGAGATTGCGACAATATAACCCTTTAGGTAAGACGGCTGAATAAGCCCTAATACCTAGATGCTCTAGGAGCTTAAAGACTCTTATACACCTATAGTTACTATTAAGGAAAATGTAGACACCCTCTATAATGGTTATAACGCTACTAAAAAGCAACCGGAACCCCTCTGGCCCCACCTAGGCCAATTAGAAGATTAAGCGCTAGAGATAACTCTAAGATTTTCCCTTAAGCTAGAAATGCTAGAGAAACATACTAACGCGTTTAACTAGGGAACTAACTAGAACTCTCCCGGAAGACCACCAGCCTATAATTAGCATAGTGGCGGTATATAGACTGCTTACAAGCTAAGTAGGCTTACCCCTTTAGGTAATCTAAACTAACTACTAACTTAAGACTTAAGCCTTATAGGGAAATCTACACTAGCTACTAGTACTAATACTACCTCTATAGCTGGAGCTTCCCTAAGGCCAAGATTGGAAAGTTAAGAGCCCTAAACCGATATTTTTTAAGATAGATGGGAAGCTGCCGTAAGGCTCTCGGAAGCTATATGGGAAAGAGCTACTAATAAATATATTAGAAACCTCTAGGGGTAGGTCTAAATCTAATAGAGCTTAATCTAGGCTAGATAAAATCTTTTATAATCTGGCTAAGGCTAAGGGCTTCCTAGGAGCTACCTAGTACCTACCTAAGGTATAAAAGACTTAGAGAGTTATCTACGCTATAAACGGAAAAAGGATATAGACCAACTAGCTAAGGCCTTTAGTAGTTTAGAACTCCGCTATAGACCTAACGCCCAGTAGTTAGACGATTGGGTTTATAAGGTAGACAACTTTTTTAAGATACTAATAATACGAGATAATACCAAAGAGCGTATACGCTGGATTATTAGTAAGATTAAAGACCAATTACTAAACTAGATTATACTTAATTAGCTTAATAAAGAGTAAATTACTATATGGCTATAGCTGTAAACCTTTTTAAAGAAATGGACTTAAGACCTGTATATTATATAATATAATAATACAGAGCTATTCTGGAACGGGATATAGCTTAACCGCCACGACTTTTGCTAGTTTATAAACTTTGTGGAAACTCGCGCTTAATAAATAGATCTAGAGCCCTTTAAAAATAAGGACGGTAGTATCTATAAGAAGAAGAAGATTAGGTTTATCTAGGCTAGAATTAAGCTAGCAATTTATAATAAAATAAAGCGTATAGGAGCCCTATCGCGGATCACTATATATATGGATTTTAAACAAGCGGTCCTAAACGCTAAAGACATAGTAAGGAACTAGACCTCTTCTAGTAGGAAGCTAAGTGGTTATTAGAAGCGTGGGCACTCTAGTAGTAATATAGGGCAGACTTAACCTTTAAAGAAGCCGTTCTTAAAGAGAACTTTAAAAGGGTTAAAGTTAGGAGCCTTAAATAACGGGAAAGACTTCTAGGGCTAACCTAATACCTATCTGGCACCTTTATGGGAACACTCTAAGAATTTAAGAGAAAACTCTAAAGGTAAATCTTATTGGAAAAATAAGCAGGGTAATAACCGCACTAATAATCTAAAAAAAGAAAAGCCCTGGTCGCGGACCTTTTTTGGCTATAACTAGGGCAAGATATAGAAGAAGAGACTCTTTATATTATTATTAAGCTAGAAATAATACTCCCTATAGGTAAGGTATAATAGTTCCAAGTACTATATAATAGCGGCGCTGAAATTAATCTTATATAATATAATTTAGTAAAAGAGTATAAACTTATCCTATTGTAAAGGTGGCGGAAACCTATTATAGGCTTCCTAGATAAGCATTGGATTAAACTACACAGTGCCCACGAGCTTATAGTGTTAGTGGCCGATATATATAACCGCACTAAGGTAGTTAGCCCGCAACCCTTTTAGGCGGCTGACTTTGTAGATTATAACTTTATTCTTAAATACCCTTAGCTTGCAGAAGTAGACCCTAAGATATATTTTAAGACTAGAGCCTTTAAATGGTAAAATAATAAAGATTTAGAAAGGCGTATATTACTAATAAGCCTAAAGGACATCCTAGAGAATGTAGCCCTAGGCGAAATAGTATACGCTCTATACCTAAAGGAGTATTAAATTTAACCTCTGTTTAACAGCAAGATGGGTATAAAGCCTAGTATAGGTAATAACCCCTTTATAATAAAGACCTTATAGGGAACTACTGGATAGGTTATAGAAACATTATAGGGAGGCGGCGATCTTAAGGGTCTTATAAGATACTTTAACCGTTATAGGTTACTCTAGCTTAAGTAATATACAGAGAGTATACTACGGTATCTTAAGCGCTGCGTTAAGGATTTCCCTATTTTCTACTGGATACCGTATAAAACGGTATAATGTATGGTGGTAACTATATACAAGTAACTACTATAGCGTATAACGCGGAGGATAAACGCGACCCCAATTTATTAAATATTCTAGTAGGCCTAAGGGACTTACTAAGGGTATTTTTGGGTAGGAGAGCTAAAGTCCTACCGCAGAACTTAGAGTACGATTATGTAATTAATCTAGAAGAAGGTAAATAACTGCCGAACCTTCCTATCTATAACCTCTCGCGTAAAGAGCTTAAGATCCTACGGAAGTACCTTAATAGGTTACTAGAAAAGGGGTAGATCTAGCCTAATAAGTCGCTAGTAGGCGCACCAATTCTCTTTATCCTAAAACTAGATAGAACTATAAGGCTATATATAGACTATCGCGGTCTTAATAAGATTATAATTAAGAACCGTTACCTACTACCACTAGTTAGTAAAATGCTAGATTAACTATCTAGGGCAAAGATCTTTATAAAGCTAGATCTATAAGACGCCTATTATAGGCTCCGTATTAAAGAAGGGGATAAGTAAAAAACCGCTTTTAAGATCTAATACGGCCACTTTAAGTATCTAGTAATGCCTTTTGGGCTAGCTAATGCGCCTATAACATTCTAATTATATATTCATAAAGCCTTAGGGGGACTAGTTAACCGTATATACGTCATCTATTTAGATAATATCTTAATCTACTTAGAAGATGAGGATTAACATAAGTAATATGTCCGTAAGGTACTGGAACGTTTAGATAATTAGGGCCTCTACGCTAAGGTATTAAAGTATATCTTTAATACCAAGTAGGTTAAGTTTTTAGGTTATATTATAATGCCTATAGGTATAGTTATAGACCTAGTACGGGTATAGATAATCTAGGAGTGGCCGGAGCTAGAGAGCTACTAGAATGTTTAAGTGTTTCTAGGCTTTGCCAATTTCTATAGGCGCTTTATCTATAACTACTTAGACGTCGCCCGACACCTATCTAACTATATTATAAAAGCTTCTTAAAACCCAACCTAAGGAGTAAAAAGTTTAAAGGCAGCAAGGAAGAAAACTAAGAAGGGACTAACTAAATAGTATAAGCTATAGTTATGGCCTAGAAAGGTTTAGAAGGCCTTTTAAAAACTTTATATAAAGTTTACGGAAGCTTTATTGCTGCGGCATTTTAACCTAGATTAGCTATTGATGATAATTACTAATATATTAAATTTTGCCCTTGCTAGTATCCTATTATAACCCAACAGGCATCCGGACGCTACTTAGCTCTATTAGAGACTAGTAGTATTTTATAGTAGAAATTTCTAGGGACCTAAAGTTAGGTATTATACCCACAATAAGGAACTACTGGCTATAGTTAACTGCTTTAAACAGTGGCGATACTACTTTAAGTACGCGAGCCATACCACTCGTGTACTTTTAGATTACTATAATTTACGCTACTTTATAACTATAAAGAAGCTTATACCTTAATAAGCCAAATAGGTAAAGGAGCTCGCGCGATTTAATTTTAAGATTAAATATAAGCTAGGGGAAAACAACCCTACTAATAGACCGTTATGACGGCCAGATTATGCCAAAGGCTTTAAAACGGGAGAAGGAAAATAGATAATAGATATTTTACTTCCTATATTGCAGAACAAGCTTTAGGTATAGGATACATAAGCACCCATAGCTCTATGCACCGAGTCTTAGGCGGTATAAGCCCTATTAGTTTTTACTAACGTTTTAGCTAGTATATAGTCCGTTACTAATAAGGGTCTAAATATACCTAAATAGGACGTCCCTAATATATTCTCGGAACCTAGTAATACACCATCCCTAATTGCTAAGCTATCCCCTTAAACTAATAGTAAAGCTATAGAGCAATTAGAACTCGGAGCCCTATAATAACTAAAGGACTTTAACCTTATAGCGGCCTTCCTAATATACACGCATTAAAAAGTTATAAGATCCATAGTACTATTTAGTCTTATACTTAGAGTAGTATAGGACGAAATAGCTTTTACCCAGGAACTATCTAAAAGGTTAATAGATCTTATCTGTGAGGCATAATAGAGGGATGTTTCCTATGCTATTCTTAATACGGAAGTAGACCGGAAACGTAACGGAAAGGAAGCTGCTAGGCGCTACTATTAGGAACTAGACCCAATAGGCCTACTACATAGAGGTAGTAAAGTTTGGGTGCTATAAGAAGCAAATCTATAATAGAAGATTCTTATAAAGAATTATAATAATCCTTTAGGCGGCCATTATGGTTAAGTAAAAATAGTAGAATTACTTTAGCGTAAATACTATTGGCTAAGGCTTATTAGGAAGTAAAGAAGTATATTAGCTATTGCGAGAAGTGTTAAGTATATAAAACCCGCAGGCATAAGCTATGGGGTCTACTTAAATTAGTTCCCCCCGCTAGTAAGCTATAGTAATATTACGCTATAGACTTTATTACGGATCTCCCGCTATTTAAAGATGGCCAAGGATAAATATATGATTTAGTCCTTATACTTATTAATAGGTTTTTAAAGTACGTCTAATACCTTCCTATTAATAAGATGATTAATACACAAGCGCTAGCTAACCTAATTAAGGAGAAATGCTTTCTTAAAGTAGATTAGCTGTACTCTATTATTACTAATAGGGGCAGCGTCTTTATAAGCCAGTACTAGTCGGACCTATACTTCTATTTAAAGATAGACCACTATTATAGTATAGCTTTCTATTTATAAACAGATAGGTAAATAAAACGCCAGAACTAGAAACTGGAGTCTTACTTATAAATGTATTTAAACTACCAGTAAGACAATTAGTGTAAGCTACTTCCGTACACAAAGTACGCTTATAATTTAAAGGAACACGTATTATATAAGTATGTACTAATCTAGATTGCCTATAGCGTTTAACTATCTGGGTTTAATGGTATACCTAATAATTACTGGCTAAGGCCGTATAATTAGTTATAGGATCCTACCGGGAAGTTTAAGGATATCTACCAGAGAGTATAAGGATACCTCTAGGAATGGGAGGAGTAATGGAAGTATGCGAAGTAGAGCCTATAAGATGCCTAAAAGTAGTAGAGACTTTAGTACAACTATAAGCACCAGGATAAGCATTTCGGAGTAGGCAATAAAGTTCTATTACATTTAACAAATATTAAGACCCGTTAACTATTAAAGAAGCTTAATATAAGATACCTAGGTCCCTTCTAAGTTAAGGAACGAATTAGTAAGCTAGCCTATCGTCTCTAGCTACCCCTATCTATGGCCTATATATATCTAGTGTTTTATATAAACCTACTAGAGCCATGGCATAAACTACTGCCGGAAAAGAACTTCCGTCTAGGCCCAATTAAATACCCTAAGGTGGTGGGCAAGCGGTATAAGGTTAAAGCTATACTACGCTATAAGTCTATTAAGAACAAGCTTTAATTTAAAGTTAAATGGCTAGGCTAGCCCGCTAAGGACTCTATATAGGAACCAGAGGATTACCTTAATTATTGCGAAGATATTTTAAAAGAATATTGGGACCAAGGTCTATAATCTGCAAGTTATAGAAAGCGCTCTAATACTACGGTGTTATCGCAACCTATAAAGAAAGCTTATAGTAGGCCGTAAAAGGCCCTAAAGAGTAAATAGGTTAAATTGGATATGGTATAGATAAGCTCTAGAAACTATAGGGATAGGGCTATAGCCTAAGGCAGGACGGGTCCTTAGCTTTTTCATGTATATAGCATAGAGTTAATAGGGCATTTTGCTAGAATTGTATTTCTATTTATTAATCTATACTGGGAATATTATTCCTAAGGCTTCTAAGCTCTTTCTAAAAGCCTTATAAGGCCTTTCTAAGCACCTAATTAAGGTCCTTAATTGCTATTATGTATAAGAACGAATCCTAAAAGTCTAAACTATAAATGCCCAATCTAAAAAGCCACTACGCCTTATTATTATTAGGAGTAGGATTAGTATCTATCGGGCCACTAAGTGATAGCTAACGAGAATGGGATCTAGATCCCTTAGTAGGCGTATAAGTAGGTATAAAAATAGGGGTAGGATGATAAGGTGTAGCTAGAGTAGAGACTCTTAAACGCTTAACACTAATATTAGGTCCAAACCAATACTAACAAAGCTCTTATGGCGTAAGCTTATAGTTAATAAAGACACGCTTAAGCCCAGAATAAATAGAGACGTTAGCTGGCTAGCATAGTCTAGAACTACCAAGACCTTACTATGGCAACTATTAGTTACCTATTCGCTAGGTACCTAAAGGGTAACCTACCTAATACCGCATTATATTATGCTCTTTTAAAACTTAACTCGTATACGCAAACTCCTTTCTATAGTAGATAATAACCTTCTTCTCATTACCCCTATCCTATACCCTATCCTCAGTATACTAACCTTACTCTTGTATTAGGCGTTGCTAGCTAGCTTGCTAAGAATTATAGGCGGTGTAGATAGCTATGGTATAGTCTTAAATACAACCCAGATATTTAGCATTAGCGCTTAAATAGGAGAGAGCCTAGGCGATATAGTAGTTAAGGACATTAAAGGAACGTCGCTACTTAGGCCCAGGCTATTAAAGCTTAAAGTTAGTAATGGAAATCTATTAAGGATAGAAAAGCTTACCTTAACGCAACTACCGCTCTTAGTACGCATGCATTAATTATAAGGACTAAAGGTATTAGATCTAACGTAGTGCGTCTTATTATAAGCCTCCAGAATCCTATTATTAGATTTCTGGTCTTTTAAAGATATATAGGCAAAATCATTTAAGTAGGGCTAGCACTAGTTGTAGGTTAGCGGAGGTTGGGGTTCTATATATAAAGGCAGGGCTAGGATATACTATGGAATTTACTTAAAAGAGCAGTTAGTAGGAGAATAAAGAGGTATATTAAATTATTAACGGAAAAAAAGAAAATCTTAATAATATATTAAAGATACGTCTAAAATTGGACGAAGGTTAATAATGGGAAAGTAAGGTATTAAGGAAAAGGAGCAGCTTAATAAGCAAAGGTGTCCTTATACTTTACCGTCTAAAACCCTTTTAGTAAATAGCTGCAACCTTACCAATATAACTCCGTTACAATAGCGTTATTTAGAAGAAAGGAAACACGCGTATAAGTTATTTAACCATCACCTCCTTATAAAAACTAACTACGCGGCCAAGGGAAGGTAATTAAGACGTTAAATTAAAGACGTATATAGGTTAAATTAGACCTAAAATAATACTATAGTATTAAAGAACAACGTTATAGACGTTCTTAATAATCGCATAATAGCTATAATTACTATCGCGAAATGTCCCTATTTGCTAGGTAGTAGAGCTACACTAAATATATAGCATAGGACCACCAGATTTAAAAGCATATGCACTAAATCTTAAGAGATAAGTCTCTTTAACTAACTAATTAATACCTTAACCATATCTAATAGCCTAAGGGCAAATGCGGGAGCAATGCGTTAGTGACGTAGAGGATTATAAGAAAAGGATTATAAGAAAGGATTATAGACCACATTTTAGCAGTTAAAGACGACGGCAAGCCAAGGCTCTATACGTTAAATCCTATACTAAAAGGTTCTACGGAATTATACTAAAATACTAAATTACCTATAATACTTATAATTAATTATAAACTAGCATAAAGGCTTAGAAGTAGAGTTGTATAAAAATCCCTATATTAGCTTAGGTAGTTACCAGTATGCTTCTAATAGGCTTCTAATAGGTTTCCTAGTAATCCTTATATCTTTTCTCCAGTTATATTTTTTCCTTATTAAGGTTTTTTAGGAGTTTAAAGTAGGGGTTAGATAGATAGATAATATATAGCGGTCTACCAATATTTCTCCAAACCCCTTCCGGGACGAGCCCCTATAATCTCCCTACTATAAGGTAATGGCGATCAGGGGCCGACTGTAAGAAAGGGGGGGGTAATATAAGGGATATTATTGCGGACACCTTGGGTTGCCCTTAGGACAACCCCCGGACGCCCCTTAGATAGTTACCGGTTACGTGCCGGAGGTACGTGCCCGTAGTATATAGTCTCCACGATCCTAGAGGCCTTACCTCCTTAAGGATTTATCTCTCTCACCAATCTATCCTGTTCCACAATCGTGTCCTTATTGCCCCCTGTCTACAAGATCCCCTTATAAAGCTAGATATTAGCGTAGCTAAAGCTATAATTAAATTTATAAAGGAGACCGGACGTTTATACTTAAGTATATAAAATATAGAGAGTATAGAAGCCGACGTTAATAAGTAAAGACTTTTATAAATTCCTCCTCTAATTACCTAACTAAATATACTACGAGCCTCCTCTATATATACCTCTACTAGTATATCGCCGATTAAGAAGCGTATAACGCTAAAATAGCCCCGCGGACATGAGGCATTAATAACTACTTACTTAGGCTCGCCTCTAAACTCTAACTTTCTTTTAATAGTAATATATTACTTTCCTTTATTTCCTTAGTTAAGTATAGTGTTAGGTAATAGATATATAGCTCTTATAGTTGGCTTTTAAACTAGAGCATGCATATTAATAGTAGGAAGTATTTAGTTAGCGCTCTGTAACGGCCTATACCCTAAATAGTATATGGCTATAATAGAATATATATATATAGCTCTAACGATAGGTGTCTGGCTCTGGCGGTTATCTAGCTCTAGTAGTAGTTGTCTGTTAGCTGTTATTCTGGTATCTTCCTAGGTAGGGAGGATATAAGGAAGGGTAAAAAATAAGGTGGCTACCTAGGTGTATATAGGGGGTATACTTGGCAAAGGCACGTGTAGAGGCTATTAGGAATATAGCGGGGACCCAATATAGAGCTTTGTATAAAGCCTTTATATATAGAGCTTCGCGTAAAGCCTTATATAGAGCCTCTGTACGTAGAGCTTTATATAAAGCTTTATGTAGAGCTTTGTATAGAGCTTTATATAGAGCTTTGTATAGAGCCTTAATACGCAGAGCTTTATATAAAGCCTATAGAGCTTTATATAGAGTTTTATATAGAGCTTTATATAGAGCCTTATACAAAACCTCTATACATAGAGCTTCGTATAGAGCCTTATGTAGAGCCTCGTGCAAAGCTTTATATAGAGCTTTATATAGGGCCTCGTATAGAGCCTCGTGTAAAGCTTTATATAGAGCTTTGTGTAGGGCTTTATATAGAGCTTTATATAGAGCTTTATATAGAGCTTCGTATAGGGCTTTATATAGAGCTTTGTATAGAGCTTCGTGCAGAGCTTTGTATAGAGCTTCATGCAAAGCTTATACAGTTTTGTGGTATTTTTATTACAGCTAAAAATTAGGGTCTGCTTAACTTGCTTAAGTCGCAATTTTAGTAATTTTATAGTAATTTGCAGTAATTTGCTATAAACCCATAGATAGGGCAGGCGCGTGTATAGGTAGCCTATGTGTTTGTAGCAAATTGCTGCAAATTGCCGTAAATCGCCAAAATTACGACTTACGCAGGTTTTGCAGACCCCGATTTTTGCTTACAATAACGTGCCCAAAAAAAATTTCCTGATAATAGGCTAGAAAGACATTAAACCTCTAATTCTCCTTTATAATAGCTGTATAGTATATAATAGTATTATTAAAGCGTCTTACTATAGAGTTCCTAATCTAGTCTTAAACTATAGTCTTAAACTTATCCTATAGTAAAGAACCTTTATCCTCAATGCCTAACCGTTAATATACTAGTTAGGTAATTATCTTTTCTCTTACAAGACCTTTAATGGCCTAGCGCGTACGTCGTTCATAGTTATAGTTAGCGTCATTAACCTTAAATTAGTTCTTAACTGCGGCAATCTACCAGTTAAAGTACCGTTAAGTAGTACCGCTAATATTAAGTAGTAACTTCTTAACTAAGGCGTTAAGATTACTTGGCGTATATATTCACTATATAACTTATACTCTTTATTAAAGAGGTAATAGGAGGGCTTTATTAAATTTATAATACTCTATAAGTTAGCTATTTTTTTAGCCAGCTCGTCTAGCTCCTTTATATTAGCAGTATTTAGTAAAACGCTAATAACCTTACTAAGCTCCTCTTAAGCCTAGGTATATAAGTTAAACTAGTTTTTAGCGTTTATATCTATCTAATCATTTTAAGATTTAAAAGGTAGCTTAGATTCTACTAGTATACTTCTAGCGGTTTTGTCTATACTAGATTCTAAGGCGTTTTACGGTTATATCGCTAGTATATTACTATTAGGTATAGGTGTCGGTCTTCTTTTTAGAGGTATTATAGAAAAATTAAACTAGCTATCTTCCTAAGGGGATTGGAAAGGATTTAAATATAAGGTAAAAATATAGATAGGGAGGCCAATTAATAGAATAATAAGGTATATTATATAGATAGACAAATCCTTAAGGGAAAAGGAGAAGTCTATATATAAGGTAAGAAAGGGTTTTTCCTAGGTATATATAGAGCACGTACCTTATAGGTAAGTTACCTCTAAGTCGCCCCTAGGTCGCCTATACCTTACGGCTATATACCTATCTACTTAGGTTTTACCTAACATTAAATCCTTATAGGTTAAAAAAAACTTTAATAAAGGCTTTAAGCTTTAGGTAACCTAAAGCCAATTAATTTAACGTTCTTATTATCCTAAAGAACCTATATAATATATATAATATAATATAGAGACTTCGCATTAAGTATACCCCCAATTGGAAGATAAGGGCACTTTTATAAAAAGTAGCCCGATAATTTAAGTAACTTACTATAGACGTTGCATATAAGGAAGCTTAAATATATAGCTTACAATCGCAGCTTAAGGACCTTAAGGGTCCATAAAAACGTAAGCGAGTAGCTATAGATCTAAATACAAAGTTTATAAATATAGATTCGATTAAGGAAGCTATAGGTAAGGTAGAGAAGAAAGAGGCACGTGCAAAGGCAAAGGAGACAAAATTACGACGCGAAAGGGTATCTACTTAAAAGGCTAAGGCCAATATATCAAAATCTATGTATACAGAGGTGATCAACCTTGATTGATCGGGTGTAAGTAGCTTAAATTGAGGTAGTAACCGATTCGGTTAGGCAACCGAGTTCGGGACAAGTTCCATGGGTCCGAGCTTAGGAAAGGGTTTGAAATCGGGTAGTAGCTAGGGCTCGGGTGGTGGAATTTTAGCTTTCTTATGCTTTAGAACAATATATTAATCAGGTTTAACAAGGTCTGCACTATAGGAAGTACGTTTACGGCATATTGTGGTGGTTTAATTAATATACAAAGTTATATAGATACTACGGCGGAGACGCGTATTGATGTTTTGGCGTTCGCGCACGGGCCTCTTTTGGCGTACGCCTCAACGGCGCAGAGGATACGAAAACGCTATGTTAATGTAGGGAAAACCCGTTAATGCAGAGAAAACCCATGCTTGTATAGAAGCTAGAGCCAACAAAAGAGCTAACAAAGTATTTATATTCATCGAGTGTTACGCATGTTCTTAGGGTCGAAGCCTTAGTCTAACGCTCCGTGGTAGAATTTTAACCGAACTTAGTTAGATCAACACGTGCTTGGTTACGGGGCAGGTATGCTAGAAAATCGCTTATATCTGCTCCCTATATATTTCAAATTATTCAACGAACTTATAGGCGTGAATGTTTTAAAAATCGCATTTTACTCCTTTTCTTAAACCATTACGATAGTTATAATATTAGTTATTAATATAGTAGATTCCTTAAGTAATTATCTCCCTCTCTATATATATTACAGCCCTATATTTGTTTATTAAGATATAAGGTATATTATATTACATAAAATAAGTTAGACTTTAAAACGTATCTATGTGATTTTACAACCAATTACCTATATCTAACTTTTTACACAATAAAGCTATAATATTGCCCACAATATGGAGGCAATAAAGAAGATAAGGAGCTTTCACCTTACAGTATTTTAAAGATAATTAGGTAGGGAAAAGATAGTAAGGTTTGGCAGTGTTGAAATATATTAGTAGGGGGGGCTAGGACATCTATAGGAGCTTCCTTAGATCACGTAATTATCGCTTAGCTAGTATATAGATTGACTTAGCATGCTTAGACTAAGAAACCGATGAATATCTACTACGCGGATTATTGAATATCCGCAAGCTAACCTATTCGATCGATCCATCTGTTTCTTAGTCTAAGCCACTTTATTAAGCTTTTAGAAGCTAAGCCGCTCTATTTATATAAGGTAAACTATTAACTTTAATAAAATTAATGTAAGTAACCGCTACGTCTATTATCCTGTAAATACCTGCGTTAGAATTACCTTAATCAGCTCTCTAATTAATAGATTTTTTAGAACTAACTACTAGCTATAGGTGCATCCAAAAAGCGTTAAAGAAACCCCTCTACTTTATCTAGCAGGAGCTAGTCTTCTTAAGCTTTTAATAATAAACTACCCTCTCTATTAAGTAATACCGCTAGAGGGTTAAGAGATACAGCGGATATAGTACCTAAGGGTATTAGCGGTCTCGTCCCACCCCTATTATCTCCCCTATTACTATCCTTAGCTTAAATACGGTCCTTAATAGCCTACTTACCGCTAACAAACTATATAGATCCCTAAGAGGATAAAGAAGTAGGAGTTAATGAAATACCCGCAATATCCGCGATGTCCGTAATATCCGCTAAGAGGATATCCGCTGCAGAGAAGGTCTAGGTAATTATTAACCCTCTTAGGCTATAGCGGATATCTATAGGAGACCTAGCGCTTAAATGGATTATAATGGCTAAAGGTTTACGTAAGGCACTAAAGAAGAAAAGAGTAAGGGAGCTCCTTAGTAAACTTCTAGAGGATGCTAATATCCTAGATATCTATACTAAAGAGATGGAGAAATGTAGTATAGCGGGTGCTAGTATTGCTCTTACTATCTAGGGAGAGCTTGAAGAGCTAAGGGAGAAAGAGTTACTATTTGGCGGCTTTAACTAATATATGGATATTAAGCAGCTTAACCTTGGGTAGTGCTATTAAGTGGTAAAGACTTACGCACCTATACTAGAGTATATAATTACAGTATGTTAAGAGGGTTAACGTAAATATTCTTTATATAAAGGCCATGCGGTTCTAATAACTTCTACGCTTATATTTGGCCTTTTATAAAACTCCGTAAATTATATCCTATAGCTATTAGGGATATATCTCCAAGCTAATGGTATTAAGCGCTGTATGCTTTCTGTGCTCTATGGGCTTAGATTAATTAATAGTTATACTACTTTAAATTAGCAAAAGGAGCGGGTAACCTAGGAGTTAAGGTTTAGCCTATAATCATTATAGTATAGGTATACACTAACCTACGTATAGGTAAAAATCCGCTTAATGGGTGCGGCTTCTAATACAATTGTTGTCTATAATAACTTTAACTACCTCTAATAAGTTTAGTATTAAACACTTAGGGATACTAGGATGTTTTATTCGCGTACAACTGGCAAGCTTGTCTTTGGCGTATGTATACCTAATAGTAGGCTTTAATAAAGTATACTTTATGCGGATATTCTAATTAAGTTCTTAGATATTATAGAGGCTTTAGGTAATCTATAAGACAAGATATAGAAGTAGATCTTAATAGCTTTAATTTATAAAGCTATTATAGAAGCGTACCCAGGCCTTAATATATTACTTAGCAAAAACCCACAGTTTAAACATCTATGTATGCCTACTATTAATATAATACCCGCTGCGCGGACGTCTAGGCTTAACCTAGAACCTATTATAACTAAAGAGGCTTCTATATTTAAAACCTATAAGATACTAGATAATATCTTTCTCTATTAAATAAATCTATAACATACTAATAAAGTATTTAAGGAGCGACTGTTTCTAATCTATAGTGATTAAAAGACCGTAAAGCTTATTTGGTTATATCGGGGAGGACGTACTAAGTTAATATCCGTCTACAATAGCCTATATTGGGCTCTACCTATTCTAGCTCTTTAGCACCTAAAGCTAAACTACCTATATATAGTTATACGGTATCACTATAGTGGCGAGCAATTAGCCTAAGAGTACTCTACGCTGTATACCTATATAAACTACCTAGGTTAAAGGAATATCCTAGCTAAGCGCGCGCCGTTTTATTATATAGAGGAGCTAATTCTCTATAGCTTTAACGCTTATATTATAGCGTTACTCTATACTTAGATTAAGGACTCTTATAATACTAAGTCGCCTATAAATATTAAGCGGTACCTTAAGAGTCTATCTCCGTAACGTCTATTAGCAGTAGTTAAGAATATCCGCATAGCTGTTTTTGGTTAGGAAGTCTCTTAGGCGGCTAACTATACCAGCTAGCCTACGGAACCGCGGCAAAAGGGTTACCCTAAGTAGGCTAGCAGTGCTATATCCTTATAAATACTTCCTAAGCCTACTAATATAGAGTTTCTAACGTATATCCGCTTCTTATAACTAGTAGAGACGTATAAGGTCCTTAAGCACGCTATTAAGCTTATGGATATTGGCCTGCTTAGCCACGTGCTCCCCCGCATCTATATCTATTTCGCAGGTAGTTAGAATAAGAACTATCTACTAGAGATATTACGTTTCTTCTAATTAACTTTAATAGATGCCTGTTCCCCTAAGCTTTAGTAAGCTATTCTAGTAAATAGTCTGGTAAATAACCGCGGTAAATAAAATATTTATTACCTAATAAATCTTAACAACGAGCTACTTAATAGGGAGCTAAAGCAGCTTATACACACTTATGGCAATTTAACGTTTAACCTAGACTTACTTTTCCGCTAGAGCATCTATATAACTAATTATATAGGGCCACTATGTGTAAAGTTTAAGATTACGTTTAGTAAACGGATGTCTACTTAATATACTGTTAAATCTGCTGTAGCGGATATTTAATCGCTTACTAATGCGATTACCGTAGGTTCTATTATCCGCCGTTAAGCATAGTAAGTAAAGATAAAAGCGCCGCCTCTACTATAACTAGGTATTAAACAACTTAATTAATCCGCCCTTAACGAGTTTAATTTATAACTAAGCAGTAATTTTTCCGCCATATTTAATAAGCTTAATCTCTATAATAATAATAATGAGTTAAATAGCTTTATATTACCTACTAACTTTACTTAAACCTAGCTTTAACCTACGTATAAGTTACTTAATAAGTAATACAAGATATTAGTCACAAGCTATTACCACAACCGTTTAATATCCGCTATAGTTAGTAGCACTAGTATATATTCCTAAGTAATTAATATTATTAATTAATTAATCTATTTAGTTCCTAAGCCGCACTTACCAGGTATATAGGGTAGGAGGGGGAAAAAGGGCGTTGTCCTAATAGATATTAGCTACCAGGTTATAATATCCGCTTAGCGGATATAAGGTAAACTCACCTAGTATCGGCTAACCCTGCTTAATATTAGCCAACCTCGCCTAATATTAGCCCGCTGTATACTAATTAACGTTACCGTTAATTTCCTATAGTGCTCTTTATATATATTTACCTCTATTTAATTGCGCTAACCGCCTCTATAGTACTAATAAAGATATATTTAACTAGCAGGTTGCTAGCGGTATAATATTTAACGGCTAGTATAAAGGTAATAATGGAGGAGTAGGAGCTGGAGACCCGAGAGTTAGCAAAGGTATAGGTATGTCCTCTTCCTAAGTTATTAATAAGAGGTTTATAGCTAACTATTAACTAGCCTGCAATATATTAGCGCCACAGCAAGGCGCTAATTACCATAGTACTAATATTTTAAATCTCCTATCCGAAACCTGCGAAGCCTATATAAGAGCCTATAATAAGCGCTTATCCGCAGTAGTGTGCTACTCTAACGCTTAGGAAAACCGCTCTAATATCTATATAATTAACCTAGAAGAACCTAAGAGTTGCCCTATTTCTTTTTACTTCTGCTTTTATTCCTTATCTACTAAAAGCTTAATAAGGGATGGAAGATCCTCGCTAAGGATATTGGGATCCCACTTAGGCATTACTTACCTTAATAATGCCGTATCTAGAACCTACCCTATATTATAGAGGCGACAGAGCTGCTTATCTGGTATAATATAATTAACTATAGGTATTTATAGTGTATCCTAATACCTAACCTCCGCCTATTATATAAACCACCCCTATACATTACTTAACATAGGCTCCCGGCGGGTTTTCGCGATATCTGTACTAGCTATAGTGCGGATATTATACTCGCAATCCGTAAATATTACTAGGTTACAGTTACTGCAATATAAGTCTTTACTAATAGTAAACTGCGGGTCTCTATAGTGTGTAAGTTATATTGCTTATAAGTATACCTAATCCTTATTAACTAGCCGCCATAGGGTAAACGGCAGCTTACTATATAACTGCGCATTAGTCAACCGCTTCTTTAGGCGTAGGGTTAGTACAATAAGCTCTTTAGGTAGGCGTACTATAGAACTACTAGGGCTTAACCTATACCCGCTTCTTGTATTTACTAACTGCTTAGTACTAGCTAACGCTATAAATAAAGTATTGCTTACAATATCCGTAGTTTCTATATCTTATCACCCACGGATATTATTACGCAGCGCGCTTACGCGAAGATCGCCTATACGCTAAGGTTGTATATACTTAGAACCACCTAATTTATTATAAGGACCCCACCAGCGGCTCTTAACTATAAAGATTGCTTCGCCTAAGAGGCCTTCTCCTTAGCCTACTTAGCTAAACCGCTATATTAGTATATTATAGGATTTATAGTAAGGCATTCTATATTAGATCAAATAGTAGATATCTAGGATATCTGCACTGTGTGCTACTATATCTAATACAACTAGAATTTAAATTTAAGACGTTAGGCGCGCGTATTCGGCATATAAGCGGTCTTTATTAATATCCGCAAGCGTTACGTAGTAGCTTTATACCGCTTCTTTAGCAACAGCAGCATTGTAGCCGCGATAGATTAACTAGCCGTAAATAGTATTACGACAGGAAGCTATCTACTCCTTAGAATTAAAGAAGATAATTATCTTTAGAATTAGCTAAAGTTAATTAAACTATTAGCGCTGTGTGGATATTAAGCGGCTTTTTAATTACTCGCCCTTTCCTTGGTTACTATTACTAGTAGTATACAAATACACTAGAACAGTAGTAATGGTAAAGTAAAGAGCTTAAAAGTTCTTCTTCTCTAGCGCGGTTATGACCCTCCGTATAATCTTTAGCTCTAGCTAATTAATTAGGGTTTTAATAACTTATATATTAGGTTTAAACCTAGCCAGCTTATATACAGTCCGAAATATAAAGGGTTTAGCGTTGCGGTATATATAAACTAAGGCTTATTAACCAAGACTAAACGTACTTTAAAGAGTTATGCGTATACTATACGGAAGGTCTCTCCCTAATCGGTAAGTAGGTATACTTTATTAACCACTATAAGGGTAATATAGGAACGAAATATTGGGTTTACTAAAACCTTATATAGCTTGTTGCTAACCAAAAGCTCTAGGGAGATAAGGATATATATATAGCTGCCCATACGGATATCCTTAATTAGCTCAGCGGATATTATCTTCCCCTATATATAAATAGGTCGAATATAAGGTAACTTTATAATCTTTTTTACTTGCTCTAACCTAATCACGTTAAGTGGAAGAATAATAATAATAACTACATTAGGTATAAGATATAGTAGTGCTTACATTACTATACTCTTACTAAAAGACGTTTTTGCTACAAGTATAAGATCTCGCCGCTTAAATATTAGCACCCTTAGGGCCTTAAGCTGCTCTATACAACCGCAGTACGGATATATCTCCGTAATAGCTTTATCTAGCTTGCTTATTTAAAGCTTATAAGAGCTGCTTATAAGCTAGGGTAGCTTTCTCCGTAGGCTATATAGCTGTAGAGACCGCTAGGGATCCGTTTTAATATAATCCCCAGCCTATTGCGTACTACTAGCTTATTAATCTACTTAACCGGCTTATAATTTATAACCTCTTCGCCTTATTTACTTTAATGGAGGCATTAGTAAATGGCGCTTAAAGGTAGCGGAGGGAGAGTAAAGGGTTAGATAGAGGCAGGGAGGGCTTAAACACGTTATAATAGATAGATCTTAATGGGTTTTAATTGTTGGACTATAGATATAATAGATAGAGAGTAGGTAGTTAAGATTAACGCGTCGTTAGTGCGGATATTGCTAATTATACACTTTAGCAATCCGCGTCATGGCTATTTTAAAATTAATATTAAGAGCGGGAAGGCGGGAAGACTTCTTACATAGACCATTTAATTCGCCGGAGCTTAGTGTATAATTAATGGATTTTTTAAGCTACCTAAACTCGTTAAAATAGTAAGAAGTAAATATCCGTAATATCAGCTATGTGGATATCGCGATATGCGTCATAAACGTCGGCTAAAGTGTCTCAGACCATACAGGGACAGATAGCCTAAACTGGTTTAGTGCCATCGGGCCGGATTTATCCGGTCTCCCGTATGGTCTGAGTATACTGAGACAAGTATATAGAGTCGTACCGAAGGGACGACTCCACCTTATGGAGTCCACACTTTCATACACCTGCATTCCCGTGTGACAAAATAGTACGTGGTTAAGTCGCTAGTTTGGTAGTTTGATTTGCGACCGGAAGCTCTTAAACGCCTCGCCGAGAATTCAGGGGGTAATAGGGAGCAGTACGCACGTCTACGAACATGGCCTACATTTAAAATGTCGGGTACAAGAATGTGCTAGATAAATGCAGGCCGTGGGCAACAACCCTAAAGAACATGGTGTCAGCGAGATTGACACCTGTCAGAAGGTCACCCTGCGTAGTTCAACTCAAAACACGATTTCCTCACCTGCCAAGCCGATCAGGACCCGCCACGCCTGCTCCGGATAACACTGTAATTTACTGGGAAACGGGGGGAAACCCCACGAGGGCGATGGGGGTCGCGAAATGTCGACGCAGATCACTGATATCCAACGCTAAGTTAAGCTGCACACTGGCATATTTAAGAACGACCCAAGTCCAACACAACAAAACGTTCTTCCTTCTCTCCGATGAATACTTAAGGCTAAATACTTTTTAACACGACGGCACACCTCAGACTACAAACCTACGATTGACCCGAAAAGCAAAGTCTTTTTACTTTCCTATACACTATCTTTCCCTTGCAACGGTACAATTCGTCCTACGGTTATCGATAAGATCCAGCCCAATAGAACCAATCGGATTAAGTTGGGATACCCAATTGCTATTTCGCCAGTGCACGGATCACTTGATGGTAGGACGCTACCGTTGCATGGGATATACAGCACACCAATAGATCTATGGCTCCTGATCAAAGTACCTAATCAAACTTATAGACATTCACACTTCCTCGCGCTGTCAACCAAAAAACAATAATCAATTCTCAAGGCTATTTGAATCTCTGCCCAGCACAATAGGAAGCGGCACGGGAGTCTTTGCTTGTAGCCATGAAAACCACGGCCTCACGGAACGACAACATAAAAATATAATAGGAAATCAGTAATCGCCGACACAAATTTTTAGTAGGCTATTGGGAATATAAAATTCAGGAAGTGAGTTCTCGCAGCGATAACTCGACAGATTCTTCGAAAACTTTGCGATTCAGAAACGTAGTCGAATCAGACACCCAACGCCACGCCCCATGCAACAACACGGAAAGGCGAATGGCATATTTTTGAACAGTAGAAAAACCCGAATCATCGCATTCGACATTTCCGTAATCAAAAAATGCTTGTAGGGGGTTTTTTAGGCGAGAGTATTACCTCTTTCACAACATTCGATGGTCTGGTCGAAGCTGAGGTCCACTCAAGCATTAACAGAACGGTCTGGGAAATTCTCTTGTTTGCCGAGACGGCACATAGCAATCACAATAAAGGTGGAGCTCCGAGGCCTGAAATTAGCTATATAGATGGGTTTATATACAGATGTTTCTATATACGGTAAGTCTCAATCTCGCATATGATGACTATACTAATGATGTTGAAGATATCTTCCCCCAGCAATCTACCTGTTGGCTAATCGCACTGGCCGCATTGTAACTTTGTTATTTCTGTCAACGCACCTAGTTTCTCCAGTGACAGCAACCCCACTCTCAAGCCGATGGGCCTCCTACGGGCAACCTATCTCAGGATGTGCGACAGCAATCACAGCATTTACGCATGCTGGATTACAGACAAGCCCTAGCATATCTATCACTTCTCGAATACTGTAAGAAATGCTAGCCTATGTCTTCGCCATCACGCTGACAGTTTTTCCAGAACATCGACGATGTGGACCATATTGCTAGTAATATTTACCTCCCTGCAGTGCTACTGGATAAAATCCAATATGCGTCGTTGGTACATTGTTAGCTTTATAGGCTGGGACATTGCTGGAGTGCTTATTCTGGGTATATTTACTCGGACTGCTGAAGCGTTTTCTCGGTCTTTCAATACCTATGCGCCTTTGATGCTTTCAGCCAGCGCTTTCTTGGCTTACCTTCCATTCGAGAAACGCGCTCTGAACCGACACACTAGAATATTGTATACAGAAACCAACGCTCGATTGCACAACATAGGCGATGGATATGAAGGTGGTACGGATGCGGTCCCTTTGCCTCCTATTGCGGCCGTACCTCATAATTCAGATACCGATGACTACAACTCCACCAACATACACCGCGCTCCGACTACTACTCCATTTCATACTCCTGGCCGGCAGGCAGAACTACCCGGCGGTGCTGCTGGCAGACGATTAGACCCTTGCTATATCACAGTGGCCAATGGATGCAATTCCCTCAAGCAGGAAAGCCTCTGCAATGGCGCGGAAAACCTTAGCGAACTTCTGACATATGATGAGCCACGACAGCTTCATAAGTCTCGATCTTTTTAAAGTCGCCCAGTTCAAGTTTGCGGCCCTATCTGATCAAGGTAGGTAGTTTGGGTTCCTTACTGCAATACAGGCGTTGTTAACATGTCAGCCATTTTTTAAACTCTGTTTCTTTGAACTTCTCGTGACGTTATACCAGACGGAGCCGTGGGGGTTTCTGCTGTATTTGACATAGGCCCTTTTGGTGGTTTTCTACGTCTCTTAGCAGGATCTAATACGCCATTTAAACGATTGGCCATCTTAGAGAAAGAAAAGGGGAGAGATTTCTAGAAAATAGCAACACAATTCATAGAAGCGGTTCAGTCATAACCGCTCATCATATCTATACACATCAAGCAGAATAAAAAGAACTGGCAGCAAGGTTTTCCTAGTAGAGCACTCTTAGGCCGGACACTTAGATCAATCGAAACTTGATTCTACGAAGCTACTCAGAGGTGAACTATATATACGCCACCCATTTAAATATAGGTCATCTAGCTTTACCCAGCACGGGCCTCCGAGTATGTTGGCCAATCCTGATCTACACGAGTTATAGTGGGGGCTTAGGGATAGCTTTAATTACTTAATTTAAGAAGTATTAAATCAACGCTATGCTAAAGTCAGCTTTCATGCTTCAGCACTGAAGCAAATATTCGGGGGTCGCTGGGCCCTGTCCACCAGGATGTATAAGTTATCTGTCGACCGGAATTTGAGGCTATATATTGTCCTAATTGGTGCTGCCAATAGGACCGGTCTTTCTTGGTGCCTCTCTTCCATCGGCTCTCCTATGACCATTGCTCGGCTTGCCCGCTCCCTACCGTAAACCTGCCTCATGAAACCAAAATAGATCTAATCTAATTGCGTCACTGTTGTAGACTAGCGGGGACAGCCTAGAACGAAACTTACGAATTCTAAAACTTTTGTTGTAATAATCGCCTCTAAGCAGCATCCTAAAGTAGTGTTTTTATTAGTGTTCAATATTAATATAAGGTCGTATTAATATTAATATTAAATCGCTGACTTATTTTAAAGGTATATTAATTATTAATTATTGAATTTAATATATAGAGCCTTGATATAGTATTCCTATATAAATCGGGCTCTGTGGAGCTTTAAAACTCGACTAATCTCCTACTAATATTAACATAATGATTCTTAGCTTGGTATTGTATTTAACTGCTCTATAATATTATTGTCGTTAGTAATACTAGGAGGTAAGGAAGGTATGGCGTTAATTATAAAGGTAAAGTAAGTATAAGGGTGCAAAATTTGAGGGTACTATATACGAAAACGTGTAAAACTGTTGACCGCTAACTAGTACTAAAAAGACCGGTCCTATTAGCAGCGCCAATTAGGACAATATATAGTCTTAAATTCCGGTCGACAAAAACCAAGTTTAATGTTTAGTAATGTCACACAGGAACGCAGGTAGAGAGTCGTCACGAAGAACGAATCTTATCGGACAGACAAGTTAATTAGGAGAACTCCGTTGATTGATCTACGAAAAAAAAGTGACTATATATATATAGCGTAGGTGGCAAGAAGGCTGACGACGATGCTGACGACGATTTGTAATTGTCTCTTTATTGCCACTTAGTCGGCAATAGGTAATAGAAATAGATGGTGAGTTATAGGGTAACAGGTACGATCTTGGCCGACAAGTTTATATACTATCGAGGCTATTATGTGATCGCAGGAAGTTTCTGTAAATGTCTGCTTACTCCCCTACTAACAAGTAATTTCAACTTTATATAAGGTTACCTAAATTTGAAATATACACGTATCGTCAAGAGGCTTAAGAGTTATTTACCAAGCCCCCAGGCCGTACCTCAACTACCTTAGCTCCAAAAATATTTAATATTTAATAACTTTTAGCATTAAACATGTTATATTGATATTGAATATTAAATGTCAATATTCAATATTTTAATAAGCGTAATTAGTACCGAACAGACTTGCTATTAAGCAAGCTGGCTTGACAGCTTGCTTGGCTTGCTTGATTGGTAATCAAGCAAGCCAGCAAGCCGAAGGGCCTGATTTGGGCAAGCCAGCAAGCCAAAAGAGGGCCTGCTTGCTTGCTTGCTTGCCCGCTTGATAGGAAATATATATATATAATTTTGGTAGAGATCTGAAGTTCATAATAGATTTTTGTAGATAAACGATTTTAGATATTTCTGAGTATGCAAATAGAGCAAACAGGACTATTTAGGTAACACACCAGCCGCGTGGCTCAAAGCTCTATCGACGCGTCTAACGAATACGAAGCTTAGAAGTGTGAGGGGATCTTGTAGACAGGGGGCTATAAGGACACGATTGGAACAGGATAGATTGGTGAGAGAGACGAATCCTTGAGGAGGTAAGGCCTCTGGGATCGTGGAGACTATATACTACGGGCACGTGCCTCCGGCACGTGACCGGCGACCATCCGAGGGGCGTCCGGGGGTTGTCCTGAGGGCAACCCGAGGTGTCCGCAATAATATCCCTTACAAGAAGACTCTGCCGCCACTACCAGACGATCACCCATTGGCGAACTACTCAGCCGAAGCTCGCATGGATGGCTCTTNATATATTAACTGTACTNGCTANAAGCGACGACTGCGAACGGGCGTTCGGTGAAGCTGGTGATCTACTAGAACTGCGTCTCTTGAAGCTTCGCCCTAATATTATTGNTGNTTTGCAGTGCAATCGCAGCTATTTAAGAATAGGCTTTAAGGATCTAGTAGATAAGGTAACAAGTTCACCGGGATTAGTATAATTAATAGCTAACCGTTGGAGTTAACAGCAGGATCTTCCTACCAAAGCCTTCCTATTGAAACCTTCCTCACCACCATGCCAAGCCTTGCGATAGACATCCTCAGCCACGCGAACTTCCTCATTACGTTATCTCTATGCTATCTTATATTATAATGACTATAAATCGGGGCTATAGAGGAGCTTTTTGGCCAAATCGGTGGCTGGTCGGCTTAATTTTGTATATTACTCCAAAATATATATAAAATTAAGCAAGCCTTCAAGCAAGCCAAGCAAGCCGACTGTTTCGACCTATCAAGCCAAGCAAGCCAGCTTCAGGTGCGAAAAGTTTCAAGCCAGCAAGCCAAGGCTTTCCGGCTTGGCTTGCTTGCTTAATAGCAAGTCTGGTACCGAATACTGATAAAAACACTGTCCTAAAGAAAGGTAATTTAATATGGTTTAGTATATAATCGAATATGGTATGGAAGTTTAATTGTGTACTTGCAAGAAAAATAAAATCTAATCTGAATTACAAGTTTTACACTTGGGGTCTAACTTCTCCTCTGATCAAATGTTCTTGGACATGTCTACGGAGCAGAATCTTTCCATTGTCATGGTATAAATTTGTCGACCGGAAAATTGAGGTCAGGAAAGCTCGTGTGAAGATTGATCTATAAAAGAAAAGATACTATATATACATGAGGTAGGTGGCAAAGGCTGACGTCGATAATGACGTCGATCTGAAACTGTTACGTCATTGCCACCTGATCGACAAAATTACTATTCATGTCAGATTTCCAGAGGCATCTTCAAGGTGAATTTCACAAAATCAGCCTCGAGATATATTCTCCCATTGGCAACCAATCTTAGACAATTAATTCCATATGTAAGGGTTGGACGAAGTTTCATTGAGGATTGCGGGCCTCTCGGCTTGAGTGATAGATGTAAACCAGAAGCAAGGTAGCCAGCCATTTCCCCCGCGCGCGTTTTACTTAGGGTAGTGACATGAGTTTCCCAACCTCTGTGAAGATGCTTCTCGGAAGGCAATGGAGGAGGAACCACGTTGATTGTTACTGTGTTAATAGCAAGGGCGCTTGAGCCTTCGAACTTTTGTGTAGTAAGTGCATTAAATGTCGATGCACTGTCTGCAAAATTTCGAATGAATTCAAGGAATGACTGCGCCCGGAGCAACCATTTTAGGTTGGGTGAGTCGGGTCCCAGATTTGCACACGCAGCAAAAGTGAAGCGGAAATCTACGTCGATATTGTCGATGCGTGGTATGAACGCAGGCATTTCAATCCAAGTAGGATGGAAGAAGAAGGGTCTAGTAAAAAAAAAACAGTCGAGCCTGTAATGGAGCCGTGTCTGGGATGCCAGACGTCGAATAGCTTCGCGTGTCTCTTGGCTCACTTTGTGGTTCACCAACAAAAGTCCATATGATGCGGGTCTTAGTGGTTTGAGAGAGAATGAGGTCGGGCAGTAGTTCTCATATGGCTTTGGAGTGTAATACGTGTATGACGCTGGTGGATCAAATGGTGCCGCGATCTTGGAGGCTAGAACTAGCTCGTAGATGATATCGCGGATCTCCCTGGGCAGATCCAAAAGTGACTTCATGATAGAATTGTGACCTTGGAATTGTGATTGACGAGGTTGAGGTGTGACGTTAGCAATGAGTCGGGCACAGTGGTTGAGCAGGCGGCAAATATTTGCTAAGCACCAGCTGATTCCACTGCTCCGGATCAAAAGCTCGGCACGTTATGTACGCTTTTCTACCCTATTAAAAATTAATAATTCTCCAACATCTTTATAAAATAAAGCTATAATATTACTATAATATAGCGGTAATAGAGAAAATAAAGAGCTTTTGGCTCGTAGTATTTCAGTAATAATTAGACATAACGTCGCTTTTTAATATAATAGATAGAGTGTCACGGAAGTGGGCACGAGCTGGAATACAATGTACTAAACAGGGTAGTAATTGAAGAAGGCTACGTACGCGTAACTATGCGTGGTTGATACAAAGACATTTGGATGAAGAAGAAGATTCTTCGTGTGCCAGGTCGGGTATAAATAGGGGTTGTAGGGGAACGTGCGTAGGTGTCTCGGACGAACGTGAGCACGGGTCAAGAACGTCAAAACCGCGCAGGGACGTGAGAGCGTGTGAGTCCCGTGACATAGAGAAACTAAAAAGCTCTTACCTTATAGTATTTTAATAATAACTACACGTTGTAAAAGGGTTAAAATATAGTAGTAAAAAGTTTATTTTTTAGTATATTTTAACGCTCCGTTACTACTAAAGCTGGGCCTATAAGCTCTTAGACTCCCGGAGAGAAATACCTCTTAGTATAATATAATTGGTTAGGACTTGACAGGACCAGGGTATAGTGATTTGATTGGCTCAGGAGTCCACAAGCGTGGTACCAGACTTTTGGGTCAGGCCGTGCCGGGATTTCTCCCCGGGAGTCTGATTTATGAGATAAGGGCTAGCTAACCGTTCTAGGAAGGTCCTATAAATTCTGCCGACCCTTCTAGCTAACAGCCCTCAAGAAACTGATTAACTTAGGGGTCGTTCGGTTGCAAAAGCGTCAGATTAATCTGAACTGAAAGTCTGGCAGAACGAACGCGTTCCTCCCGATTTGACACGCGGTCTGTGGCTCTACGGTTGCACGGACGTGTGCAATCTGAAGCTTTCAGATTCAACATGAGGAGCTTCGAGCTCCTGATTTGAAATGACGCCAAGACCTCAGCTTAGATTCACATATACGGTCAAGTTGCCAAATTTCTAGTGACTTTTAGCGTGTTCTTTTGGGCGGTCAGAGGAACATCAAAAATTTGTGGCTGAAGTTAAGTTGAACTGGAATTCAAACCGAACGTCGCCTCAGCAATCAGATTGGGGCGCTCCAGATCAACTCCATTCTGAAGCCCTCATTCTGATCTGAACCTGCAACCGAACGACCCTAAGTCTCTGTACAAGCCACGAACACGTGTGCAATTCAGACAAACGCGTCCTTTTCTGCCGGACTTTCAGTTCAGATTGATTTGAAGTTTGCAACCCAAACGCACCCCTAAACAACTGGTTAAATATGTGTGAAACGGCCGCCAAGTTGCCCACTGATTTCCAACCCTTTTCATCTGACTGTCAGTGATTCTTAGCCTAGCGAAGGTCCAAATGCTTGTCTGGTCCAGCTTCTGGAGATCTATTTTCTGGTTCTTGTTGTGAGGCGATCCCGTTCCGGTGCCCAGTTTGTGGGTCCCGCTCCACTTTTACCCACCCCGTCCGGCCCAGCCGAAATATACCCCCTCCATTGGAAACTCTTGGGGACCACCACACCCACCTTCACGTCTACATTCCATCCTTGTGGCGAGGACGCCTCTACCCAAACTTATCTTATCTCTTTATCTAAGTTAAAATATTATTTATAACGTATGTATGTATATATATATATATATTCTATTATAGCCATATACTATCTAGGGTATAGGCCGTTATAAAGCGCTAACTAAATACTTCCTACTATTAATATGCTTGCTCTAGTTTAGAAGCCAACTATAAGAACTATATATCTATTACCTAATACCATACTTAACTAAGGAAAAAATAAAGGAAAGTAATATATTACTATTAAAGAAAGTTATAGTTTAGAGGCGAGCCTAAGTAAGTAGTTTTCAATGCCTTATGTCCATAGGGCTATTCTAGCGTTATACGCTTCTTAATTAGCGACGTACTAGTAGAGGCATGTATAGAGGAGGCTTATAGTGTATTTAGTTAGATAATTAGAGAAGGAATTCTTAAGAGTTTTTACTTATTAATGTCGGCTTCTATACTCTCTATATTTTATATACTTAGGTATAAACGTCCGGTCTCCTTTGCAAATTTAATTATAGTTTTAACTACGCTAATATCTGGCTTCTAGCGCTTAATTAGGCTGTTAATATTCCTACCTCCTTTTTATCTGCGTAAGTAGCCTCCTAATATATATAATAGATCCCCAAATTAATCTCTATATTACTCTCTTAGTTTAATCCTTAGCTACGCCCACCTCCTATAAAAGAAGAAAAAGTACTATATTAACTTTATAAGCCCGCAGTTATATAACGCCGTCTCTAATATATTAATTTTGTGGAGATATTCCTTTAGAAATAACTTGCTGGTTTATAGCTGCGCAAAAATAGCAGCTTCTAAGCTAATTAGTTGCTAGTATAATCCTATAGCCTTTCTAAGGTAAAGTACTGCGTTAATCTTCCTTATAAACTTACCCGTATTAGATCTTTCTAATAGAAGCGGTCCTATTATTATCTTAGCTCTTTTTAACGCTTGCGTTACAAGGTACTATAGGAGGCCGTTTCTCTATAGTGGCTCCTTACTCTCTAGTCTTATTACTGCTTTAGTAAGCTTATTAGCCTTCTTATTTCCTATAAATCCTAAGTAGCCTAGAATCTAGTATAGCGTAATATTATTTAGCTAAAGCTTTTTTAAAATCTCTGCGACTATTTCCTGGCAGGCTTTAGCCCTCTAGCTCTATACTAATAGTAACGCTAATTGCGAGTTAGAGAATATTCTTATACTAGATATAGGTATTAGAAAACCTACTTAGTTAATAGCCGTGTATATAGGGTCCTATAGCTAGTTAGCTACCTCGCTAATTGCTAGAAGCTCTATAAGGTAAGCGTCGGCCTAATTAAAGCTTACCACCGTTTTTAAAAGCGTTACTTTAGATAGTATAATATATACACTAACTTCTACCCTACTATTACGTACTAATATATTAACGTATATATTAACCTGCCCTAGCTTATAGTCTTTAATAATAGCTTAAGTATAATCTTCGTCCTTATATATTACTATATTAGGCTTAGCTACCCACGGCGGGTATATATATAGTTTAACCTTTAGTATCCTATTTACCTAGATATCTTTATATATCTCTACTATCCTCTAAAGCGGCGATTAGTACTATTTATAGAGCCTTTATCTTCGAATCATCTAATAAGGATATAATTTGCCTAGTTTATAGATTAATACCTAGAACGCGATAGCCTGGTTATATAGCCTTTGCTTAAAAGGGAGTAAGCTAGCTTCTACTTTTGCTATTAGTAGGGTAATAGAGCGGAACCCCCTAATAATAGCTTGTGCCGTAATCCTCTACGCCTACTAGAGAAGCTATATTAACTCTTATATTGTAAGCGGGTACTATATTAGTAATATATAGTCTACTACTAGTAGGACCAAGCTCTTAGCTAGCTGCTTAACGCTCTTAAACTATAGTCCCTTTAATCTATGTAACGCTAGCGCCACCTTAGTAGCTTTATCTACCTTATTTACTAAGTACGCCTTAAACTATAGCTCCTTATTAAGGATTACCCTAAGGATTTTAACTTCCTAAGTTAGGGGGATCCCTTTTCCTTTAAATTAGAGCGGCGTGGTAGTATCCCTACCTGCTTCTTTATATCTAGTAAGGTAGATAAATAACGTTTTCTTTACTTTAAATTAGGCTCCACTAGTCCTCTCCTATTTCTTAAGTATTAGTATAATCTTACCCTAGATAATCTACGTGTTTTCCTCCGCTGTAGGGCCTATAACCTATACTAAGTAGTTATTAATAAAGGCTATAGAGCTACTATTTCTAGGTGCGCTTTATATAAGATCCGCATTAAAGAATAAAAAGAGTATTAGGGTTAGTGCTAATCCCTATAGGAGACCCGCTTATAGGAGCGCCTATACCTCTAATATATATTTATTAACTAGGATATAGGCTTAATAGTTTATATAAAAGTCCTATACCTATTATATAATTGTCTAAGGTATCTACCGCTGCTGTAATCTCCTAATTTCTGGCTCTATAGCTATATTATTATACGCACCCTTAATATTAAATAATACTAAAGATAGCGTCTTTTTTTCTTTTTATGCTCTAAATACGTCCTTATAGAGATATAATAGCGTATATATTATTAACCTTTGCTTCCTAGCTCTAAAGTACGTCTTAGGTAATAGGCTATATTTCTCCACTAAGTATATTATCCTCTTTACTACTAGCAATTTAAGTGCTTTTTCTAGCGTTAGAAGGAGGGAGATCGGCCTATAGTTATTTGCTATTATATAGTCCCCCCACTTTAGCTTCTATAGCAGCATAATCTTTACTACCTTCTATTTCTAGGGTACCTTTCCTATCTTAAATAATTTGGTAAAAAGAGTAGTAATTTTACCACTTAGTACGGGCCATAGCTCTTGCTATACCCTAGCTAGTAGGCCGTCTCTTTTAGGAGCCTTATTTAGGCTAGCCCTAAATATAGCTACCTTAACCTTATATTTAGCGATAGGCTTTTATAGTAATTAGTTATAGCTAGTTATAACTTCCTCCTTTTATTCGCATAGTAGTAGGACCGGAAAGAATGCCTAGAGTAGTTCTCTTGCAATATTATAGTTCTCTATAATAACTTCTCCCTATCCTCTATTTTTTTTTAATTAGCGGTATTCTAGCGAACGCGGATATAGCCTATAGATTAAGGTATTTCAACGCTTTCTATATATTATTACTATTACTAAGGAATTTATCCTAATAGAGCTTTCTATATCGCTAAATAGTCTTATAAAAGAGCTTCTTTACTCTTACTACAATATTATATAGCTTAGGGTTATCCCTTTCTTGCCTCTATATTGCGCTATTTCTGTTCCTTTAGTATATATATAACTTCCTTAGCGTTATAAGGTCTTCGTTCTATTATTTTTTTATATATAGTAATAGTCTAGCCCATTAGTAGTGTGCTTTAAGGGCTTTATTAACCCACCTGTTAAGGTAGTTAACTATTTCGTCTATATTTTCTATAGGGAATCCTATCTCTTTCTATCGCTCTATATCTTCTTATATCTTATTCTAGTTTATATTTTTAATAAGTAGCCTTTTTTAGCTCTTTTACATATTTATATTAACCTAAAAGCTAGTATAAATAGCTTTATAGTCTAATCTATACTTATATTTTTAGATAGTGTACTTTACTAGTTTACTTACTAGGCCTAGGGTTATAAGTATAAGGTTAATTGTTAATATTCGCCCCGTATTACTTTTAAATATAAGTATTCCTACTAAAAGTAGGCTCTAAAGTAACTAGTCCGCTATAAAGTCGATAATTAGCGCGCTTTCTTTCTGCGTTAATATAGTACTAATATAACTTCCTCCCTATAGTAGATTATGCCGATTAAAGTTACCTATAATTACTACCTTGGTATATAGGTCGCGTAATAGTTTACCCTAGATTAGCCTATTAATTATCTCTAGTCTACTAAAGAGCTCCTCTAGGTTTTCTTCCTTAGTTTTCCTTAAATATCTATCTGGAATATATACCGATATAATTATAAGTCTCCTTTAGCCAACATGCGCTACTACCGCCGTAATATCTACTAAATCTACCTATAGCTATATAGCTGCTAGCTCTTTAGATACCTAGATATATAACCTAACTAGGGGATACCACTGCTGCCTGCCTATTAGGACGAACCTTATTTACTAGGGATTTAAGCTAGCTAGCACTACTTCCCCATTTAAAAGAAAGTAGTAAGGCTTTTAGCCTAAAATAAAGTGGAAGTCCGCTAGCGCTTTATTATTATATAGCGCATACTATACCTTCCTGTACTTCTTTATATTCGCCTAAAAAATTTAAAGTTCTTTATTTATAGCGCTATTATATAAGAATCCTATCCATCTCTTTCCTATATACTAAGTATTTACGGTATAAGGTTTAGTAAGGACCCTAGCAGTTTACGTAGTGTAGATTTACTATCTTATACCAAAGATAGCCTTCCCGCCTATATATTTCGCATATATTAGGTTATATATAGTTTTTAGCCCTATGTCTAAACCTTCTGTATTTATAGCATGCTATAGAGGTACGTTGCTCCTTAAATAGTAATATAATAATCGCGCCTCCCCTAAATAATACGTTATCTAATATAAGCAGCTTCTCTATATCCTCCTTTATTGCTACTTTAACAATTACTAATACGTACTAGCCGCGCGGCCTTAGTTGTCCTAGCTATCTTATTATATATACCTCTACCCTATTCTCTACCTTAAAGTGCTCTATAACTAACTTACTTACTTTTCTACTATTAATATTTATTGCTAAAGGTACTTTAACCTAGTCTACCTTAACCGTATACTACTTAGGTCTAATAAGCCTCGCCTTAAGGATATGCGGTTTAAGCTATTAAGTAGTTATCTACCTAAACGCAGCTTCTTTATCTTTTTCCACCAAGAATTTAATAATACTTATGCTGTCGCTTATTCGCTATACGCAGAAGTTCTTAAGTATAGCTCCCGTAAGCCCCTTAATATCCTTTATACCTTATATAATAGTTTACTTTACTACTTTAGTAGTAGCTACCCTTTCTATTACCTTTAAACCTGCTTAACTAATATTTATTACTAGCTATTAATTAGGTTCCTTAGGGTTCCTAGCGCTTATTATTTATAATAAGGTTATCTTTAACCCTGCTATACCTCTACTAGCCGCTACTAATGCCTATAATTATATTAGAGCTAAGGAAGTGTTTAGTTGCGTTTATAAGGACCAGATAGCCTTTTAGAGTTTAGCGTTTTACTTTTTAAGGCTTTACTATTTTAATTTAATATTTATAAGGTTATTTTTAATGCTCTTAATAATGCTATTCTAGTTTATAATAATATTGCTCTACTATATTATAGTTTCTTTAAGGCTTTTAATAAGTTAATAAAATTTATTATAATTAATACCTCCTCCTTTACGTTCGGGTAAGGTAGAGACTCTTACTATAGGGAATAGAGGTAGTATATGCTATATAGCTTATAGTCCGGTTTATAGTGCGGTTGTCTACTATTTAAACTATACTAATATTTAGGCTTATATCCTTAGTAACTGCTAAGCCTCTTATACCTTCGCGCTTAGTTTCTTTATACGTCTTAGTAGAGCTACTAGTAGGTTTAGAGGTGGTGTTACTAATACGCGTTTAGGGGTCAAAGCAGCTATTAGGGCTTTAAGGCTTTATTTAGTAAGTTATAGGGGCCGCCTTATAGCGGGAACTAGTTAAATAAAAGACTAGGATTTAATTAAAAGAATATCCGAGATAAATATCCTCCTCTTTTAAAAGTTTTATTATTCGCAACGTATGTATATATATATATTCTATTATAGCTATGCACTATTTAGGGTATAGGCCGTTATAAAGCGCTAACTAAATACTTCCTGCTATTAACATGCTTGCTCTAGTTTAGAAGCCAACTATAAAAACTATATATCTATTACCTAACACTATACTTAACTAAGGAAAAAATAAAGGAAAGTAATATATTACTATTAAAGAAAGTTAGAGTTTAAAGGTAAGCCTAAGTAAGTAGTTTTCAATGCCTTATGTCCGTAGGGCTATTTTAGCGTTATACGCTTCTTAATTGGCGACGCACTAGTAGAGGCACGTATAGAGGAGGCTCGCGGTATATTTAGTTAGATAATTAGAGGAGAAATTCTTAAGAGTTTTTACTTATTAATATCGGCTTCTATGCTCTCTATATCTTATATACTTAGATATAAACGTCCGGTCTCCTTTATAAATTTAATTATAGCTTTAACTATGCTAATGTCTAGCTTCTAGCGCTTAATTAGGCCGTTAATATTCCTACCTCCTTCTTGTCTATATAAGTAGCCTCCTAATATATATAATAGATCCCCAAATCAATCTCTATATTACTCTCTTAGTTTAATCCTCTACTACGCCTACCTCCTATAAAAGAAAAAGAAGTGCTATATTAACTCTATAAGCCTATAGTTGCATAACGCCGTCTCTAATGCATTAATTTTGTGGAGATATTCCTTTAGAAATAACTTGCTAATCCATAGCTACGTAAGGATAGCAGCTTCTAAGCTAATTAGCTACTAGTATAATCCTACAGCCTTTCTAAGGTAGAGTGCTGCGTTAATTTTCCTTATAAACTTACCCGTATTAAATCTTCCTAATAAAAGCGGTTCTATTATTATCTTAGCTCTTTTTAACACTTACGTTATAAGGTACCATAAGAGGCCGTCTCTCTATAGTGGCTCCTCGCTCTTTAGTCTTATTACTACTTTAGCAAGCTTATCAGCTTTTTTATTTTTTATAAATCCTAAGTGGCCTAGAATCCAGTATAGCGTAACATTATTCAGCTAAAGCTTCTTTAAGATCTTTATAACTATTTCCTAGCAGGCTCTAGCCTTCTAGCTCTATACTAATAGTAACGCTAATTATAAGTTAGAGAATATTCTTATACTAGATATAGGTATTGGAAAACCTACTTAGTTAATAGCCGTGTATATAGGGTCCTACGGCTAGTTAGCTACCTTACTAATTACTAAAAGCTCTATAAGGTAGGCGTTGGCCTAATTAGAGCTTACTACCGTTTTTAAAAGCGTTGCTTTAAATAGCGTAGCATATACACTAACTCCTGCCCTACTATTATATACTAATGTATTAACGTATATATTAACCTACCCTAGCTTATAGTCTTTAATAATAGCTTAAGTATAATCTTTGTCCTTATATATTACTATATTAGGCTTAGCTACCTATAGCGGGTATATATATAGTTTAACCTCTAGCACCCTATTTACCTGGACATCCTTATATATCTCTACTGTCCTTTAAAGCGGCGATTAGTGCCGTTTATAGAGCCTCTATCTTTAAATTATCTAATAAGGATATAATTTGCCTAGTTTATAGATTAACACCTAGAACGCGATAGCCTGGTTATATAGCCTTTACTTAAAAGAAAGTAAGCTAGCTTCTACTTCCGCTATTAGTAGGGTAACGGAGCGGAACCCCCTAATAATAGCTTATACCATAATCCTCTGCGCCTACTAGAGGAGCTATATTAACTTTTATATTATAAGCAGGTACCATATTAATAATATATAGTCTACTACTAGTAGGACTAAGCTCTTAGCTAGCTGCTTAACGCTCTTAAACTATAGTCCCTTTAATCTACGCAATACTAGCGCTACCTTAGTGGCTTTACCTGCCTTATTTACTAGGTGCGCCTTAAACCGTAGCTCCTTATTAAGGATTACCCTAAGGATTTTAACTTCCTAAGTCGGGGGGATCCCTTTTCCTTTAAATTGGAGCGGTGTGGTAGCATCCCTACCTACTTCTTTATATCTAGTAAGGTAGATAAATAACGTTTTCTTCGCTTTAAATTAGGCTCCACTAGTCCTCTTTTATTTCTTAAGCATTAGTATAATCTCGCCCTAGATAATCTGCGTGTTTTCCTCCGCTGTAGGGCCTATAACCTATGCCGAGTAGTCGTTAATAAAGGCTATAGAGCTGCTATTTTTAGGTGTACTTTATATAAGATCCGCATTAAAGAATAGAAAGAGTATTAGGGCTAGTGCTAATCCCTATGGGAGACCTACCTGTGGGAGCGCCTATACCTTTAATATATATCTATTAACTAGAATATAGGCTTAACGGTTTATATAAAAGTTCTATACCCATTATATAATCGTCTAAGGTATTTAACGCTGCCGTAATCTCCTAATTTCTGGCTCTATAGCCATATTATTATACACACCCTTAATATTAAATAATATTAAAGACAGCGTCTTTTTTCCTCTTTATGCTCTAAATACGTCCTTATAGAGATATAATAGCGTATATATTGTCAACCTTTGCTTCCTAGCTCTAAAGTGCGTCTTAGGTAATAGGCTATGTTCCTCCACTAGGTATACTATTCTCTCCGCTATTAGTAATTTAAGTACTTTTCCTAGTATTAAGAGGAGGGAGATCGGCCTATAGTTATTTGCTACTGTATAGTCCCCCCGCTTTAGCTTCTATAGCGGTATAATCTTTACTACCTTTTATTCCTAGGGTACCTTTCTTATCTTAAGTAATTTAGTAAAAAGAGTGGTAATCTTACTACTTAGTACGGGCTATAGCTCTCGCCACACCCTAGCTAGTAGGCCGTCCCTTCTAGGAGCCTTATCTAGGCTAGCCCTAAATATAGCTGCCTTAACCTTATATTTAGCGATGGGCTTCTATAGCAATTAGTTATAGCTAGTTATAGCTTCCTCCTTTTATTCGCATAGTGGCGGGACCAGAAAGAATGCCTGGAGTAGTTCTCTTATAATATTATAGTTCTCTATAATAACTTCTCCCTATTCTCTATCTTTCTTAATTAGTGGTATTCTAGCGAACGCGGATATAGCCTGCGGATTAAGGTATTTTGACGCTTTCTATATATTATTACTGTTACTAAGGAATTCGTCCTAATAGAGCTTCCTATATCGCCAAATAGTCCTATAAAAGAGCTTCTTCGCTCTTGCTGTAACATTATATAGCTTAGGGTTGTCCCTTCCTTGCCTTTATATTACGCTATTCCTATTTCTCTAGTATATATATAACTTCCTTAGCGTTATAAAGTCTTTATTCTACTATCTTTTTATATACAGTAATAGTTTGGCCCGTTAGCAGTATACTTTAAGGGCTTTATTAACCTACCTGTTAAGGTAGTTAACTATTTCGTTTATATTTTCTATAGGGAATCCTATCTCTTTCTATTGCTCTATATCTTCTTATATCTTATCCTAGTTTATATTCTTAATAAGCAGCCTCTCCTAGCTCTTCTATATGTCTATATTAACCTAGAAGCTAGTATAGATAGCTCTATAGTTTAATCCATACTTATACTCCTAGATAGCGCACTTTACTAGTTTACTTACTAGGCCTAAGGTTGTAAGCATAAGGTTAATTATTAATGTTTGCCCCACGTTGCTTTTAAACGTAGGTATTTCTACTAAAAGTAGGCTCTAGAGTAACCGGTCCGCTATAAAGTTAATAATTGGCGCGCTTTCTTCCTACGTTAATATAGTACTAATATAACTTCCTCCCTATAGTAAATTATGCCGATTAAAGTTACCTATAATTACTACCTTAGTGTATAGGTCGCGTAATAGTTTACCCTAGATTAGCCTATTAATTATCTCTAGTCTACTAAAGAGCTCCTCTAGGTTCTCTTTCTTAGTTCTCCTTAAATATCTATTTAGAATATATACTAATATAATTATAAGTCTTCTTTAGCTAATATGCGCTACTACCGCTATAATGTCTACTAAATCTACCTATAGCTATATAGCTGCTAGCTTTCTAGATGCCTAGATATATAACTTAACTAGGGGATACCGCTACTGCCTACTTATTAGGACAAACCTTATTTACTAGGGATTTAAGCTAGCTAGCACTACTTCCCTATCTAAGAGAAAGTAGTAAGGCTCCTAGCCTAGAATAAAGTAAAAGTCCGCTAGCGCTTCGTTATTATATAGCGCATACTACGCCTCCCTATACTTTTTTATATTCGCCTAAAGAATCTAAAGTTCTCTATTTATAGCGCTATTATATAAGAATCCTATCTATCTCTTTCCTATATACTAGGTATTTACGGTATAAGGCTTAATAAGGACCCTAGTAGTTTACGTAGTATAGATTTACTATCTTATACCAGAGATAGCCTTCCCGCCTATATATTTTGCATATATTAGGTCGCGTATAGTTTCTAGCCCTATGTTTAAACCTTTTATATTTATAGCATGCTATAGGGGTATATTGCTCCTTAAATAGTAATATAATAATCGCGCCTCCCCTAAATAATATGTTATTTAACATAAGCAGCTTCTCTATATCCTCCTTTATTGCTATTTTAATAATTATTAATATATACTAGCTACGCGGCCTTAATTGTCCTAGCCATTTTATTATATATACCTCTACCCTATTTTCTACCCTAAAGCGCTCTATAGCTGACTTACTTACTTTTCCGCTATTAATGTTTATTGCTAAAGGTACTTTAACCTAGTCCGCCTTAATTATATACCACTTAGGTCCAATAAGCCTTGCCCTAGGGATATATAGTTTAAGCTATTAAGTAGTCGTCTACCTAAATATAGCTTCTTTATCTTTTTCTACTAAGAATCTAATAATGCTTGCGCTGTCGCTTGTTCGCTATACGCGGAAGTCCTTAAGTATAGCTCCCGTAAGCCCCTTAATATCCTTTATACCTTATATAATAGTTTACTTTACTACTTTAGTAGTAGTTATTCTCTCTATTACCTCTAAACCTGCTTAGCTAATATCTATTACTAACTATTAATTAGGTTCCTTGGGGTTCCTGGCGCTTATTATTTATAGTAAGGTTATCTCTAACCTTACTATGCCTCTACTAGCCGCTATTAATGCCTATAATTATGTTAGAGCTAAGGGAGTGTTTAGTTACGCTTGTAAGGACCAGATAGCCTTTTAGAGTTTAGCATTTTGCTTTTTAAGGCTTTACTATTCCAATTTAATGTCTATAAGGTTATTTTTAATACTCTTAATAATGCTATTCTGGTTTATAATAATATTGCTCTACTATACTATAATTTCTTTAAGGCTTTTAATAAGTTAATAAAATTTATTATAATTAATACCTCCTCCTTTATATTTAGGTAAGGTAGAGACTCTTACTATAGGGAATAGAGGCAGTATATGCTGTATAGCTTATAGTCCGGTTTATAGTGCGGTTATTTACTATTTAAACTATACTAATATTTAGGCTCGTGTCCTTAGTAACTGCTAGGCCTCTTATACCTTCGCGCTCGGTTTCTTTGTACGTCTTAGTGAAGCTACTAGCGGGTCTAGAGGTGGTGTTGCTAATACGCGTTTAGGGGTTAAAGCAGCCATTGGGGCTCTGGGGCTTCGTTCGGTGGGCCGCAGGGGCCGCCTTATAGCGGGAACTAGCTAAACGAAAGACTAGGATTCGATTAAAAGAATGTCCGAGATGAATATCCTCCTCTTTCAAAAGTTCTACCACGCTTGTTCGCAACAAGGGTGTCGCCGAAGCGCGTCGGCCACCTTCCCTGCTAGCGCTTACAGGATGAGAGCTTCGGGCGAATTTACGCGCAATTCTAAAAACGGCTAATAGGAAGGCTGCTCACTCGTAGCGGTCATGGAGGAACAAGCTCGAGGCCGGGAACAGCCAATGAATGGGAGAACGCTCCTGAAAAGATTCTGGCACCAGCCAATCATATCGCGGTGCAAATGCAGCCCCATCACCGTTTCGCTACGACCCCACTGGACGCGGGTACAAGTACCGTTCTCACCGCGAGAGGTTCATGTGAAGCGAAATCTGTATTTGCTCCTTACTAAGCTTCTTATCTTCGTGCTGTGTCTAATTCATCATGCCCACCGACCTCACTAAAGATGACTGGGATTTGGACCAGGCTACAATTCGGTCTCTCTACCTTGCCGAGAACAGCGGTGTGATGCAGCAAATGTTGACGAAATATGGGTTCAACGCCACGTAAGAAACCCCTTCCAAGTCTTGTCTCGACGTCCACTAATAATACCTCAAGAAAAGCCCAGGATGATCGGCATTCACCGTTATATTCCACCACCAGCGGAAGAAATTTGAAGACGGCAGACCCCAAGTGTTGGAGATGCATTCTTCTAGACAAGCCGGTAAGACTTTGATCTATTACTTTACTATGTCTGGAAATACTAGCTGACAATCTGTAGTGCGACTCCCGAACCATCTGTCAGACTTGTGTCGACGACCGTGGACATGAACCGTCGCTTCTAGACTGCACAAGAGGATTATTGGCAGATAATTGGGAACAGGTACCATCTAGTAGGTAGAGCTTGCCACCTAACGCTCTTCCCTATTCCATGGCTAGCCCAGCTAACTTCACTAACAGAACTCACCGAGCTCGCTGACGGGGTCTGGATTTTGCGCACCGGTCCCATTCACTGGAAAATAGCCGTCGACTACACGAGTCTGGGTCGAGAAAAGGGTTTCGAGTCCGCTATCGTGGACTTGCCGTGGTTCGTGAATGGCGATTCTGTGCCAGAGGAGCGCGACACGGCGCATGTCAAATTCCTAAATCAGTTTGAAACAATCCAGGTTCGCTGGAACGACTACGAACAAATTACGGAAGATATCATCTCGTCGGCTGCTAACTACCAGAAATCCCTCCTGCAAGTTGAGGGTAGGGACCTCTGGGAAGCAGACGAGGACATACTGGTCTTGCTCGCTCTCCGATGTCTAGTGATATCCCATGATCTGTCACAAATCGGCGCCAACCTTCCCTACGGCCGGGTGATAGACGAAGACCTCGACTGTAAACACTGGCAGGTGGTGGAAGCCGAACTGCATCCTCATCCAAGAAGACCCCTTAGTGGCCAAATGCTGTGCCCATCAATCGAACTTTGGCAGATGTCGGAAGATTACGAGTTGCCAAACGACCGGAAGGAACACACTAATACACTCCGTTTTCTTCTCCGGAAAACGTTTCAGACAGCCCAGAAACTGCTTCTCCGAGGTCGACCTGAAGACTGGCCGACCCTATTCTATACCCTCTGTTTGTTGATGATAGTATATGGTACCTTCGACCTGGCAAGTAGCTTTACCCGTGTTCTTCGTCGCACTAGCAGAGAATTTCGTAAAGCCTTGAAATCTTTAATTCGGCTCTTCCTCTATTGCTGTGGAGATCTCCACCCACTAAATAATGCATTCGATATCAGGTCGTATGCATTAATGGTAGGTGGAAACACTCTTCTTATCGAGCACTATATGGAGATGAACAGCATATGGGTTGAATGTCGTACGTTCTCAAACCTGCTGGTGCGATGTCTAACGAGCTAATGAAATTTCGAGGGCGCAACTTCGACGTTGTCGAAAATGCAGATGACTTCTTCAAACACCTTGAAAATTATTGTGCAGCATTCGTGATTCTATTTTAGCGGTATGTCAATGCCACACTTCTAATAATATATCATGAAGACTCATTTTACAGGGCATGAAGGGCGTTGACTTCGTGTTTACCAGACTAAATCTGAGGTCAATTGTATCTCTTACATATACTGCTAAGGCACGCCTCAACTATCGAGGAAGAAGCGGCATCTTTAAATTCCGTTCGTGGTTCGTCGCATTCGGTGGCCTCCCGACCTGACTTCGTTTTCTTTGGGGCTTCTGGGACGCCTGAACCTGGGTTCTGGGTGTCGTGGTGCTTTTAGTGTACTCCCTCGAACCTTCATAGGTGGCAGGGCATCATACCAATTTCCAAATAGAATAGCTCCATACTGCATTTAGAGAACGAGAGTACTCACAGATGCCTAAGAACGCAAAATAGAAATAGCGCTTGCGTAGAAATGTTCTAGTGGGAACTTTGCTCCGAAAGGGTGCTTACAATTTACTTATTTCTATAGTGGACATCAACCTTGGAGCCTCGAGAGTTCGAAAATCTCAGTGTGGTCGGTTTTTATCTCGCAGATGATGGGATGCATGCGAGGCTGGGACGGCAGCTTATTGCAACCACCATCCAATTGGTGTCGATGCTGCCGNCATGGCAGCAGAAAACACTCCCCAGGATACCTGAGTGGCATTAGATAATGCTTCTTTGGTCTATAGAAGAGGAAGGATGCAGCATAGCTACTAAAGATCCAAATTTGGGGCTTGCTTCTCGCGAGCGAACTACAGCGTAGGTGGAAAACATGTCTCTAGGCGAAGGAGATTCGTGAATTAAGATAAATGATGGAACCGGCCTGCTGTCAGGGGTATAGAGAATTTGGTTAAGATCATGAAATTTCCACTGCCTGCCATCCAACAGCTATTATCGCTTAATGTAGTAATGTAATATGCCGCATACAATGCTCCAAACCAACTGGTTCCTTGCAACTCACGTTGTGATTACCGGTCGTTTGATCCTGGACTGGTGATCAGCAATTGGCCAAGAGTATCCGGCGGGGCACTCTTCTACTTGGGTCTGGGCAAATCATAGCTAGCTAGATGCAATACTTCAGTTTTTGAACTTCTACCTGATGCGGAATCCGACATTTTCCCTCTTGGATTGATTTGCCTTCTAATTTCACATTAACCGAGCAAAGGGGGAAGTAACAGTCTCGGACAAGACGAGAACGGAACTTCCGCAATTGTATGGTGGAAGCATGAATTTCGTGGCTCTTCCCGGTGACTCTTGGCACAAATTTACCCCGCCTACCCCGCTATAATAGGACAAATGCATCATTGATCATCTCCGTCGTCCTTATGGATATCAGGAACCTTCGCGGGCCAGAACCACATTATTGAAAGGGTTAAGGACTTAAAAGCGGGATAACCAGGACGAACAACGACCATGGCAGGCACGTGAGCTATTATTCTCTTCCACGAACTTTTGCTAATAATGCATCTCTAGAGAACAATCGTAAGCCATGACCAGGGTCCTCCAATCACACTGCTGCTCACCGTATAGAAGACCAGAATCAATATTCAGGTTGGTATCCTCCACCGCCTCCTTCCACCAGCCGCACGCCATATGCATCACCGTTGCCATCCGCAAATGGCGGATCATATCCTGCGTCTATCACCAACGCCCCAACATCACAAGCCTACGCACCACCTCCGCACAACCTACGGCAAACTCAACAGCCCTACTCCCAATCTCCGCAAAACATGCAGCAAAATCCGCAGGGCCACTATCAGTCTCCGCAGAACTCACAGCAGACTTCACAACCCTACTACTCACCCACCCAGGGACCGCAGCAAGCTTCACCATACGCGGGCGGCATACCACCGTCTAGTCTCGCAAACCCCTATTCCTGGGCACCTGCCGTAGCGTACGGTTCTCCACCCACTTCACCCACAGCTCCACCCAACGCCTTCACATCCGCTCCTCCCCCTCAGCCGCAACGCCGCCGGTCGTCCTTCCGCTCCATAGTGGGCAACGTCATTCGTGAAGCTTTTTCCCCCGTACCAACCTACACCAACTCTATGCCGCAGCAAGCCCCGACCTACGCACCCAACCCCACCCCGGCCGCCGGCGTCATCATCGTGAATCGCGTCGCCTTGGATCCCACATCACCCTCCCTCTTGCAACGCCACGCCCTGGTCCCCGTGCAGCCAGGGCGGTACTGGTACGACGCCCGCAGCGGCGCCTGGGGCCTAGACGGCGGCCCGTGCCTTGGCGCGATCGCACCGGGCCTGCCACTCGGGGGCCCGCTCCCTGCCGACGCGTCCGGGCCCTCCACGACCGGTGTCTTCATTAACGGGCGGCAGATCCACGCGACGGACGCGCTACAGCTGCAGATGATGGGGATCACGCCGATACCGGGAAGATGGTGGGTGGAGGCGGATGGAAGATATGGGCTAGAGGGGATGCCGATTGCGATGGGGAATCTCATGGTGCAGGCAATGGCAGCGGGTGGTGGAGGAGGGGGTCAGAGCTGGAGTACGAGCGGAGGGAGCTTTGGGGGGACGGATGGGAGTGGGTTTGGGTATGTGGGAGGGACGGACTCAACGGGGCGTATGTGGAGTGTGAGTTATGGGTCGTGAAAGGAGGCGTGCAGGAATTTTGAGTGGGCGGGAATGGATGGATGTTCAAATTTGTTCGGCGAACGCTAATAGACAACTTGCGCGGTCGGGGCAGGGGTTGCCTCCTAGTATCTTACACCTTAATATTATGGCGTTCTTTCGTAATCAACTAGGCCCTATATAGAAGGCTCGGCGCAGTATGCAAAGCCTTGTCGAATTTGACGTTTTGTAACCGTCGGTAAGGAGGCGTTCTATATGCGGCTTAGTAGTAAGCAATCCTGCAGATTCTGCAGATCCTGCGGAGCTCTGCCGAATAACCTCATATCACTCCTGCCTACCACTCTTATTGCCATGGATTTTGACGACGACGACGGCGCTGAATTTAATGCAGCTGCTGGAGCCATCCTTGCTATAACTTCTGCCACATAACCGGTATACCGCTCATCTAATTACTGCTTTTTGTGTCCTCTGGCAACTAAGTAAAGGCTGGTGAACCAGATAGTGTCGGTAAAGACGGCTGACGATATATTTTGGTAAGCTTAAATTTGGTTTAGAAAAGCTGACGATCTTCTGCAGGGCTACAGACAAATCTTCCTTATATACACCACCTCCGATGAACTTAACTCCCACGTATATCGTTCCTACTACCCCTTTCTACCTCCTCAGAGGCTCTAATGCCTCCTAAGAGACCCGCATACAGCACGCCTGCCTTTAAGGCATCTTAAAAGCGTGTATAATATGGAGTCAGAAGTTAAACAGGAAGCCGACGGCCACGATCGTATATATCGGCAGCAAAGGTTAAGCTTCTGCAGGGCTTACTTCCGAGCCTCCTGCTGAACGCCTTAGTCAAAAAATATGCGCCTTACCTGATAGAATACGCCTTACCCGATCCTAGCGTTCGGCTTAAATAAGCCGATTATAGCTAATTTAAAGGACGGGTAAATACGAGCTCGTCGCGCCACCAATTTGGGCTGCATTAGCTGTATTTTATAAAGGTAGGGGGTCCTCGAAGCTGGCGCCTGGGGCGTCATCTTGGCGGGTGTATGTAGTCTAGTTTCCAGCTGCGCAAGTTGTCTAATATTAAACCCATTGTTGATGAACTGCCACTTGGGCGCCTCAGCCGCTTGGTCGGTGTGAGGGCGGGAGCAGGGGGTGGCCGCCTCCTTAAATTCCTTAGCGGAGTGGGTGAGTCAACTAAGATAATCTCAACTCGTACTCTCGGACACCTCCTTTCCCTTAAGGATTTGTCTGTTTATACAATATACCCTATTTTTCTATTAATTGGTCTCCCTATCCGCATCCTTACCTCACATGCTTATACTTTTAATAACGCGTTTTTTAACTTTAATAAAATTAATATTAGGACTAAACGATAGCCGTATTATAAAAATTATAGTATATGAAAGTCCTAAGTCTTAAAAATATTATATTAACTTTTAGTAATAATAACGCGTTATATAAATAAATTAATTAGATATCCGTAATATCGGTTTAGCGGATTTTGCTTATGCTTTTAACAAAGCTCGCTAATGTGCCTTAGACGTGATTTTGTAATTTGCTCGTAAGTCCTTTTGCTTGCCCTTTTCTGATGTTTTTCTTTCCGCAGTACGTACCTTTCCTCTCCAGACACAACGCACACGCTAATCATGGTTATGACTAGATTCATCAAGAGCTTCAGGCCCGAAGCCAAATATTGCGAAACATGCAACTCGCAGGTAAGCCAGAATACTGGCAAACGATCCTTGCTAGCGGACCTCAAACCGACAGGCTCTTCGTCATCATAAAATGTCCATTGGCCTCTCCGCCGAATTGTCGAGCCCACCGGCCCTTTATGCACCACCCACCACCCTCGGTCTTGTCAACCAAGCCCTCGTACATCCACCCAAACTTAGGATACAGCTTCACGAACCTGACGGCCCTCCTAGACATAATCTGGCCATGAATGGTGAACTCTGCGACTGTATCTTCCCCCCCGCCCTCGAATAGGGTGAGGTTTTTCTTCAGAGCGCTCAGCGACTCCCTGGAGACGGTCTTGATCTCGAACTCTGTGGGATCGCTGAGTTCTGAGCGCGTGTAGCTGTAGCTGTAGCTTCCCGCCCACTTGCCCACGAGGGTGTCCGCCCACCAGCCGGGGTCAGGGTCGGCGCGGCTCCCGCCGCCAGCGCCAGCCGCAGCCGGCTGCTCGTCCTCGATTCCCGAATCGTTTTCGGTCCCGCCGACGTTGTCATCCGTGTTTTCGCCGTCGTCGTCGTCGATGTCGGCGTCTAGAGCACCGTGCGCGATGAGCGTCTTGATCAAGTCGGTGCGGGTCATGCCGCTGCGGCTGCCGGCCCTCTCAAGGGCGGCCAGCAGGGCTGGGCTGTTGTTGGTAGAGCGCCGGCTCTCGGCCAGCATGAGCGCCACGAGCTCACGCGAGTTCTGGTTGACGGCCAGCTGCAACGCCGACGACCATGAGCCGCCGGAGCCGCCGATCCGGTGATGCATGTCGGCCCCGCGCTGTAGGAGCAGCTGTACCACGTCGTGCGATCGATTGGCCACTGCCACCGGGAGCATAGCGTCGGGCATGAGGTCGCGCGCGCCCGGAAAGCGTCGCCAGGCCGGGTCCAGGACCATGTCCCTCTGCACGTCGGTGCCCCAGGACCGCTCCCTTATCATCTTCTCTTCCGTGTCGGACCAGACTACCGCATCTTCGTACATGTCCACAGAGCTGTTGTCCGATCCCTTGGGTTTGAGTATGTTTTCGGACAGCTGGTTGTAGAGGGCCCGCTGCTCTGTCTTCAGCGCGAGGGCTAAGATGTCTCGTACCACGTCGCCGCTGACGGTCGACCGAGTGAGGCCCTTCAGGAGTGACTCGACCAGGTCGACATAGCCGTTCTCGAGGGCTACGGCCAGTCTAGCGGGTAGCGACGTTGTGGTGGAGGCGCTCGTGCTTTCGTGGCTGTTGAATATCTCTATCACGCTCGTGGCGCGTCGTCTCACCGCCATGGCGAATGGCGTCAGGGCGTCTTCCGCCTCGACTAGCGGCGAGGCGCCGTGGGCGAGCATGAGCTCGGCGCATTCCTTGGAGTTCTCTTGAACGGCGTAATGCAATGGCGTCCAGCCGTCGTCGTCCCTCGCCTCCACGGCGGCTTGGCGTTCTAGCAGCAGCCGTGCGATGGGTGCCGACCCGAACGAACATGCCGCGTGCAGTGCTGTTACACCCCGCAAGGTTTGCCAGTGCAGATCCGCGCCGTGGTCGAGCAGCAGCTTGACTATGTCCCCACTCTCCATCTCTATTGCTAGGAACAGCGGTGCCTGCTGAGTGCGGGTTATCTCGTTCGCGTCGGCGCCCTTGTCGAGGAGATACTTTACCACATTTAGGTGCTTCTGCATCATCGCTCGGATCAGCGGCGAGCGGCCTGACTTCGACTTCAAGTTCACGTTGGCTCCCGCTTCGACGAGCTTCGTCACTATGTCGATAGCCCCGAGCCCGCAGGCGTGATGTAGCGCCGTCTTTCCGTTCTCGTCGACCGCATCGAGCTCCTTGCAACTACCAACGAGTTGATTAAAGATGTCGTCTGACCCCAGAAGGACTGCTGCGATCAGAGGGGTGCCGTATCTCCCTCCCTTCTGAGACGCGTTGGCCTTGTGCTCCAGCAAGACCTTGACCGTAGGCCCCTGCCCATTCACGACCGCGGCTTGCAGGGGACTTCCCAGCTCTCCTCCCCCAAGATTGCAGTCGCCAGGCTTGGCTTTGATCAAGCGCTCCACGACATCGCTAAGGCCGAGGATAGCAGCGTAGTACACCGGAGACGGACTGATTCCACGTCTCGTGGTTAGCATCAAGTCTTCGTCCGGCCCCCTGCCCGAGCCGCCCGCTTCGTCTTCTGAGTCGTCCGTTTCGTCCTCCGAGTCGTCCGATTGGCCTGTGTCCAGTGATCCATAAGCACTGTCGGCACGCCCTTGAGCTTTCCCACACGCAGGCCGTTGTACACCGCCGCCTGGATCTCGGCTGTTGTCTTGCAAATGCGCTTCGAACAGCTCTGCCCAGGTCCTCCAATGCGCCGTGCTGAACAGCCCCCAGACCATCTTGGGCGTGTCGGGTCGGGTGTCGCTAGACTCTCCACGACAGAAGTGGTCGTGCCAACTTGCCACCGTGTAGGAGAAGAATGGATAAGTGCCGAAGAAGGCAGCTATACTCTCCAAGCCGTTCTTGGATGCGTTGTCGAATTCGTCGTAGCACATGTACTGGAGACACAGACTTGCCATCCAATCGTGCTCGGTGTTCTCTTCCCCAAAACACAGCCTCCGATTTGACTTGCTGATGCAGAAAGGGTTTTGCAGCAAGAATTCCTTGACGGAGAAGTGGACAAAGTGGATCGTATGCGACGCCAGCGGGGTGTTCTCGTCTTCCTTGCGCAGCTCGATGAGGGATCCGCAGGGCATCCGTATGTAGTTGTCGACGTACTTTTCGTCCATGCTCTCCTCTGTGAAAGGATCTGGGAGGTTGTCGTGGGGATATTCCGGGGGCGAGTCGTTGAAGGAGACGGCAATAGCCTCGGCCATTTCGCGCACCGTCAGCGGCCGAGTGGCGAAGAGGACCCATTTCAGAATCACCACGGCTCGCGCGGTAAGATTTTGGTCGCCTTTGGGGTTTAGAATCCTATCTAGCTCCCTTCGGTAAGCATCGTGTATCTCGCTAGGTGTTTCCTCAAGTAGCTTGTTCACTTCCCACCTAGTTGCGCCCTCTCGAAGGTTCTTGTCGAGGAGAGCAATCCAGAGAAACATGCCCTCGCTCTTCTCGACCGCCTTGTCTGCCATGGCACTCCTCTTCTCGGCCCTCATTGTGAGCTTTCTGGCGAACACGGCCTCCGAGAACGAAGATACGTCTCGGGTCGTGTCGTCCCTCGTAATGGCGTGATCAATGACTTTCAGCGATTCTGGGTCTCCGCAAGATTCCTTCATGACCATCTCGATGTCTGGCTGATTGCGGCTCACTAACAGGACACGTGTTCCCGTCCCACTGATGGCTTTCGTGAGCTCCCTCAGGAAATGGATCCGCCACGGTTGAGTGTGGTACTTAGAGATCTTGGTGACGGCGTCAACGCACTCGTCGTATCCATCAATCACTAGGGTGCAACGCAGCGCCTGCGCGACCATTTTGCGAAGTAGTGACCAGAGGTCCGCCTCCGACACAGTTGTGCCTTCGCTGATCTTCTGCTGCAGCTGATCATCTTCCATAGCAATTTCGACGGCTGTGTCGTCCTTGGCAATCAGCTGCCCAATCCACGACTTTAGGATGGCGAATGGATGTTTCCTGTCATGGTCTTCTCCGGAACAGAAGAAAAACAAGACTCGGCCGTAGGAGCTGCTCTCGCTCTCCATGTGATCAATGATTCTGCTACACAGGACGGTCTTGCCGAAGCCCGCGGGCCCATGAATCCAGAGTATCTTGGATGTTTTGCCGTCGCAATCGGCCCACATACCAAATTTAGGAAGACCTAGGACCCAGTCACATGTCGACCTATGCCGAAGGCAGAGGGCCTCTTTGCGAGCATCCTCTGTGAATGTTGGGGCCAGCCAACCACGGATTTCAGCACGGTAGTTATTGATGGACTTTTTGGGATTGGTGACCGCTTCCATAAGGACTTTTAGAGACGATAGCAGCTCGATGTGGCGTTCTTTGCTTTTCGTATTGCTGTCTGGTTGAATAATGTCCGCTTAGTACCTGCTATGCTTGAGTACGGACGAACGTGCCATACCTTCCCATCTGACCTCATTTGACAGCTGATATACATCGCTGATTATGGAGGAGACGCCGTTAATGAAGTCTGTTACCGTTGATTTTAAGCGCTGGAATATGCCCTTAATCCACCGCACTAGGCCAAGATCAGCATTGGCCTACGCCGGAACAGGGCAGCTTACCGCCAGCATTTCCATCGAAGAACCGCCGAGCCGCTGCCAAGAACCCTAGTATCTTGACATATAGGCCGACAATTGTTCGAGAAAGTTCCGTCTTTAATCCGCCCAGCCCTAACAGAGGCTTTTCCACCTCCGTGACCTGTACTATAATGTGAGAGACCATTTCCAATCCCTCTGCCATCTTCGCATACGTCTCAAAGTGGTCGACAGAAATCTTGACTGCCCTTAGCATTTGACCACAAGAATGTGCAGCGAACAGACACGTACCTCAATAAGAAACTTTACTCCCGCCCAAGGCAACGCAGCATGCACTGGATCAAATTGCGTAACAGCGTCTCCGATGCTTTCGAATCTCCTGACCCAGAACGTGATCTTTTCCAAAACATCTCGGAGCTTCACTTCTGTCCCGTCGCCTCTTTTGAAAAGGGTCCACCTCTTCGAATCGCACTCATTTTTCTTCTCTTCTAGGCTTTGAGCGAATGTTTTAGGGTTGAAGCGACTTGTTCTGTCGGCACCGAGGGTCATCTTGTCCTTCTGGTCCAGGAGGCGGAAGGCTTCGTCCCATCGGCCGTAACGTGCACTGTGACGGTTCAGAATGAGCGATCTGGGGTACTAGGGACAAGCGGTTGACGTGGGCCTTACCTTCGCCGAGCTTGCATCCGCCGGATGAGCACGCGGGTCATCGCGACCTGTGCAAAGGTCTGCTTGTCTCCCTGCACGGCCATGGTGCCGATCTCCACACACGGCCGTCCTGGATGGAAATGGTCGTGGAAAGGAAAGGGAGGCTCCAATACGCTCACTTCTCCGGGTATGGACAAACTTCAACCGGGCGTTTGAAGTCACTGTCAGTCTACAAAGGAGCTGTGATGAGATAGCTAAAAGTGGGTCCCCAAAGCGCTGCCGCCTAGTTCCTACTTATCTCCTCCTGCGAGACGCTTCTGGCGAATCAACTACAATTAAAAGGCTGCCTCCTCGCTGTGTTGATCGGCGACCGGTTTTTGTGAAAAGAAAGGTGTTCGACTTGTCGCTAACTGCTGTTGTCAGCTGTGGCGTCTGGTGACCTATCGCTTCGTGTGGCGGGGATTTCTTGCACTTTTCGTATATGCAAGCCTCTTAAGCCAATCTAGAGGCTCTATACCGAATGTGACTTAGTGTTAAAGCCCCTAGTCAGTGCAATTGCTCGGCGGCAGGGGTGCTGGCGTCTTATTAACGCTTAAATATTTTAGTAAATAGCAGCGACGTGGCTAGGAAGCCTATATATAGAATATTTAGTAGTATAGTTAATTAAAAAGCTTTAATATTATTGCCCTCTATTTAACTATTAAATCCTCTATAAAATATCGTCCTTATACTGCTTAAAAAAAGTTATACGTCCTTAGCTCTAAAGCCTTAAGGTCTTATAATTGTTAGCGACTTAGTCAATCGAGGCACGAGCACGGCAAGAGGGACGCGCAAGCCTGTATGATTGGTAGTCTATAAACGAAGATCTAAAGCTAGAGAAAGGAAAGGAGAAGAAGAGCAGCGCCGGTCGAAGTAGGGTTCTTTTATGCGGTCCTCTAGTCACGTGACCGCGAAGTTCTGCCAAGTTCTGCTAGTGCCGTAATATTACCCCCCCCCTCCGTAAAAGCCTGCCCTTAGGCTTTATAGTCCGTATTATGCTTATGGGGCGTTTTTATCTTTATGTTCTTCTGGTAGCTTATTATCTTCGCTATGCTAGCACTCTATCTACTCGTCTAGGTACTTTGGGGGTTCTGGTTTATTAGGGTAGCGGTTATAGAATTTTTAAAGCTTATGGGGACTGCCAATAAAGTTCTATGCTGGGTACTAGGTAGGATCTAGGTTATAGCCTTTCTAACTAACGCGGTACTTTAGCGTTTTCCTTACTAGTTTATAGGCCAGTACTTCTTTAATTTCCTATTTGTTGTCGCTATTGACTTAAATTGGTAGGGGAGGTTCGTTCTTTTGTCTAGGTAATAGGTTGTTTATAGCTTTCCGTAGTTTATCCGGCGAGAAAATGGGGTGAACCTTAATTAAATCTGGGAGCTTTACTTTGTACGAGTTACCTATCTTCTTAAGGACCTTATACGGTCCCGCTATTTAATAGTTTAGCTTATGGCTAGGCCGTTCCGTCTTCTAGTTCTTTATTATAACCTAGACTATATCGCCTATGGTAAAGTTAGGTTCGCGCCTATACTTATTTGCCTACTATTCTATTAATTTCTAGGCCTTTTTTAGATTTGTATAGGCTACTGTCTAGGCTTCCTTTAAGCGCTTGGCGTACTGCTAGGCTTCCTTATAAGACAGTTTCTTGCGTATGGTCTGTGGTCCTTCTGGTCTATCCCAGTTAAAGCTTATTTAGGGTAAATACCCTATTTCTAGTTAGATAGGTGCAAATCCTATAGAGTTATAGGGTAGGGTCGCCTGGGCGTAGTCTATTAGGGGTAGTAGTTTGCCTTAGTTGTCCTGGAAGTAGTTAATAAAAGGCCGGAGTCTTTAATCTAAATATTGATTTATAATCTCCGTCTAGCCGTTTGTCTAGGGGTGGTATGCTATAGAGAGCTTTAGCCTAATACCTATGATCCGGGTAAACTTGTTCTAGAAGGCTAATATAAATTACGGGCCGTGATTAGATATAATAGTATTTGGTGGTCTGTAAATGCGGTAGATATAGTAGATATATAGTTGGGCCGCCTCTTTAGTATTAATATTCTTATAACAGAGAATTAAGAACGGGCGCTTGCTAAAGCGGTTAACTAGAATTATAACTATATTATATCCGTTGCGGTCTGTTGGTAGCTTATAGAAGTCTATAGAGATATACTGCTAGGGGCGGTTGGGTATTAGGAGAGGTTTTAATAGTCCTAGGGTCTTATCTCGTGGAATTATAGATCTATAGTAGCTGTTGTAGTTCCGTATATAACGGTTAATATCTATAACTATTCTGGGCTAGTAGTAGCGGTCACTAATAATCTTACGGGTCTTATTTTTTCTAGGGTAGGCCGTAGAGACCTGGGTATAAGCTTCGGTAATAAGCCGGGTCTATAAGTTCTGTTCCTTAGCTACTACTAGCCGTTCCTAGTGCTTAAGTAGTCCGTTTTTAAGGGACTATAGGCTAGCAACGTTCTTTGCCTTTTTACGGTATTCCTATAGAGAGGGGGTTGTTTAGTTGGCCTGTAGTAGTTTATTAATAAGGTTAAGTTTAGAGGAGTTAACAGGATATATCTTGGCGCCTAAGGAGTCCGTACTTAGTTCTGCCTATATCTAGGGGTTAAGGTGTTCTGGTTATAGTAGTGTCTAGGTCTATAGTGAGATCTTTATAGCCATCTAGTTATCTAGGTCTTGCTTACGCTTTATAAGAGCGTCCGCATAGTTTATAGCGCCTAGTTTATATATAATTAAGAAGTTAAATTAAGATAGGGTATCCGCCTGGCGTGCCTGCTAGGCCGTAAGGGCCTTAGTTGTTATGAAGTATTCTAGGGCCTTATAATTTAAAACTACCTTAATTGGCTTAGGGGTCCCCTCTAGCTATATACGCCAGTGCTAAAAGCTAGAGATAATAGCTAGTATTTCTTTGTTATGGATATAGTAATTTAGCTCGGCATCTATTATAGTCTTTAAATAGTATATAATAGGGTGCCACTCTCCATCTGGTTACTTTTGGGAAAAAATACTAGCTATCGCGCTATCTAAGGCATTAGTTTCTAGCATTGAGGGCTGTTTTGGGTTAAAATAGGCAAGTAGGGGAGCCGATACTAGCCGTTTCTTAAGCTTATTAAAGGCCTGCCTATATATGGCGTTAAAGTAGAAGGGCTGGTCTTTTCTAGTAAGACGGTTAAGAGGCTAGGCGATTCTGCTGTAGTTCTTAATAAAGCGTCGGTAGAAGTTATAAAACCCTAAAAAGGATTATACCCCCTTTACGGTCCGTGGGGGTGCCTACTAGTTAATTACAGCCGTTTTTTCTGGGTCGGTTTTAATTCTGTTTATACTAATAATAAAACCTAGGTACTTTATACGCTTAACACTAAACTCTAACTTCTTAATGTTAACCTAGAGGCCAGCCTCGCGGAGCCGTTATAGGACTTTATGGACGTGCTCCTTGTGTTCTAGCTCGTTCTTAGAGTAGATTATAATATTATCTAAATAGGCCGTATAGAAATTGTTAAGGTAGTTAAAGAGTATATTATTTATGTACCGCTAGTATGTAGCTAGTCCGTTGGTTAGTTTAAAAGGGAATACTTTATATTTATACGTTCTATAACGGGTCTAAAACGTAGTAAGATCTTTAGACCTAGGGTCCATCCTAATTTAATAAAAGGCCTAGCGGATATTAAGCTTTATAAAGACCTTAGCTTTACTTATTTGGGCTAGAGTCTTATTAAGTAGGGGTAGCGGATAGCGATCCTTGCGGGTTATGTTGTTTAGCTTATGGTAGTTAATATAGAAGCGGAGTCCTCTATTTAGCTTTTTAATAAAGAGAATAGGCGAGGCGAAAGGGGCTTAGCTAGGCTTAATAAAGCCCTTATTTAGGTTATTAATGAGATACTACTTTATGGCCGCAATTTGGTAATAGACTGCTTGTAGAGGGGGCTAAAGCTAAGGGTATTTTCTTTGCCCTGCTTAATCTTAATCTTATAGTTATACGGTTAATAAGGTAGAAGTATATTAGATGCTGCTTTGGAGAATACGTCCTTGAATTTCTGGTATTAATAGGGCAGCTTTTATTTTACTAGTTCCTTATCTATAAGCTCGCTTTCTTGTCCGCTAAGCTTATTTCCCTTTTCCTTAATTATTTAATTAATTTTGTATAAGCTTGTTGTAAAGGCGATGGTATTAGGCTAAACTAAGTTCTGGTAGAATTCTACGGCACTAATGCAGTAGATATTAACTAGTGGGAGGTCCGCTGGTTTCCTTATAGCCGTTTTCTGGACCGTATTTTGCGGTCTAGGGTTTATAATCTTTTTTAGCTCCTGTTTTATCTTCCGTAGGTTATCCCTTTAATCTATTAGTTTAGTGTGATGTTTAATATCCCTTACTGTTCTTTATAGCTGTATAGGGCCTAAGCTCTCTATAGGGGGCTTTTTTAGGTTACTACTAACTTCCTAAGTCTTTGATACGGGTGGTGTGATATAGGTAGTCTGGGGGCGATGTAGTATACGGATCTATTGCGAATTAAGCTATATATCTTTCTTAAAGGCCTGGTCCCTATGTATAGTATTGGCCTAGTAAATAGTATTAATCTAGGGCCGTATAAGGTTTTCTATTATAATGCTGATTTCTTTTATAAAGGAAGGGGTTGGGGGTAGAGTTTTGGGCTAGGTAAGCCGTCTACTCTATATATTAAGCTGTAAGCCTAAATAGGCTAGCTATTTTTACCCTAAGATTATATTATGGCTACTTAGGTCTATAATAAGGAAGGGGGTATTATACTGCCTTTGTCCGTTAATACGGAGGTAAATCCGCAAGATAGTTGTAATGGGTGGTCCTATTCGCCTATTATACCCACGGATAAGAATTAGTTTAGGCAGTTCTTTAATGGGTGTATTTAGAAAGTTAGCCAGCTTTATAGTATACTGGGTGTCTATTAAGGCAAAGGCATTTACTCTAGAGTTAGCTAAAGCAGAGGTTAAAACTTGGTATTTATTGCGGAATAAAGTATAAGGGATAGTGTAGCTTCTTCTATTAACTAGCTGACCCAGATTAATATCTAATATGTTAATCCCTTTTAACCCTAGAGAGGAGTCTTCCTTTAGGGTTCCTCCTTTTTTAACTCTGCGCTATTCTCCTAGATTAATAGAACTTTGTCCGCTTTTGCGTTTATTAGGCAATCCTTTATATAGTAACCTTTCTGTCTGCAAGAAAAGCAAGCTTTTTAATTACTAAGGGCCTATATATAGGGGTTGCTATATATAGGCCGAGTATTTGCCGGACCTATGGTAGGGCTAGCCGCACGGCTAGCTGCTGAATTGGCGGTGGGCTGTATAGGTAGTGCTGCGGGGGTTGCTAATTATGCTAGGGCATTACGGGCCGTTCTTGTATTGCTTGTGGTTTAATTTAAAGGGTTTTTAGCTTTATACCATTTAGCGCATGCCTTAATTTGGTAAAGGCCTTAGTTAATAGCTAAGCACTAGTCTATAAGTTCCTTTAGCGTCTGTATAGTAGTAAAAACTAGTAGTACGGCTTGCTGCAGGTCTAGGGTAAGCTTGTTAAATAGGTCTAGTATTAGATCTTCCTAGGGAATTTAAGCCTAGCCGGCTAGGTGCAGAAAGCGGGTCTAAAAGGCTAAGAAGGTCTCTATCGTTTTTATGTTTAGGCTTTTATAATTAAGTTAGGCGTTTTATACTTTAAAGGGGTCCTTATAAATAGAAGATAGGTAGACGATTATCTTTTCTTTAGAGAGGAAGGGCTCTGCTAAGTCCTATGCGTACTATAGACATAGGTACGTCTGTACGTCCCCGCCGGTATAGCTAAAGACGTAGGCTATTTTAGCCTAAGTGGTAGGGAAGTGGTCCGTATTAACTTTGAGCTTATCCTATAATTAAAGCTTCCAATTATTAAATATAGGGTTAGTTCCGTCTGTAAGTAATAGGGGGTCTGTAACCTTTGCGGACCGCGATAATATTAATGCTATACGTTGGGCTAGAGCCTTAAGGACTATAGTAAGTCTTTGGGTGTCTAATAATTCCTTGCTAGGCGTAGGGGGTTCTCTAGCTTTAAGCAGCTCTTAAAGTCGTTTAATTTTGGCATTGGCTGCTGTGAGCTCCACTTAGAAGTTTGAGTTAGTTGCTGTTTTACCATTGGAGGTATTTAAGGGTCCTACGGCTGCTTTGCCGGCTGCTATATTTCTTAGCATCGTGGTATAGTTATTNGGGTAATCTTTAGTAGGATTCTGTAGGGGTTCTGGTCTGTGCGTATTTTATAGGTCTTGTTATTCTTTTCTATTCTTCTAGTTCTGGTAATATTCTTTAGGTTTAATTCTGTGTTCTATTCTAGTTTATAGTCCGTAGATATATTTAAGTTCCTTCTTAGAAAAAAAGGGTAGTTGAGCTTTAGATAATGTTAGCGACTTAGTTAATTAAGGCACAAGCACGGCAAGAGGGACGCGTAAGCCTGTATAATTGGTAGTCTATAAATAAAGATCTAAAGCTAAAGAAAGGAAAGGAGAAGAAGAGTAGCGCCGGTTAAAGTAGGGTTCTTTTATGCGGTCCTCTAGTCACGTGACCGCGAAGTTCTGCCAAGTTCTGCCAGTGCCGTAATAATAATCCTTTTAGGTAATATAGTATATATAATAGCTTAGCGGTAGTAGTTATATAACCTCTAAAGGCTTTAGTAGATTTAGTAGCTTTAGTAGCTCTAGTAGCTATATAGTAGATAGTGCTAAGTAAAAAGGCTTAGCTAAGTAGTTAGATAGAAAATATTAAGGAGGAAAAATTAGAAGCTGTTTTTAAGGCCTATAGTAAGACTACTAAGGGTAAAATAGATAAGCTAGATAAAACTAAACTACTAAAGCTATTAGTTAAAGAAGTTATAAAATAGACCTTTCTACCATTATTACTATATAGAAGTCTATAGCCGCTATTCCTAAATTAGGTTTTAAAGTTATTAACCTTCTATATAAGTTAATATTTACTATTTAGCGCGTTAATAAGCCTATTAATGACTTTAGTATAGGCGTTAAATTTAATAATCTTTTTAATTAAAATATAAATATTAAGCGCTCTACTTACTATACGGTAGTAAATTAGGTTAGTATAATATTTAGTAAATATAGATATAAATAGGACCTACTGTAACGGAACCCTGTAGTAGGAACTACAATAGGTTCTGTCAATAGGCTAGGTGTATAGGAAATGCAAAGACAGTAGTTAATAACGTAATAATAACTAGTGGAGTAGTTGCCTAACAGATTAACTCTAATTATATTCTAAGAATTACTATAAGGAAGGAACTATCTAGGTAGGGACTAAGGGTCCTTAAATACATAACCGTACTCCTAGGAAAGTTATTACTCTATTTACTCCGTCTACTCTGTTCGCTCTATTATAGATCTCTTAGATTATATAGATTATACAGATTATATTACGTAACTCTACTTACTATTTCTCGTTATATAGTTCTATAGGTTCCATCTTAGACCGTGCTTATATTAACCAACTAGCTTCTTCTAACTCTTCTCTAAGTAGTTATAATATTATACTTAAAGCGTCCGTAATACCATCTTCCTCCTCTTTATCTTTGTCCTTAAAGATACCTAGTATCTCTAAGTTATTTACTAGAGGTATAATGTCCGTCTAATTAATCTAGTTAATATTATTACTTATAATGCCTAAAGCCTTTTCTTCTTCCTTAACTTTTTATTATACGCGTATAGTTTCTTCTATACTATCGCTTAGTGAAGTAATACCGTCTCTATGTTTTCGTTATGTAAAAAAGGGGTTAGTTTATATTGCATTAGTAAGTCCCTCGTCTTAGCAACCCTCTTTTTACTTAAAGTGTACTAAAGTAAACATTTAATTATCTTGCGATGTTCGCTTAATTCCTAACGCTAAGTATGCGCGTCCTATAACTCTTAATAGTCTTTAAGTTCCCTAAGTAATTTATTATAGGGTTTTATATTTAACTTACTACTGCGAAGCTTAATAATAAGTTATCCGTTACTTTAGCGGAACTTTATTGTTTATATAACGCTAAGAAGGAGGCTGCTAATGCTTAACAATGGGCTCTTAATTCTTATCTTGCTATATTTACTTAACTAATTTATCTTAAGAAAGTGCGTAAAAAGGTCTATTTTAAGGAGTAGAAACTTATAGAATAGGGGTTTTAAGAACTAGGTGATAAGAGAACTAACTCTCCTCCTATAGTAAGGGGAACAACTCTAAGTAGTTCGGCAGTCGCTCTTCCTAGGTCCCCCTTAAGTAACTTATTCTTTAGCGATCCTTTTTTATTAATATTGCCTAACCTATTTTCTTCTAATACTCCTATACCTTTCCTATAGCGTTTTTTAAATTTTCTAGTAGCTCCTAGGTAGTTTTAGTATAGCCTATCCACTTAACCTTATACTATGTTTTATTGTTAATGTTCTTATAACTAATAATCTTTAAAACTTGCTATTTATCTTCTTTTTAACCTCTATACGTATCTGCCTTATAGACTAATGGCTTAATATTCCTATATACTAGCTCTAGTATTGCGATATACTGTATAGGGTAGATCTTTATTTTGGCTGGTAGGTTTAACTTAAATATAACCGGTGAAATCCTTTATATAATTTTAAAAGGTCCTAGTCTAACGTAGTTTAACTTCTTACTTAGTTGTTAACTTTTGAAATTTTTATATAGTAGCTATACTTTATCTCCCTCCTTAAGATCTAGTCCCTTAGATCTCTTAGCATTATAGTACTTTTTTATTCTTTACTATACTACCTTAGCTGTTTTTATAAGGTCTGCATAAAGATTTATTAAATCCTTTATTCTTTACTTAGCTTTACTACTTATTTTCTTTACTTAACGTAGCAATAATAATATTCTTAGTTTATATTTATAATTCGCCTTAAATAGTAATATACCCATTCCTTCTTATAGTGTTATATTATATATAAACTATATAACTCGTAATAGCAATACCCAATTATTCTATACGTAATTAATATAATATCTTAAATACTGCTCTAATATTTAGTTTAATCTTTCCGTTTAACCGTCTGTCTGCGGATAATATATAGTAGAAGTTGCTGCTTAAACTCCTTATTCCGCTAAAAATACCTCCTAAAATACTACTATAAATCTTAGATCCCTATCTAATATAATTTTACTTAGTGCTCTATATCTTATAAACACTTCTTTAATATAGATTCTAGTAATATCTTCTACTAAGATTTCTTCCGTATAAGCTATAAAGTATCCCCACTTTATAAGCTTGTCTACTATTATTAAAATTACATTATAATCTTATCTAGTAATAGGATCTCTTAACTTTAATAACTTAATAATAAAGTCCTATAATATAACCTCCTATAGTCTCTCTAGTGTTTTAATAGGTTATAGCCCTCTATATAGCTTATACCTTATTAGTTTATTCCTTTAGTAATCTAAATACTCTTTAATAACCCTTCTAGCTATTCTCTAGATTCCGTTAATAATATACTCCTCCTAAAGTCTTAACACTAAGCCTATAGCCCTATTATATTCTTAAATTAGTCCCTTATAGAAGTCCTCCATAAACTATTCTACTATGCTTCTTAGGATATACTTTACTTCTCGGTTTTTATATATATCTAACTATAAATCTTCTAGCTATACTTCTAGAATTTTTTATACCTAAAAGCTTTCTAATATCTTATAGACCTTTTCTAACTTATTCTCTTAAGTTACTATAATTTTTGGATAATTATACCTAATTAGTCTATCTGTGTCTTTTTATAGTAAAGCCCCTAATGGCTTATTATTATTTTATAGTTTAGCTTTTTAACTTAACGTATTGGCTTATATATTGTCTATGCCCTTAATATACTAAATCTTAAAATAGTATTCTATAAGTATCTCTACCCATCTAACCTATCTTTAGTTAAGTTTCTTTATTATTAGGAATCCTATTAGGTTCTTATAATCCGTTTTAACTATAAATAGTTTTTTTTATACCTTATAAGAATGCTCTCTATTTTTTTAGTGCTATAACTATACCTAATAACTCCTTATTATAGATGTTATAGTTTAACTCTAGTAGTATTATCTTCCGACTATAATATACTACTAGATGCTATCTATTTGGATACTTTTATATAAAATATGCTCCTAGTATAAAGTCTAATATATCTGTTTTTATAACCGTCTCTAGTTCTAGTTAATAGATCTTAAGAACTAGCTCCTAGGTAAATAACTCTTTAATTTTCTTAAAGAGTTCTTACTATTTCTCTCCCTATGCCTATAGTTCTTCTTTCTTCGTTAACCGCGTAAATAGTTTAGTGTTTTTTAACTATTGCGCTATAAACCTTCTATAGTAATTGCAAAACCCTAGAAATAATCTTAATTACGTAATATTCTCTAGTTCTTGCCAATTTACTATAGCCTTAATCTTCTTTAGATCTATACTAAGTTGGCCTAATTTAATAATAAATTTAACGAAATTGGTCTTCCTAGTAAAGAACTCGCATTTCTTAATTACTACTAGCATTTATTCTTCCTATAGTCTCTTTAAGACCTATTTAACGTATTCTCTATACTCTTCTTTATTTATTAAGTAGATAATAATATTATTAAGGTATACTATAATAAATTTATCTAAATATTCTCCTAATATATTGTTAATACGCTTCTAAAACGTTACTAGTGCGTTTATAAGCCTAAATTGTATAACTAATGGTTTATATAGTCCTTCCTTTAATCTAAAGGCTGCCTTTTATTTATCGCCTTCCTTAATCCTAATCTAATAGTACGCCTATCTTAGATCTATCTTTGTAAAGATTTGCGCATTACCTATTCTATTCTAGATTTTGCTAATTAAGGGTAAAGGATACTTATCCTTTCTAGTAATGCTGTTTAACTGTCTATAGTTAATATACAGCCTTAGTTTACTATTCTTTTTTGGTATAAATAGTACTAGATATCCTACTAATAACTGCGATAGTCTAATATATCCCTTTTATAAGTTCTCTTAGTTAAACTCTTTTAATACTCTACCTTCTTCTTTAGTAAGCTTATAAATTAGAAAAAACCTTAGACTTATTTTTAGTTCTAATTCTATTTTATAGTCCTATGCTATATACTCTAACAGCTTCTTATTCTTAGGTAACTATAGTTTCTTACTATACTTATAGTATATTTTTAGTATATAGCTTAGCCCTTTTTCTATTTCTTCGTAGGTTACTCCTACTTAGTACTATACTAACTTAGCTTATTATCGCATCTTATGGCGTTATATATCTCTAATATTAACCTAACCTATAACCTAATTAATCTTTAGATTATATTCCTGTAATTAAGGTATTCCTAATACTACCTTATTATTCCCTAATGGTAATATATTAAAAGATATCTTAACTTATCTTCCTTTAATAGTTAACTAAATAGGTCCTGTTTTAAGATTAATAATACCTCCTCCGTAGGCTATTAGATCTCCTAAAATTATTACTAATAGGTAAGGACGTTTCTTCTATCTGTGTAGTAACCCCATTTTTTTTAACTACTATTAGCAAGATATAGTTCCTTATTACTTTACTATCTATTAATGCCTTAAACTGTTAATCTTGCCATTTAACTTATAAATTTAGGTGTTGTCCTTAAATTTCTTTAAGGGTCTAAGGCTCTACTACTAGCTTTCTCTAGTTCTATAGGCCTCTACTTTTCCTAACTGCTAGCTACTAGATTCTATTTATACTTAGTCTAACTTAGGCTAATACTTAGTTTATTTCTTATCTTTAATATACTATAGATAGGTGTTCTCTAGATATTCCCACTATTATTATCTATCTAGGTATTCTTCCATAAGAAATCTTTCTGGTTAAAGTATTAAGTCCCTTTATTCTTAAACTTCTACTAGGTGCTAACCATGTATATACTTAGCATTTTAATACTTTACCTTATCCGTTATCTAATATATTCTTATTAGATACTTTTAATTTTTATCCTTTAGTGCTCTATATATGTTACACGTATTATCTATATATGCTATCTACAATAGTATATAATATGCTTAATATCTTAGGTTATCTCTTAGTTCGTTTTTATCCTAGAGTTTAAACCTCTCTTATGTTAATTTAAGCGTTGTAACTTTATTTACGGGTACTAAGATTCATCTTTTACTTCTCTAGTTCTTTAATTACTCCTCTAAATCTTTTAATGTTATAATTAAGGCTCCCTTAATATAAGTTATAGCCTTCTTTATAATTAGGTGGTCTTGGACAATTTTTTCGTCTAACTATATATAGAAATCCTTTTACTTATTATTATATTGTTACCTATACTACTTTTAGTATAGCTGCTTAAGTATATACGGCTTATCCGTAAGGAAATATCTCTTTATTACTACGTTATAATAGCCTTTAGTATATTGTTCCTTAAACCTAGTAGGAATCCCTAAATCCTCTTCTTATTCCAGTTTAGTAAGCTACTTAGCTCTTAGTATACCTGCTTTAGGCCTATTAGTAATTCTTTATACTAGCGCTTTGTCCTTTATATATCCTAATATATTAGATCTCTTATCTAGTTTCTGTTCTTACTATAAGGTAATTCTTACTTTAAATTCCTCTATAGTTTTCTTTATATTACGTCTTATAAGTAAATCCTTAAAGTCTTCGTGCTTCTTAATCTTAGTATTAACTTTTTAATTTTTAGGCTAAATACTATATTCCCCTAGTAAGTCTTCTGGGTTTATATATCTGTCTCCTAGTCTAATTACTATTTGCGCTATAGATTCTCTAATCTATAAAGAAGCTCCTTACCTCTTACTTATAGGTGTCCTAATTTGCGCTCTAAATTCTTAATCCCTTAGATTCTTTAATCCTAAGCTTGCTTCTAGCTTAAGCTTAGCTCTAGCCTTAGTCTAACTAGGCTTTACTAGTGTCCTTATCTCGTCTTAAGAGTCCTAGATCTTACTTATCTTATCTTAAAAGTCTTATACCGTTAGGAACGCTTATCCTAAGCTTATTTATATGTCTTTAAACTAAGCTGCTACTCTACTCTATCGGTTTTTGTCCGTTATAGGTCTTTAAGCTTACCTTATCCTATCTTAAGAATCTTAGTCATCTTTTATCTTATCTTAAAAATCTTAAGCCTTTGGCCTTTTGCCTTTATTAAGTGGTAAGCTAGCACTAGCAGTTATCTGCTTGCTTAATCGTCTCTAGATATTACTCCTTTCATCTTATAAAGCGATAGATGCCGTATCTAATAGTGTTATAATACCCGTTACTAAACCTTGCTCTATAGCGGTCTTAGTCTCTACTTCTATTACGTTATTAAGGTTTAGATACCACTAGTTAGTTCCTTTACTATTCTTATTACTATTAATTAATAAGTACTCTAACTCTATTATTATTGTTACTAATTATTATCCGTATATTACTATAATATCTTAATTTAGCTTATAGAGTTAATCTTATTCTTTATTTAACTCTATAGTTCCTTTAAGTCCTTTTAACTCTGGCTTTTATAGCTAATAGCTTACGCCATACTTAGCGTTTTTATAAATTTGGTATGCGTTATTATAATAAAACGCAAAACTTTTAATTAAATACTCTTTTATTCCTTGCAGTATACTATTATCCCTCTATACGTATATGTTATATACTATTAATCTAGTTCCCTTTATTATATAGTAACTTTAACTATCTTTATAATCCCTTATAAAGTAACTCTGTTTTCTATAATTTATATAAGCTCCATCTCTAAACTATTAACTTTATTATAAAGTCCGCCTAAACATCTTCTACTATTAAGATCCCTAGTTTAGCCTCTACTCCTTAGTCCTATAATTACTAGATCCTTAACCTCTAGGTTTTTATAGTTTTTTACTTTATCTCTTATAGGCTTCTTTAGTACCGCTTAGGTTTATTAGCTTTGCGTTATACTATAGTTTTTAACTTAGCTTTGGTTATTACGTACTCTACGCCTTATATAACTATAAAACTCTATTCTAGCCTCTATTAGCCTATTCCCTTTAGAAGATCCTATTGTTAATCTTAATTGCTTAATCTATTAATTCCCTTAGGGTATCCGTATCTTCTATTAGAATAATTACGTCCTAGATTTTAGCCTTAAGTCCCTATTTATACTATGCTATAAGCGCCTTATTGTTCCATTTAACCTATATTATAAGTATTTAAAACTATATTATATACTTAATTGCTAAAGTTTACTATATTAGGTCCTAAAGCTTTCTCTTTACTATAGTTATTGCTTCCAGGTCCCTAAATATCTATATTAATTGCTCCATAAATCCTACCTAGCTAAAAAATATAAATCGTACCTCTTAATTAGCAGTAGTTATTCTATTAGTCTGTATTTTTATTAAGTAGGGTTTAAACCATTTAAGTGCCTAACCTATTAGGAATAGTCCCGTATAGGCTATCTAGTCCATTATTATAGCTAACTTAGCCCCCTCTTACATAACTTTAAAATGCATTTATATTAAAAATCCTTTAAGCTTTAATCTCTTACCTAAGAATTATTTAATTAATAGTAACTTAACCTTTGCTACTCCAATTCTATTAAGTCTGTTTTTAAGTACCGTATTATTTTCTATTAATTAATCTACTATTTCTTATAATTATTTTACTGTTACAGGTTATTACGAGTTAGTGTCCGCTATACTAGTGTTACCCCCTAACCTTAAAGTAGTTGCCGCCGTTAATAGCGTTATAGTGGCTGCTTTTAGTAGTATATTATTCAACTTTTTATATTTAATACTATAACTAGGTAGTAATTATGTAACGGAATCTTATAGTAGGAACTATAATAGGTTCTATTAATGGGCTAGGTGTATAGGAAATATAAAGATAGTAGTTAACAACGTAATAATAACTAGTGGAGTGGTTGCCTAATAGATTAACTTTAATTATATTCTAAGAATTACTACGAGGAGGAAACTATCTAGGTAGGGACTAAGGGTCCTTAAATATATAACCGTACTCCTAGGAAAGTCGTTGCTCTGTCTGCTCCGTTTACTCTATTCGCTCTATTATAGATCTCTTAGATTATACAGATTATATAGATCACATCACGTGACTCTGCTTACTATTTCTCGTCATATGGTTCTACGGGTTCCATTCTAGACCGTGCTTATATTAACCAACTAGCTTCTTCTAACTCTTCTCCAACTAGCTTCTTCTAACTCTTCTCCAAGTAGTCGTAACATTGTACTTAAAGCGTCCGTAACACCTACTAATTTAAGTATTTTTATTATTTTTTTAGTATTAGTATATTTAAGAGGCTAATAATTAATATAAACCTCTATACAGCTTCTTAAAACATTAGCGGATATTACTAATTAGGATAGTACGTTAATAAACAATTATAGACGTAAAAAAAGGACCTCTACTAATAAGTTAACAATTTAAGTAGGACTTATTATATATATACAGACGTCTTTAAAGCTCCTTAAGTGCAAGATCTTTAGGCTATAGATCTTAAACATCTTAAAATACTTAAATAGCTTATTTATAGGCCGAAAAAGATAAAAGTAACTTAAGTGGTACTTCTATATCTTACTACCTCTATTAAAAGGCGTTATATATTAGGTGTAAAAAAAATTTTAAGCCGTTAATAACTTCTTTAAATAAGGTGTTTAGGAAATACGTTATATCTAAATCTATTGTTAGCTTTAATAAAACAATAGTAAGGTTTATTAAATAATTTCTAACTATAATTAAGTTACTTAATAAGCTAATATTTAAGGGCTTTAAGATAATGAGTCTTTATTAGTATAGATATTAGTATAGTTTTATCTTTACCTTACCTAGCTACTTTTTTTAAACTTCTTTCTTAAATAGATTATTAAGATATTACCCTCTTAAAGACCTCTAAGTATATCCTCTATTTTAATAGCTTTTTCTTTAGGCTTATTAATTTTATCTATTCTTAAATAACTACTTTATAAATATTCCGTTACTTTAGATACTTTAATAACTTAGAATTACTATACTTGTGTTATGACCTTGCGCTACCTATATAGTAGATATAGGCTGGAGAGCTTATAAGGCATTCCAACCGGCAGTCCGTCCAGTCGCGAGACACTGCTGCTATCTTTCTAATAGTTTGCATGGTTGGGTGGGTTGGGCTTAGGCATAATAACTTAGCACGGTTTAATTAAATTTTAAAGGCCTATTTAAAGGTTATAAAAGAGCTAATAAAGGGCGGTAAGACTGCTATTTAACTTTATTATAGGAATAGTCGTTAGCGTAGTTAATTTAGTACTTTTAACTATATAATAAGATAAGAATTTAGTACGATATTTAATAATGGCTTACTTATATACTAATAAAGTTATTAATAAAGCTAATTAGTATCGGCCGCGAGTATATAACTCCTTCCTTAAAAAACTAGTAGCTAATGTTTAAGGTAATAATTTAATTAAGAAGTTAATGCTTCTTAGGCTTTCTATTAACTATAATAACTAAATAGGTGGTATTAATATTTACGATTAGCTTTAGAGCTACTATACTACTTAGATTACTACTATATATACCTAAATACTTATATTCTTCTAGGCACTTAATATAGCTATAATTAACGCTTATATTATTAGTAAGAAGATCTTTTAAATATTAAGTAACCCCTTTATTTAAACCAATTGCCACTTTTGTATATAACTAGCTAAAAACCTTATTATTATAGATAGTAAATAGACCTAAATAAGTAAGATACTAAGCGTCTTCTTTATTTAAGCTTGCTAAAGTATAGGTAATATTAACCTAATATTAGACTTAGTTATAAAAATATTAGAATAAATTAAAGTACTACCTACCTTATTACTAAAGCCTACTACCTATAATTTAACGGTATAAAACGCGAACCTACTACTATATTAAAGGTAAAATAGATAACGTACTTTATAAGCGAGTCGCGAACCCCACCAACTTTCTGCAATGCATCACCTATTAACTACAATGGCTTAACTAACTACTACTCGATTGCCCTATAACGAAACAGATATCCTCCTTGCTATCTTAGCTCTTAATCGCAAGCAAATTCAAAGCGTAAGTCGCGCTGTAGCAACATTCAACGTCCTCGAATCTACGCTCCGCGACTAACGCGCTGGAAAGACTGTACGACGCGATTGCTAGCCTAACTTAAAGACGCTTACTAAGCTAGAAGAGGAGGTAATTGTTAGGCATATACTGGACCTAGATTTACGAGGATTTGCGCCCTCTCTTAATGCTATCCTTTTGTCTAGCAAAACGGACTTTTTATATTGGGCGCTTTGGGCGCTCCTGCCTAGGTTAGTATACTATAGGCACCCTAACTAGCGTGATTTTATTAGCAAGCCTCACTAAAGCGCGTTAATATTGTAATGCCGATGAAATACTATAGAAGGCCACCACCGAAAACATCTCTATATATTTTTTAAGGAAGTTAGGCAAAAAGTCACGATATATAACGTTATGACTATAGGTTTCCGCCCTTCCTCTATTAACCAGCTGCTGATTATATAGGAAAATCCTCTATTAAAGTCCTTTCCTAAACTACTACCATCTATCTATTTTATACGCGTTTTTAACGTTAATAAGAATAAGCTAGTAAAGGACTAGCTTAAGGTTATGTAACGGAACTAACCTAGTTACAGTAGGAATATTTTAGTGAAACACTCGATAGATAAATTCCGATGCTTTAACCAAATTCTGCCGAATTTTAATAGCTTAAATGACTTCTGCTAAATTCTGCTAGATTAAAAAAATTCTATTAAAGTCCGTTAAAGACCGCGTGTGTATATACGCACGTATTAATCACCAAGCCCCTAACTATTTAATTATATAATTCTCTTGTTATTCCTTTCTCTTCTTTATATAATGTCTTATTCTTAGCAAGAGCTATATACCCTTAGATTAGATAAAATTTATATTATTCCTTTAAATCTTCCCTAAAGTCTCTTCGCGCCCTTATATTACATTATATTAAAATAACTACTATTAAAATAGTAAACGAACTTAAATCTACTGCGTTAACTATAAGCATTATAGCCCTAGTTAGGGAACAGTTAACTATAATGCAACAGTCCTTTACGGATGCTTTGGCCTAACAGCGAGCGATATTAGAAGCTTAATATTAGTAATTAATGGGAATAATACGCGAAGAACTCCGTAACCTTAAAGCACTTATATTAAAGACCCTAATAATAACACCTATAAATAAAATTAAAATAACTATATATAAACCTGGCCCGTTAAATACAAACCCTAAACTAGTAATGGTAATTTAACCTATACCTATAATAAACTTGGTACCTACTATAAAATCTAAAAAGCTCCCTAACCCTCTAATGTTTAATAGAAATTAAAATAACCTATATCCCTTTATAACTAAGCTCCGTCTTAAACTTTTAACAAACTATAACTAATACTCTATTAAAGCTAGTAAGATTAGCTATAGAATGTCTTATTTAAGTAAAAATACTATATAAACTATAGATCTATTCTTCCGTAATAGCACCTTTATTAATTTTAAAATCTTTATCTCTCTACTAAAACAAATGTATAATAACGCTAGCTGTAAATATATAGCTGTTACTAAACTTAAAACCCTATAATAACGGAACCGAGACTTTACTAGCTTCTTTTTGGAATTTTTAGGCCTTATTAGTAAACTAGATTAGAATAAAGCCGCTAGAGTTACTGCTCTCCGTTAAGCTATTTTGGATAAAATTAGAGTATAGTTAGTAGGTAGAGAACTGCTAAAGGACTTACCCGAATTTGCTATAATATATTAATAAATTAATAAGGACCTTTAATATAATAAATAAACTCGTTCCCTAAAGCCAACTATACCTTATATTTAAAACTCTATAAAATTAGTATATACCCTAAAGCGTAACCTGTCTCTAAGACCTAAAAGCCCTATATATAACCCTATGAACCTTAATACTACCTAATTCTATATACCCTTAGGAACTAACGAATAAATAACTTAAGCTATAAATAGAGAATGCTTTAGATGTAGTAAAAAGGGATATATTTAAAGGAATTATTAAACTTACCCTTTTAAAAAGATCTAACGTAATTCCTCTCGGTCCTTAAATTATACTTAGTCGCTATAAAGCGTCTTACCTTTAGTTAATTTAGAAAACGAATTGTCCTAGGGCCAAGTTATGCCTTAGGATAAGAAGTGGAAGAGTATAAGTATTTAGGCTCTTCTAGCGCTAATATATAATACAACTCCCTTAATATACTTGGTAAAAAATAAAATAGAGACCACGTATTAGGAAATGGAGGTTCCTTTATAGGCAAGGCGCGCTTGCTTTCCCACCCTAGTTTGGCCAAGACCTAACCTTAACCTCGACCATAAAAGGCCTTCTCCCTTACTACTTTTGCCCTTATGCTCTATCTCCTCTTTTCTTTCCCGCTACCGTGCCACCTTAGACTCTAGCTGTTAGCCGTAAGGTATTTTCTATCCCCTTAGCGTCTATGCAGGTGCTCTGCCCGCCTTCCCTAATTTCTATATATTTTATACTAACGATTACCTAGCGCTGTAACTCTTTAGCCCTTTCTATAGGATATATTTATACTCTCTCCTGGTGTTAATGTATGCTTTAGTCCTACCGTATTCCTCCTCTCTCCTCTCCTCTCTCCTCTTCTCCTGTCTATGTTCCTTACTAATTAGTGCACCGGAATGGCATTTCCGTTTATCCTCTTCTTTACCTCCGCCTCTAGTAGTGTCTTAGGTATAACTATAATGTACGACTTAATTCCTATTAGAATAGCTATAAATAGCTATAAGGCTATGCGGAGAACTGCCTAGTAATAAATTACACGGGTTATAGCTACTGCGAGCTACGGGACACGTTAGGTAGTGTCGTATTATAGCATTATAATAAAGGCGAAGCCGGACGCTAAAGTGGGTCCTTAGCGAAACCATAGGCTAATGCCAGTTACTTAGCTTAGTTAAAGCTGCGCCGCTAGAAGCTAAAAGCCCTTACCCTTTTTAGCGCCTTTTTAACCTAAACCTAAACCTTATTCTTCCCTAATAATTAGAGGATTGTATTATAATTGGAGAAGCTACTAGGCTTTAGTTTAATCTAGCCCCCTATTTAGCTAAGGAGGTATAGGTTATACGGAAATATCCTTTATATAGACCTAAGACTTATAAGGCGGAATTTAGGGGTAAACGGCCTATTTGGTAGCATAACCTAGCTTCTAATAGAGCTAGTATTATAATCTTGCTCTTAGCTAACAAATACTAGAGAAAAATTCGCGCATTTAATCTCCTAACGGAGACGGACTTTATGTAGTAGCTGCATTAGCTAAAAGGGCGTAAAGAGATGGATATGGGCGTAATTACCTAATCTACTCACGCTATCTGCCCCCTTATGTTGTTTATAACATCTAGCTATAGGTAAAAGTAAAAGCGAGGCTTTTGCGCATATTTAGGAGGTTAAGTAGCGGCTATAAGCTCCGTAGAGTGTAACTAAGGAAGTTCCTTAGATTTAGGGGAGAGATTTAAGGATACCCTTATTACTTAAAGTGTCTTTTAGTACTTACGGCAGAATTACGGCACGCCCCCTACCTATTTAACCCTAGGAACTATAGTCTTGTAAAGAATCTAGTACGGAAGATCTAGTTTACTAGTATAATTAGGTTAGAAAACGGACACGTTAGCGTTAGCCCTAACTCTAAGGAATAAGGGTAGAGGAGGCACTTCGCTACCAACCTCCTTAATAAGAAGGCTTGGTGCGATACCCCTGTTAAAGGCTAAATATGCTAGCTTAGTTAGTTAGGTCTCAATCGCAGTTTCCTAATAGGCGTTAATCTTATAATAGAGTTTAAGTGTCACGGGATACCCCCGTGACACCTTGCACACGTCCACCTGTTTCCACTGACTTAGCAATTAGAGACCAACCGCGAAATGGCAATCTGACGGCAATCTGATGGCAATCTAACGGCAATCTACGGCATTCTGCCATATTCTGCCAAGTTCCACCGAATTCTGCCAAGTTCTGCCAGGACCACGACCTGAACCCTATTCTGCCCATGCACGTGTTAACCAAGCAACCAAGTCAACGATATATGCCCTTTCTTCCCGTTTTCCTACCTTCTTTCCTTACGCAACGTCTTGACTTCATCACGCAGTTCATGTACATAGCTTAATAATACCTACTTCGCTATATATTATCACCGCTTGTGCTCACTCCGTGACATTAAGCCTATATAAACCTTTATACGTTATAAATAGTAATTACTAACAGAGTGTAGATTATACGTTTTAATTCGCTATTAAGCTAGTAGGGTTATTTTAGTATAGATACTGCGGATATAAGCTAGTGGCAAAGAGGGGACTAGCGTGGACTTAAAAGCCTAGCGTGACCCGTCCTTTAGGGCTATTAGAAAGACAAGGTAATAACAATTCTAATAATAATAGCGGCAGCAATAGTGGCATCTTCTTAACCCCTTCGTTTTTATTTAGGAATTTCACTTAATAATATTAATTTTTATACTGCACCTCCTAAAAAACCGAGGGCTTCTTAGTATTATACGATTATAGCTCCTAAGGCAAATATAAGCAATATACCTAAAAAAAAAAGGATAAAAAAGGGGAAAGTACCTCGCTTCCCTCTAAGAGATAATCCTATAAAATATTTAGGCTGGTTGCGCTTAGGTAAGTTATTCCATATTACCTTTTTTAAAAATTCCACTTAATAAGGCACCCGTAGATCCTAAGGCTTTTAATAAGTATAAAGATATTTATGAGAATAAAAGTAACAGCCAAGACGCTGGAGGAAGTAATTAAGGTAATTTAGTAATTATCCCCTCCATCTTTTTCTAATAACTATAAATATGTATAACGGCCAGCAGCGAATCTAATATTTATTAAAGATAAAATAGCCGACCTAGACTTAGAACCTAAATATAATAGAGCTAGCAATACTAGCAATAAAGCTAATAAAGTTGGCGATTAACTAGTACCTTATGAGTTGGGTATACACTTCCCCCCTATATAACGGCCTTGCTTAACAATTATTAGGTAATAGAAATGACCGCAGTGATAAGGATGACAAGGATAAGCTACCTTCTTTAGAGGAGCTAGAAAATCTCTTTAGCGCATTTACGTATAACTATCTTAAACCTACGACAGAATATGTTAATGAAATAGATAGCCTAGCTAAGGGAATTGATGTTATAACTGTCCCCTAGGCTAAACAAAAGTTGGAGACCTATATAGCGACTAACTAAGACTTAATAGCCAATAATGTGGATAATATTAGTAAGTTACAGATATTAAAATATTATTACTATAACCTAATAACCGTTATACGTAGATAATCCGCTTATTAGGGAGGAGGGTAATTATAAGAAAGGGAATATAGGAGGTAAATTATCCTTTATGCTAAAGAAGCGGAAGCTTAATTAGCTTAAGCGGAACGATATTACTAATTATAATTCTAATAACCCTACTAAAGAGAGTAGCGGGGATAGTAAGGGCGGCGAGGGTGGTAATAGTCCACGTCCCTAGAAGTAATAAAGGCCACCCGCCTATCGCGAAGACTTATCTTCTAGCCCCTATATCCCTCCTATCCTTAACCTTAACTCTTAATACCCGTAAGTTAACTAGTAAGTAGTATCCACTTTACAGCCCGCCAGCCCTTCGCTTTAGGAGCCTACCCTTCTCTATAGCATTAAACTACCGCATAACGAGGCTAGTAGTCATATTTATAATAAGGGGGATAGTAACAGCGATGGCGTCGCCAATAACTAGAGCGACGTTTTAAACCCAGAGCCTGCTATAAAGCGCTGTACCCGGGCTAAAAAAGACAAATTTAATGAAATAAACTTACATAATAAATAGGAGATCAACGATATTTTAAGGGAAAGAATAACTAGGTTAGGGCGTAAATATAAGGTGGCTTAGAAGCCTACCTAGGTATATAAAAGCGGGCTTTTAAATTCTAAAGATGCCCTTAAGTCTTATTAAAGACGCGTTTAGTAAGCTAAAGCTAGATTGTCGTAGGTGCACTCTTCTAAAGTTGCGAAAGTAAAGGGACGGGGCTAGTAGCTTAGGTGTATTCTTATATTTCGGTTAGTGGTAGTTCTTTTACTATAGGCGCATTATTGTTTGAAATTAAAAGCCCGGCCTGTTATATAGAAGAAAAGGAGCCGGCCTACTAAGTGGAAGAGATAGTAATAATAGTAGTGCCCTTCTTTTGGCTTAGAGGTCTATTTCTTATTATATATTCCATTTCTAGCTTAATCTATTTATAGCGCACTTCTTTTAGCTTAGAGGTCTATTTCCTGTCATATATTCCATTTCTGGCTTAATCTATTTATAGCGCATTTCCTATTATATAAGGGCTATATAAAAAGGTCTGCAAGAGCATTACTTTTTTAAGGGCGGTGAGTAAGAGCCACTTATTACTACTTATAATGCTATAGATAATAGAGAATGCAAGACTAAAACTACGTTTACGACTTGGCTAGTTAATTCAAATTACGTAATATAGCTAAAACCGAGCGGCAGTCCAAATAATATAAAGTTGGGTGTTAATAATTAATGAACTTATATATATGACGTAAAGGTGTATAAACTGGCTGTAGTTAATTTACCTTATAAATAAGAACGAGCTACAAGAATCTAATCCTTAAAGATATTTTAGTTAGTGGAGGGGCAATATATATCTAGTGACTTAAATCCCCTAGACTACGGCTAATGCACAGCTAAATGCGCATTATAGTAGACGCCTTACCCGTTATTCGGCTGGTGGCCTAATTATACACGTAATATTCTACGCTAGAAAGCTTTAATAGTAGAATAGGGCAAATCCGGCCGCAGCTTAGCCCAAGGTAGCTACTTAACAATTCTTTTATATAAGCCTTCCTATTAGGCACTAATAACTAAGCAGCTATAAACCTATTAACTATAGTAATACCTCTATTTTCCCTTATAAATTTCCTTTAACCCTACTTTGCTGATTATTTATAGCGTAGTTCCGCAAAGCTGCTCTCCGTTTAAGCCTACGATCTACCTCTTTTTATATTTCTTACGTTCTACCTCTTATAGTTATCCAGCAATTCTATTCTTACCATTAAGGTAAATATTAGCTTAGCTATTCCGCGTAGTATATACCTAATTACTTACATCTTTTATAATAGTTGTGCTTTAATGCGCATATACTTTACGGCCTTTTATTTTAAAATAAATTCCTAAATTAGCCGCCATTCCTCCTTAGACGGCTATCTATAGTTAAAAACGCTTTATAAAAGACAACATTTACTTAATATTTTACGTCTACAGAACACCTCTCCTTTATAGCTACTAGTCCCGCCAACTTACGCGGTCGCACTTCTAATTATATAAATTATGTCCGCTAAGGCTAGGGATAAGGCGCTTAGTGGGGAATAAAAGGAGATTAGAGCTTATAAATTTAAGATAACGGAGGATATAACTATGATATTTAAAGGCATATTATGTAATATTTAAGATAGCGAAGGGAAGTAGGTCGAAGAATTAGGTATAGAAGATAGATAAGTAGCGAGAGAGGTTTTTACTAGGTATAAATATTATATAATAAAGGCAAAGATTAAGTTTAAAAAGAGGTAGTAATAAATAATAATCTAAAGCAATATATGCTATTTATTTATAAATAAGAGTTAATCTCTAGCTTCTTCTATAGCTTCCTTATAGAGGAATACCTAGGTCCCCTAAACCGAACATATTAGAGATATTAAATCTATCTTAATAGCCGATCCTAACTATAAAGAAAGCGTCCTTATTTTTCTTTTTTAGCAGGTATATAGATAGGCAATTTATAACCGCTAGTCCTCCTCTCTCCTTTTCCTTTCTCTATAAATTGCTTGTTTATATCCTAGTATAAAATAGCTTAGGGAGATTTTTAATTATATAGTGCCTCGTAAATAAGAAAGAAAAGTACTAGCCCTCCCTTAGCAATATTAGATTTCCTATTTAATATTAACCATAGATGCGATATCTTATTAAAGGTCATTTTATAGACCTAGAGTTTGCTATAATTCTAACTAGGGACGCTTTAATAATGGTTTATCTATAACTTAATAATACACTAGCATAATAGCGTTTAAAGGACTCTTAGAAGAGGCGTTTATCTTAGATAAGTATTTATATATTAAATTTAGGGAACAAGGTGTCCAACCGTTAGTTTTAGGATTATTAGACGAGATTATACTTTCCTTTTATAATAAATCTTGCTCTAAGATATATAAGTAACCAATTAACAAGCACCTAAGACTTATATACTAAGTGTTTAATTAGCGTCCTAAGGGATTAGAGCTTTAGAATACCTCTCCAATAACTAAGAGTCTTAAGCTAATATTAGGGGTTCCTCTAATAATATTTATTAATAATTTATTTAAAATATAAGGCTCTTTTATACTAGTAGAGGGATCTACCTCTAAAGATAGATGTTTTAGAGGTAAAGGAATTAACGTACTAATTAAATTGGCCTTATAAAGTGTACTAGTAGCAACTACAAGACCGTAGGGGTAGGGGCGATTCTCCTACTATTCTTAAAGCTCTTAGAGGAGGTTTTTTACTAATACTATTGCTAGCCTTAAGATAGGCGCTACTAAAGTGTATAGGAGGAATACTTTAGGACCTAAGCTAATGAAAACGTCTGTTAATAGAGTGCGTGTATATAGCCTTACACTTCATCGCGCCTTTAAACATTTCTCTAAGGATGTCGCGTTTTCTTATAGCACCTTAAGGTATAATTTAAACGCGTTGTTCTAATAGAAGGGTAATAGATGCGTATTAGCATTAAACGTCTTTCTTTTTTCCTTAAGAAGCTCGTAAAACCAGTTATTTAACGCCATTAGAAGTTTAACTAAAAATAAAAAGAAGGATAAAGAGAGCTAAGACGAGAAAGAGCGAGACGGGAAGAGACGGGAAGAAAGAGAAGAGAAGAGAAGAGAAGAGAAGAGAAGAGAAGAGAAGAGAAGAGAAGAGAAGAGAAGAGAAGAGAAGAGAAGAGAAGAGAAGAGAAGAGAAGAGAAGAGAAGAGAAGAGAAGAGAAGAGATAAGATAAGACGAGATGAGACCGGTTAACCCAATTATATGCCACTTCCCCTAGCTAAACGATGCATAGCTAGATCGCTTACTACAATCCAGCCAGCATTACTAGTACCAATTCTACACTTATATCTTTAATTTAACCTAAGATATTGCCTATCTCCTATATATTAATTAGAGCACTTCTATATTTTAGGCAATATCTTTTTTTAAGCTTACTCTAGTGCTGGAATTAAAATCCCGTATACAAGCCAGGGGACTATTTCTATAGGTATAATAAGTACGTACACTATGGCTTTATTTACCACGACGGAGATAATATTAATATATCTTAACTAAGGTCTGCTAGGATTAATTAGAGAGGGTAGCCTATTACTAAAAGAGGGGCGCAGATATATCTATGGCACAGCTTATATTATATAAGAAAAGGGCAGATCTGGCCTAAAAAAAATACTATTTAGCTCCTCTTTCTACTTAGCTCCTTTTTTAGATTAGTGTTATATTACTAAAGCTTTATAGAGTAACAATGCTAGTTATATCTAAGCCTATTACGCTAGCGCCTTTACTACCTTATAATACCCCCCCTAGTAGCCTAAGCTAAACGGATCTGCATTATAGGTAGTTAGCGCAGCATCTTATAATTAAAATGCTTATAGCTATATTAAAGATAGTCTAAGCGGTCTAACCTCCTCTACCTCCTCCTACGAGTTTAGGGGTTAAAGAGATACGCGAAGTAAGAGGCTCTAAAGTTGAAGTTAAGGTGTTAAATAAGATATATACTCGCGAAATCCCCAAGATATACTTGGAAATACGCTAATATAGCATCTGCTATAGCTAGGATAAACAAAGCTGTTAGTATAAGACTATAGAGACTTCGCCAGATATGTTAAGTAAGCGTAATATATATAATTAGTATATTTGTGTCCTTCGGAAGAAATTTAGTTTATCTCTTAGGTGCCTTTAAATATATTAACTTAGATACTAACTTTAAGCTAAAAAAGGATAAGAAAGACTGCAATACGTACCTAAGCATAAATTTAGAAGAAGTAAGAGACGCCTTACAGGTAGTGCTAAACGGCGTATAAGCTATCTCCCTTTGGGAAGACAAGCCTATAGTAAGTGGACCTTTTTACAAACGTAGCTTATTCTAATTTAACTTCTAGATTCCTATAAACATTATATTTAATTTTCTACCCCAGTTAAAAACATACTAGGAGAGTCTTTCTCCCAACTTAATTGGCGCTAAGCACCTTTAGGGGTTACTAAGATTCCTTAAAGACTATTTCGCGTCTATAACTAATAGTGTCCTACCGCTTCTAGACTATAGCAAAATTAATTTTAATCTCCTTTAGGCCTTATTTAAACTAAATACGCATGTCCTTACAATTTGCGAAGGCTTGGATTAACTAAGATGCCTTATATATAATTTAGGCAACTTTAAAACCTTACTTTTTAGCGAAAAGAGCTTCGAACTTAACTATTACTATTTTAGCTACAACGGAAAGGCGTTTAGCAAAGTAAAAATTACCCTCTCTATTCTAGAATTCCGTTTAACTATAAAAATTATATCTCTTAAGGTATTTCCGCTAGAGCATTATAAGAGACAAGCCGAGATAAAGCAGGATCTTATTAGCAATGGCCGGAAGTTTATATCTTTAAGAGGCATTAACCACCGTAAATATAAAGGGATCGCGTTTTTCTAGACTAAAGATAGCCTATTAAGATTTTCTACAAGCGGCCGTATTATAGTGGACGCAATAGCATTTTATTATTAGAATTCTAACTATAGTAAGCAGCTAATCGCTATAGATATATATAGAATAAACATAATCGATTAAGGGACCAATTAGCAAGGCAATCTAAGGAATTAGGGTTTAGTTTCTAAGAAGATAGGAGACAATAAGCACCTAATCTATCCACTAACAGCCCTAGCCTTTAGTTTAGTAGATAAAAAATAGGGTTAGGCTTTCTATACACTCCTTTTCTAGAGCTAGCGAATTATATATACTAATGCAAGCACTAATAGGTGAATTTACCGTCGCTAATATTAAGGACATTAAATAGAATGCCTTAGCATTTAAGTTACTCGCAATTAAGGAGGATAAGAAAATAGTGCTTTAAGGACTTATAAAGAGCTACTAGTTTAGGTCTAAGAAATTAAAGTTTAATAATATAATTAAAGGGAAGGAGAAAGGCCTAGTTTTTCTACTATAGTAAGTTTTCTAGTAAGGCATTGGCTGTTTTAAAGGCCAACCGTTTTAGTAGCCTACCTAGGGTAGAAAAGACATTAATAGCTAAAGCACTTACCGAATCTTAGAGGAGACCCCTCTATATAGTTTATTCCCCTTTATAAGTATATTTATATACTAGTTTAACTATAAAAAGGCTTATATGGGAGACCTTAATATAGATCCAGCCTATTTGGAACAAAACCTAGCTCTAATAGTTAAAAACGTTCACCGTTGGAGCGCTGTCCTTCTTTTAGACGAGGCTGATATCTTTCTTATAGAAAGAACTTTAAATAATATCCGACGTAATAGCCTAGTATCCGTCTTCCTACGATAGATAGAGTATTTTTAAAGCATTATATTTCTTATAACAAATAGGATTACTATATTTAATGTAGCTATATAGAGCAAAATATATCTTATACTTAGATATAACGAGCTAAAGGGACCAGTAAGAGAGTAAGTATAGAAGACCTTCCTAAAGCAAGCCGATGCTGCTGCTAATATCTCTAAAAAAGATATAGAGCGGCTTTTAGACTATTAATTAAATGGAAAATAGGCAAGGTAATGTTTGAGAGAGAGTTTTAAGGTTAGTGCTAATATACTATATTAGATTAAGAACACTATATAAATTGGTTACAGCTTAGCTAAAAGTAAGGGGGAGAAACTTACATATAAGCATTTAGGCAAGGCTCTTACGTTAAATCAAGATTTTGAAAGTGACTTTAAAGGTGCTGGATTAGTTAAAGGTATAGGGCATTAGTTCCCGTAAGGGAGTGGAAGATATAAGGCGATAAAGAAAGCGGGTATTAATCCCTATAAAGAACCGTAAGCTATAAGAGATTAGTTTCCGTAGGGGAGTAGAAGAAATCGCTATTAGTTTCTATATAGGAATAAAAGCTATACGGGAGTAAAAGTTATAGGGTATGGTTCTTACAGGGTAGTAGAAGATATGGTTACTGTATATAGGAACGGAATTTATAGGGATTTATTCCGTAGGGGAGTAGAAGATATAGCTTAGAGTGCCTAGAGGAACGTTAGTTTTAAAAGGAGTTTAGTACCGCCCGAGAAAAAATTGGGTTAGGCTTGTCTTGCCCTCTTATTAGTCAAATCTTTTCGCCCTCGTTAGTTATATCTTCTCGCCCTCGTTAGTTAAATCTTCTCGCCCTTTTATTTGTTAAATTTTCTCGCCCCCTTATACGTTAAATCTTCTTCGCTCTTATTTGTCAAATCTTCTTACACTCTTATTTGTTAAATCTTCTCACGCTCTTATTTATTAAATCTTCTCGCCCTCTTATTTGTTAAATCTTCTCGCCCCCTTATTAGTTAGCTTTTTACCTCTTTAGGCTAATTAACGTATTCTCTTTGGAATTTCTTTACGCCGCTAGTGTAGTTAGTTAGGAGATATAGGTAGGAGAGGGGATCCTTAAGTGTATTCGCTCATTAAGATCGGCTTATTATTCGCTTAGGTGTAGCTTTGACCGCGCTAATGTCTAAGAAACGCCATAAAAACAAGGGTATAGCCAGGTTGGGTCAGCCGCCCTCCCTACTAGCGTAGGCGAAGTATAAGAATCTTACTCGCGACGCAGGGCCGCGGGGATATATTACGCCGCAGGTTTAATTTACACAATGCTAAACAAAAATAACACGGCGAATATATAATGCGAACTCTTTAAGTACGCTTTACGAGAATCGGATAAAGCGACTTATCTATATAGGGCATTATCTTATATATAGGGCGGTTTAAACAAGCATTAGTCTATTTTTATTAACAAATAATACTTAGCCGTTACGCTAAACCTTTACGCCGCGCTATTATGTCTTTAAGATCGCGATATTCCACGAATTATTTGGGTAGATACTATTTGCATTAACTAAGAAGATAAATAAGAGAAAGAACACTAGATTTAGTTTATGGCGAAGATCTATAGTAAAGCAAGCCATGTAATTATTTAGCTTAGAGAGAGGGCAGATAATAGTAATATAGCGCTTAAAGTAATACGCGCTGTAAGTAAGCCTACGAATACTTTAAATAAAGAAATAATCTAGTAAGCAATTCTCCAACTACTTTAACGACCGTAGTTTCAGCGCATTTGGGTAAGGTAGTAGACGTTTAACAATATCCATAGGAATTACTAAAAGGTCCATCTAGGTACTGCAAGAAGTGGCCGCAGCTCGGTATATCCTAATCTTATATAGTCCCACAGAGATTAATAGATACGCATTCTGCTTAGGTTTAGAATTGTTAAAAGGTCCTCCTATCTTCGCCCCTAATAGCGGAGTTTAACGTTTCTTTTCTTTCTAGTTAACGTTAACCTTACCTATTTCTAAGTAGCAGCTTAACCATAGCCTTACACCCTTTTTCCTTCGCTTAAGACAGTAGCGTCTAGGTATAGTTTTAAAAGAAGGGATCTACTAAGGGGTAGATTTGCTTACAACCTATATTAACTAAAGATGTTAGGGTTAGCTATTAAATTAAGGGAGAAATATACTAAGCTTAGGGGGGGGGGTTTATTTATACGCTATACTAACTAGAGACACTAGGGTTAGCTATTAACTTAATAGTAGAATATACTAAGCTTAGGGTGGGTTTACTTATATACTATACTAACTAGAGACTCTAGAGTTAGCTATTGACTTAATAGAGAAATATACTAAGCTTAGGGTAGGTTTACTTATATCTTATACTAATTAGAGATACTAGGGTTAGCTATTAACTTAACGGAGAATATACTAAGCTTAGGGCGGGTTTATTTACATCCTATACCAACTAAAGACGCTAGGGTTAGCTATTAACTTAACAGAGGTATATACTAAGCTTAAGGCGGGTTTACTTACATATTATACCAACTAGAGACGCTAGGGTTAGCTATTAACTTAACAGAGGAATATACCAAGCTTAGGGTGGGTTTACTTATACACTATACTAACTAAAGACGCTAGGGTTAGCTATTAACTTAATAAAGGAATATACTAAGCCTAGGGCGGATTTACTTATATCCTATACTAACTAGAGATATTAGGGTTAGCTATTAACTTAATAGAGGAATATACTAAGCTTAGGGTAGGTTTACTTGCAATAATAGTATACTTATAGTTAACCTTTACTCTAGCTTTTAGTAGTAGCTTAACTATAGCCTTATACCCTCCCTCCGTTACCTATAATAGCGGAGTCTAACCGTTTTTATCCTTTGCGTTAATATCAACCTTTCCGTTCTTAGTGGCCTATAAAAGCGGCGTCTAACCATTATTATCTTTTACATTAGGGTTAACTCTGTCTATCTTAAGTAGTAGCCTAACAACTTCCTTATAGCCCTTCTTCGCAGCAGAGAATAGTAGCTCCTTACTAATATTATCCTCTAAATTAACCTAGGTACCTCTCTTAACTAGTAGCTTAATTAACTCCTTATGTCCGTTATAAACGGCATAAGATAATAGCGTTCCTCCAATTTTATCCTTCATCTACCCCGGCCCTTACCCTAATTAGTAGCTTAACAACGGCCAAATTCCCATTCTAAACAGCATATAATAATGGCGTTCGACTATATCTGTCCACTAAATTAACTTTAGCTCTCTTCCTAAATAGTAGCCTAAAGCCCTTTAAACCGATACTAGTGCCTTTAATTAATAGCTTAACTACAACGTTAAAGCCGTTTTTTGTAGCCTAAGATAACGCCGACCGTTGATATATATTATCCCAAGAATTTAGGTTAATGCTATCTATTTTAAGCAGTTACTTTACTGCTGTTTTTAGTCCAAAATAGAATACAATTATAAGGGTAGTAAACCCTTGGGGAAAATTTATACTTATACTTATCTAATAGATTCTAAACCAAGTTAGGTAACGCCTTAAACTTATATTACAGATTCTTAGTATTAATTGTATTATTGCGTCTTATATCCTAATTTCTAATTCCCGGAGGTAAGCGGCCTAATGCCTTATAGAGTAGTCAAGGAAGATATAATCCTCAATATATTAGGATAGTGGTTTGTTTTCGTTAAAAGGATACATCTTAAATTCTATAAGAAGTAGGTGCTATATACAGATCTCGGTAAGAATATAATGAGATTCTTACGGCCGTAGTAAGTGTTTCCATTTAAGATCTGTGTAAGAATTTACCATATTATTCTAAACCAAGAATTCCTTCGCGGTTTAATAAAGTAGGTAGATCCTCAAGCCGATAATCGTTATAAAGAGGCCGCAGATGTCTTATATATTCTTACAAAAACAGTCTTTGGGTATAAGATCGAGCCCATTATAGGACCGATAATTTTCTTAAAGAACTAACGCTAAGGTTATCTCTGTTAGGGTTAAGGGCCGTACTGCTACCACAACGATATATTACGGACGCTTTAAGTACAATATTACGACTACTTAGGGAAGAGTTAAAAGAAGCTAGTTAGTTAATATAAGCACGGTCCAGGATGGAACCCATAGAACTATATAACAAGGAATAGTAAGTAAGTTACATAATGGTTAAATATGTTAGCTATGTTAAACGCGAAGAACGTCACGTCTAATATAGATAAGACGTACATTACGTATAAGGAGAATTTCTTAAGAGTACGGTTGTGTATTTAAGGACCCTTAGTCCCTACCTAGATAGTTCTTTCCTTATAGCGATTCTTAGAATACAATTAGAGTTAATCTATTAGGTAACTACTCTACCAATTATTATTACATTATTAACTTAATTTACTTTACCTATATACCTAGCCCAATAATAAGCCTACCGTAGTTCCTACTATAAGGTTCCGTTATATAATTACTACCTAGTTATAGTAATAAATATAAAAGTCGAATAACATGCCACTAAAAGCAGCCACTATAACGCCATTAACGGCGGCAACTACTTTAAGGTTAGGGGGTAACACTAGTATAGCGGATACTAACTCGCAACAACCTATAACAGTAGGATAATTATAAGAAATAGTGGATTAATTAATAGAAAATAATATAACACTTAAAAATAGACTTAATAAAATTAGAGCAGTAAAGGTTAAGTTACTATTAATTAAATAATTTTTAGGAGAGAGATTAAAGCTTAAAGGATTTCTAACGTAGATGCATTTTAAAGTTATATAAGAAGGGGCTAAGTTAGCTATAATAATAGATTAGATAGCCTACGCAGGACTATTCCTAACGGGTTAAGCACTTAAATAGTTTAAACCCTACTTAATAGAGATATAGACTAACGGAATAACTACTACCAATTAAGAGGTATGGTTTATGTTTTTTAGCTAGGTAGGATTTGTGGAATAATTAATATAGATATTTAGGGACCTAGAAGCAACAACTATAGTAGAAAAAAAGCTTTAGGACCTAATACAGCGAACTTTAGCAATTAAGTATACGACGTAGTTTTAAACACTTATAATATAGGTTAAATAGAATAATAAGGCGCTTATAATATAGTACAAACAGGGACTTAAGGCTAAAGTCTAGGATATAATTATTCTAATAGAAAATGCGGATACCTTAAGGGAATTAATAAATTAAGCGATTAAGATTAATAATAGGATCTTTTAAAGGGAACAGGCTAAGAAAGGCTAGAATAGAGTTCTATAGTTATATAAGACGTAGAGTATATAACAACTAAAGCTAAATTAAAAACTATAGTATAGCGCAGAGCTAATAGACCTAAGTAGTACTAAAAAAGCCTATAAGAGATAAAGTAAGAAACTATAAAAACCTAGAGGTTAAGGATTTAGTAATTATAGGACTAGGGAGCAAAGGCTAAACTAGGGATCTTATTAGTAGAAGATATTTAGGCGGACTCTATAATAAAGTTAATAGTTTAAAGATAGAGTTTATATAAATTGCAGGAAATAAGGTTATTTCGTAAGGGATTATAAAGATAGTTAGAGTTACTATATAATAAAGGGAACTAAACTAATAGTATATAATATA